>NC_091118.1:150098594-150425022 GCF_040183065.1 Periplaneta americana
TACATTAATAGGCAGCGAAGTAAACTAAATAGGCCTACGAGAAGAGCAAAATTGGAATAGGGCCTCATTCATTCATAGTGTTCTGTCCAAGGTCAGGTCTTTCACTGCAAACCCAGCATTCTCCAGTCCTTCCTATTTTCTGCTTTACTCTTTGTCTCCGCATTTGATCCATAAGTTAGGCCTGTAATACATCTTAATGTCGTCTATCATCTGACATCTTTTTCTGCCACGAAGTCTTCTCCCGTTCGCCATTCCTTCCAGCACTGTAGGCAGTTTCTTCTCAACCAATGACCCGGCCAATTCCTTTTCCTCTTTCTGTTCAGTTTCAGCATCATTCTTTCTTCATCCATTCTTTCCGATAGCCTACAGCTTCGTTTCTTATTCCGTCTGTCCATTACACACGCTCCATCCTTCTCCACATCCACATTTCAAATGCTTCTAGTCGCTACTTTTCACTTCGTCGTATAATGTCCATGTTTCTGCACCATAAGCTTAATGCTACACTCCACACAAAGCATTTCACTAGTCTCTCCTTTAGTTCTTTCTTCTGAGGTCCGCAGAAGATGCTCCTTTTTCTATTAAAAGCTTCCTTTGCCATTGCTATCCTCTTCTTGACTTCCTGGCTGCAGCTCATGTTACTGCTTAGGCTAGGTCCTATAGTATACCCCAAGTTATTTGAAGCTATCCACTTGCTCTACTGACTCATTTTGAATTCGCAAGTTTACCTTCTTTACTTTTCTTCCTATCTTAAAAGTATTTATTTCAGTCACTGACTTCACAGCATATGTTTAAGGTGCTACACCTTTACATTACATATTTAAAAGACGTATGAACGTTTTCGTTGGTCTACGCCAACATCATCAGATACGAAGTACATTTCAACAATATCAGTGCTCTCTACATAATATCTACAAATACAAAACATACTTAGTGGCATGCAAAATGAGACATATTAAAAACCAACATTGCTGTGATACACATTGACATTCAATATGACTGTGTATGACGTGTATTTTAAGTAAGTGACAATCAAGGCAGTCATATTGAATGTCAATGTGTATCACAGCAATGTTGGTTTTTAATATGTCTCATTTTGCATGCCACTAAATACTCGTATGTTTTGTATTTGTAGATATTATGTAGAGAGCACTGATATTGCTGAAATGTACTTCGTATCTGATGATGTTGGCGTAGACCAACGAAAACGTTCATACGTCTTTTAAATATGTAATGTAAAGGTGTAGCACCTTAAACATATGCTGTGAAGTCAGTGACTGAAATAAATACTTTTAAGATACAATATAGACTTCTCTGAATATTAAAAATGAATTGCAAAATATTTTCTTCCTATGTTCATGGTCTTCGTCTTTTTGGCATTTAGCATATCTTCATTCCATACCACTCACAGTTGTCATTTAGCTCCAGTAGCATAATCCTAGTATCATCTCCTCTTCTGCTAACAACGCCATACTTATCATTTTGCAAATCTTATGCACTTTATTCTTCTTCCTCCTACTATCGCTCCTCGCGTGTTCTGATAACAGTTCTTCACTAAATCCTTCAAGTAGATGTTGAACAGTGTAGATGATAAAGGGCATCCTTGACGTACTCCCCTCCCTATTTCGCTTCCTTCAGACATTTCTTCTTCTATCCTGACCTTCACTCGCTGTTTCATATAAAGTTTACCGAACAGCCTCCTTTCTTTTCAATCCACGCCAATTTTCTTTAGGGTCCCTATCAGTTTATTCCAATCTACTCTGTCAATCGCCTTTTCTAAGTCCGGAAATACTATACGCTTATACACTTCATTCTTCTCTAGGTATCTTTCGCAGATTGTTCGTAGCAGTCCAATAATTACATCGTTCGTACCTTTTCTCTTCCTGCTCTTCTTCCAACTGTTCTTCCATCTTAGAATATAAACGTCGATTCAGTAGCTATTCACAGAAGAATCTTCGCCGAGTTTTATATCAGGCTGATAGTCCTGAATTCGTTGCACTTCTTGGCATTATTTTTCTTTGGTATTGGAAGCAACACTGTTTCCGTAAAATCTTCAGGGCAGTTGCCTTCTCATATAACTATTACAATTAGTTTATAAAGTAGAGAGATCTGAGGATACTAAACTTTTGTTCCACCGGAAGAATGTACGAAGTAGAAAGGTTAATCACGCACTGATCGTTTATGCTTTACATGTAATGGATTTCAATAGAGTTCTCAAATGATTCTATTCGACCTGAAGATGACTTTTATATACTTAAGTAGAAAACGTTCGTCCTTTTATAATGTGACAATATTTTGTATTTAATACATAATGTTTGATAAATTACAGACGGAACTCAAATCCTGGTGTGTTTGTGTTTTTTTTTCACACTGCAAATAATGGGTAAATATCCGGTGGCAGTGGTAACTAATTACACTCAATAATTACATTAACAATAAATTACCATTCATAATATTAATAATAAAATAATAATAGCAATATATAATAATATTAACAAGGAGCATCCTAAATTAAATGAAGCACAATCACTTAGTACACGAGTAGGGTAAGACCGCCTATATTGAACCCCTTAAGAACTTAAGGCCATTGACAGTGAATTGGAAGGAAGATCATCTAGGAAATGGTTATATATAAGAAACACATTTATTACCAATAGAATCATGAACTTAAAATGCAATTTTGAAAATTAGAGAAAACACAATTTAAGTTTCACTGAAAGCCTGCAAAGGTCCAATTTAGGTGTATATACTCCTAAATTGGATCACCAGTTTCCGTAAATTGGACAATTAAACATTATTTTTACATGTACTATATACATTATTTTAAAGACATTCTTTACAATAGAATATCTCCTTTTTCGGTCTCACTTTGGCACAATCTTGATGAGCCCACTCCCAGCACTTCATGCACTGGATCATGGCCCTAACTTCATCAAGTTTGCACAGTTTACAAAACCAACCACAGCTTTTCTTCTTGTTTTTTTTGTGCCCTCTGGTTGACCAAATCTTGCCTTGAAAGCAGCTGATCCTTGTAGGGAGAGGTAGTCAAGACTGTTGCATCTGCTGTCTTCCTTCTCTTCACTTTCGTACTTACAGGCAACGGTGAAATTTCCTGCACTTTATGTAGGGTTTTACGACTCTCTGATCTTGAAGAGTAGAAGTGGAGGTCAATTGATCTTCCAAATGACTGCTTATGTTCTATGGCTTTGACATTTACCCCATCAATTCTACGTTTTAACGTTGCTTTTGGAACATTATAAGTGCGAGCTGCACAATTAAGCCCCATGTCCCCGTTTCTGTACGCACATAACGCCCTCTCCATCATTTCTTCATCCCAGGACCCGTACTTTCTCCGCTTTAACATCTGTAGAAAGAGACAGACGACAAAATTGTACTCGGTAATAATTAAATGACAAAGTCACATTCTGACTCTAAATTACGAATGTGATTATCTACATTGCCACTCATTTATTTAATAAAAGCCAATAGTTTTATATCATATTCTTAAATTGGACCGCTCTAAGTATGTGGTCCAATATAGGAAAGTACTTCCGGTCCAATATAGGATTACACGCCATATTTCTTTTCAAAAAGGACGCCTTGTTAGCTGTTCATACCACATTGATCTTGTGTAGGCTATCTAAATGTCACAATTAAGTGCCTTTTACATATTACACATAGCACTTACCTCAGATAAAGTGCACAAAATTGTAAAAATTGTAGAAAATTACTAAATTGAAAAACTATAAAAATTTGTAAAAATTGTAATTGTAATATTGTAAAATGTTGACTTGTTCCATATCTTAAAGCTTCATTGCTCATGTAAGATCTATGGAATAAAATGAATGAATGAATGAATGAATGAATGAATGAATGAATGAATGAAGAATGCACAGTACAAAAATAACATGAAATACACTCCAAACAGACGAAGAGGAAATCACAACGTTCCACAATGTCGTACCGCAACCAAACTCGCTCCAGGAAGTAGTGAGAACACAAGGTTCGTTTTCATACCGCTCGGTTGTAGCCGCTACTTACCTACAATTCCTACAAAGTTTTATATGAATGGTCCTATTTACGCGGTGGTCCAATATAAGCGGTGTTACCCTATATATTATATATGTTCATACTTACGTAAATACCTTTCAGCATTACATTCATTTCGCTATCAATTCACTCACTGCACTGGAAGTATGAAACATTTCACTGACACTATCCTGATTTCACTAACACTTCAAAAACATTTCACTGTTCAAATACTTTGCACTGCCACTATAAACTATAAAGTTTCACTGACACAAACACACTTCACTGACACAACACACTTCACAGACACAACACACTTTTTCACTGATACAACACTTCAAATAACAAAACATCAATTACACCCTTATTATTCCGTATGGTATATTATTGCAAAAGCTGTTAAATTCCTATAGCCTAGGTCTATTTTCAATCGAATCACTTTAGCAGAATGTGGAATAGGGGAGTAGGAGATTGTTAAATTAGAAAAGGGCATTTATTTTATTGACTTTTTCATCGCGAGCTATTACTACAGTGTAGGCAATTTGATTTTGGAAAGTTTGGTTCTAGGAGGAACATATCAGCCACCTTACAGGGTCCGCAAGAACAATGTTCACTATTTCAGGTTCTGATTTTATATTTATATCGTAATTTAACGAACAGAGAATCGAAGAAATTTTGTAAATTAGATCGTAATAATGTAACAAATAGGTAGCCTAAGTTATATTTTAAAAGAAGGTAATTTATAGCAATTGAATTTAAACATATGATAAATAAATGGACGATTATTAAAACAAGGGAACAATTTAAACTTCTTTGACATCTTTTCGTGAAAGAACTCTGCAGTCTAGAGATTTAAAAATACACATAAATAAAATAAAGTTAATTATTGCTTGTGATATCGCATAAGAGATACTTTCTTCAGAGTGTTTCTGAGGTGGTGTTACAAATTTTCAGGGATGATGGGGAAGGGCGCATGTATCAATTTGAGATCAGGAACCCTGGTCCGGAAACGACTGAGTCGAAAGTTACAAGCGAAAATAGTTTTGTGGAAATGAAATAATTTTATTCCTCTGTAGGCCTACACTTTATTTATATGTATTTATCTGCACATCTTACAAATACTGTATTCATCTGACGTTGTTTACGTTTTCTACTTAGAGCAGCCGTGGCGAAAATGTAATCGTGCGCCGAGCCACTGTGTAAACTGCAACGTGCATAGCACCTATGGAGGGAGGCGGACACCCGAAGGGGAAGTGAAGCAACTGTCTGACATAGTAACGGATTTTCATTTTCCTTACGTCAAGCACTTAAATATAATTTTATACAGTACAACAAGGCTACAAACTAATGTTTAGTACGTGTAACGAAGAAAGAAATGAACAATATCACAACCTAAAATTAACTGTCTTCAGAATGTTTCTGCGACAAAGTTTCAAAATCAGGAATTAACTTATGTCACTTACTGCCAGTCATAGTTGATCACGAAGGTATTTTTCTGTCAGTCGTTATCTAAATTAGGTTTTTACTATTTTCAATGTTGAAAATAATTTTTCACAACTTAATTTGTAGCGAACATGGCTTCAATAGAGCAAGCGAAAGAACGAAGCTTCGGATATTTATTTTTTGGAAAAGATTTGAAAGTTCAACATTTGTCAAGTCCTTACATCTAGCTTTCATTTAACATCACATCGTAAATCAGTGAGTGTAAATTGAAAAGCTAACCGCATTATTCGTACATCTGCTGAAAAAGGGTCGACGTACAGAGATGATGATGATGATGATGATGATGATGATATTTAACTTTTTAATGTTTCATGAGTGACATGTAGTATAATGCCGTTTTATGTTATACAACCGTTTTCCTCGTGATAGCTATTCGTGAACAAATCATGCATTTAATATTCTCATAATATTGACAGCAAAAAAATGCGTCCTCCCATTCTACTTTAAACTTTCGTTTTTGTAGAGGTACATGGTTTCTAGAGAGACATATGCCACTCGCAGGTCAGAGACAAATAGAATTGGAACGGAGTTTAACTCCATTGAGTGAGAGGTTGGGAGTTGGGGAAGGTTAGAAGCAAGAGAAATGCACAGCTATCATTGCGAGCCACAGTGTGCTTGTGAGTCGCATTTTCGCCACGGCTGCTGTAGGTGGTAACTAATGTGGAATACTCGATCGACAGTAATAATACTATTAATTTAATGATTCAAACACGAGATTGCAGAAATAAAATTAAATCTCGTGCTGTTACTACCATGGTGTTATTTCACATTGGTTTTCATCACCTAACATCTTTTTTTCCCCGCAAAATATTGCAATATTAACCTATAAAACTATTTCAACGGGCTTGTAAACAACTCAAATAATTGTTTTTAATCAAGTTATTAGGCCTACTAAGACAATTGAATGTCCACAGCTGTGGAGTAACGATTGGTAGTTTGCTTGACTATGAAACTAGCGGAGATTTTTTATGTATGTATGTATGTATGTATGTATGTATGTATGTATGTATGTATGTATGTATGTATGTATGTATGTATGTATGTATTTATTTACACTGCAAGTGGGCAAGCACTCGGTGACAGTGGTATACACAATATAAACAATAACTTACACAATAAAATTACAATGCACAATACAATTATATACACAATACAAATACAATTATACAATACACAATACAATTATATACACATTCAATAAGAATACACAATACAATTGAACACAATAATTACAATGACTTCAAATCCTGGTTGGGATAAGTTAGCTGATTGGGGGGTTTTCCGAGGTTTTCCTTCAACCTCCTGAAGCAGAATTGCTGGATAACTGTCGGAGTACCAAAAACCACATCAACTGTTGCCCTATAAATTAATATAATATTCAACCAATCAGACACTATGTATTAAAAAAGGATCTAAAAATACATTTAAAATTGCAAGCCTCATCCAGATCTCAGATGTTCTTCAAATTGTCAGATAATATCCTATGTAATTTCTACAAAATAAACAAAGAAGAAATACCAGTCTATATCACAGACATATACATTGCTAAAACTCCAGTTGTAAATGAAATTCCTCCATGAAAATGGATAATTCCAGAACATAGCCTACAAATTCAACGAAATCATTTCAAAAATGATCCTCTATACATTTTTAAGTTGGATGCCATGGAACTACTCTGCAGCACATATAAGGATTACCTTCAAATTTATACAGATGAATCTCTAAACTCTGATGATGGAACATCAGGAGCAGGGTATTATATTCCAAAATATCAAGAAAATTACTTCATACCATGTTCAGCCTCCTCCAGTCTTGACTCTGAATTGCTAGCTATTGATGCTGCTCTTTAGTGTGTTAGTCAAATTTCTGAAAGATCTATTTGAATACTTACTGACTCCAAGGGGGCTATATTTAATATAATAAAATAAGTACCACACCTACACAAAGAATTATTCCAATTCAGAAACAACTAAGTGAACTAAAAAAACTCCAAAAGAAAAGAAAATTTCAATGGATACCTAGTCATTGTGGTGTACCTGGAAACGAGAATGTCGATAACGTTGCGAAACAGGCAACATATTTGCAACCAAGACCTCTTCAAGTGATATCTCTATCCAATGCCTTTATTTCAGTAAAGTTTCATTTTATAAACTTATGGATCAACAATTGGCTCTCTTCTGACAAAGGAACAATTTTACAGTCCGTTAAAAAGAAACCGAATGACCTGGAAATTTACAAAAACTTGCCCAGACATGTTCAAACATTGTTAACATGAGCCAGAACAGATCGTATTGTCACATAATTGTACCTACGCCGATTTCACCTTTCTGACAGTCCTACTTGTATGTAGTGTAATAATCATGATGAAGATCTGGAACACATTTTTCTATACTGTCCATCTATAAACCACAAAAGAAGTAAATTAAAATCATCAATACCAATTGCAGAAGACACAGCTCTGCAGTATATATTGACTACACCCCAACTCTGGCTACTAGCAACAGGCGTCTATAATGAATACCGATCAAAATACCCCTAATTTACTATGAAAAAGAAGAACTGAAAATACTACAGTGGACTACAGTTGACTTTATGTTGTCTGCAAACAACTGGATACATTAAGAAGATTGATTGATTGATTCTTTCAGTTATACAGACACATTTTTTGTTATAATATGATAATAAGAAAGCTCAAGTGCTATTAAGACAGGAATGTTTCAATGTTGTAAGCAATGTCCTTGTTCTTGTTTTAAATAATATAAAAAATACTGAAAACCCTTGCACTTACAATACTTTTCCACAAAAATTTTTTCGTAGCAAAATAATGCAAGTGACTTTAGGACCCTATTTTACCTAAACTGTTTAGAATAAATAATTTCTATTTAGAAGTTAAAAGATATAGGTACCAACATATACAACTGTAAATTTACAGCAACATAGTCCTGGAACAGATTTTTTATTTTCCGTTTCAACTTCAAACTAACTTACCTCAAAACTGACTAAATGTCACTTGTATCACTTTGCTTCTGAGTGCCTCATATATTGCTTATGTTTTCCAGGACAAGACATTATTAAGGCTCCTAAAGAAGTATTATGTCGTGTTAAAATGATGATGATGCTGATGATAATAATGATAACGATTATAATAATTTCAATAATAATGATACTACTAATAGTAATAACAACAATGACAATAATAATAGTAATGAAAAGAATTGCAATGATAATTATAATGGTAATTAAAACAATGACAGTGACAATAATAATGGTAACTAAAACAATGACAGTGACAATAATAATGGTAATTAAAACAATGATAGTGACAATAATATTGGTAACAAAATGACAATGACAATGATAATGATAACTAAAACAATGACAGTGACAATAATAATGGTAATTAAAACAGTGATAGTGACAATAATATTGGTAACTAAAAAATGACAATGACAGTAATAACGGCAATTAAAACAATGATAATGACAATGATAATGGTAACTAAAACAATGACAGTGACAATAATAATGACAATTAAAACAATGACAGTGACAATAATAATGACAATTAAAACAATGACAGTGACAATAATAGTGGTAATTAAAACAATGAGAATGACAATAATAATGGTAAATAAAACAATGACAATGACAATAATAATGGCAATTAAAACAATGACAGTGACAATAATAATGACAATTAAAACAATGACAGTGACAATAATAGTGGTAATTAAAACAATGAGAATGACAATAATAATGGTAAATAAAACAATGACAATGACAATAATCATGGTAAGTAAAATAATGATGATAATAATAATAATAGTAATAATAATAATAATAATAATAATAATAATACTTACTTACTTACAAATGGCTTTTAAGGAACCCAAAGGTTCATTGCCGCCCTCACATAAGCCCGCCATCGGTCCCTATCCTGTGCAAGATTAATCCAGTCTCTATCATCATATCCCACCTCCCTCAAATCCATTTTAATATTATCCTCCCATCTACGTCTCGGCCTCCCCAAAGGTCTTTTTCCCTCCGGTCTCCCAACTAACAGTCTATATGCATTTCTGGATTCGCCCATACGTGCAACATGCCCTGCCCATCTCAAACGTCTGGATTTAATGTTCCTAATTATGTCAGGTGAAGAATACAATGCGTGCAGTTCTGCGTTGTGTAACTTTCTCCATTCTCCTGTAACTTCATCCCGCTTAGCCCCAAATATTTTCCTAAGCACCTTATTCTCAAACACCCTTAACCTATGTTCCTCTCTCAGAGTGACAGTCCAAGTTTCACAACCATACAGAACAACCGGTAATATAACTGTTTTATAAATTCTAACTTTCAGATTTTTTGACAGCAGACTAGATGATAAAAGCTTCTCAACCGAATAATAACACGCATTTCCCATATTTATTCTGCGTTTAATTTCCTCCCGAGTGTCATTTATATTTGTTACTGTTGCTACAAGATATTTGAATTTTTCCACCCCTTCGAAGGATAAATATAATAATAAATATAATAATAATAATAATAATAATAATAATAATAATAATAATAATAATAATAATAATAATAATAATAAAATTTATTTTTATATTTTCTTTGATCATAAACTTAAATAAAGAATAAAAGAACGAACAAGTTAACCGATAACAACATTTGTTCGTTTTTAAAAGTTCTATCCAGAGATAACTTACACAACCAAAGTTGATTTCGGTTGCTTCTATTTCCTGTATGTCCCGAAAAATAGAAGTATCACCAATCGAATTCTGTATAGGCGCAAAATTTTAGATAAGATTTTTGTTTTCCCGAACGCCCAGTATCATGTCGTTTTCGTGAAAAAAGATTGATATGGGTACACTGAAGTATCCGGTATGGGTGATCAGCTGATGACTTTGTTACTGTTATTCAAACTAGATTAACAAACTGCAAATCTTGGTGACTTGTAATACAACCTCTTCTTCTCGTCGGTTATTCCTTGCCTTCACAACACCGGCTGAACTACGGAAGCCGGTTTCTTCACTGATTTAGTTTGCAGTACACTCTCTTCTTAGTTGTTTTACGTCATTGCAGTGTAGATGACACTACCATCGTACTCGCCTATTTCAAAATCTTATGAATGATTTACGAATATTGTTTTCTTTGCAAGGCATGCTTATGATTGTTCATAGCGCTCTCAGAGAGTGTACAATTTATTAACTGTTGCCTTGTGGAACATAATATGTTGATACGCTAATTATTAAGTAAATTTCGGTATTTTATAATTCGTTGTGTGAAGTGTACGAATGAAGCGTGAATAGGTGAAAATGATCATAAAGAAAGTAGACAGATCTTTAATTTCTCATAGATGTTGTAGGGGTTAATAGATAAAAACTAAAAGAGGGAGAAAATGTTTTGTGAAACCACTTTTTGTATACGTACTAGGCCTATATAGGTATAGAAGCACCTACGGTTAAAATAATATAGGCCTACCCTTCACTGTTGCTTCTTGTATACAAATATTGCTTTGTTTACATTCTACATTGAAATTGCATATTACAATTTTTGTCATTAATTTTCTGTGTGAAATGCTTTTAAACCAATGTGTATGATATTATAATCAGATGCCTTGAACCATCAAATTGTTTTTTAATGATAAAGGAATCCACACTAAAGAAATGCTATCTAAAAACTTTAAATTTAGTACAGTAGAGTCTTAGGGGCATATTCATAGACATTCTTAGCGCGGGCTTCCGCTGGATGATCAATGAACTAACGTTTTTCGTATTCACAAACCAGTGTAAGCGATATGATATGAATCTGTACAAGTAATCAGTCGATAGCCGGGGCTAGTTTAGCACGCTCGTAGCGCGGGCTAGCGAAATGTCTATGCATAGCACCCTAAATTTTTGTGTAACCAATGTAAGAATACGGCTCCATTTTATAAGTTTGTGAATTACAGGCTCTCGTGACAGTTTTAAAATCCGTTTCTGTTGCAGTTATTAAATCAGTATATATCTTTAAAACAGAATTATTCTGATTTTGAAGCTGTTTATTTTATTGTGTTTAAATCCATCTTAATTTCTGAAATTTTCATTGCGTACTTAGTCAGTGTACTTCTCTAAAAACATTGACCGACTATTCTCGTATAATTAGCTCGTTAAATGCACGTGTCATACTCCGGAGTAAAGCTGTCATGAACTCTATTGGCAGAAATTCAGTGTCATTTACATAATTATTATTTCAATTAAAGATCCAGCTCTCATCTGAACATATTGCAGAACATGTAATAATAATAATAATAATAATAATAATAATAATAATAATAATAATAATAATAATAAATTGTTATTATTACTATTATTTGTCTCTGATTGAGATTTTGGCTGATATATACATCTATTATCAGGCAATACCCTACATCTCACTTGACGATATGTGTCAGAGGAAGAACACTTGGTTGTTTGCATCTGAAGTCTGATTAGTGTAACATGTAGCTAATCAGCGATGTATGCAATGATGGGGGAAATAAACTGGCCGCCCTACCCCATTATCTCCTGACCTACTTGCCTTATAAGTGGCGCCTTGTTGGTGTCACTTGTGAGGTTCAGACCTGTCTTCGGATAGTTAACTAAACAATTCTATTAAACAGTAATTAAACAATGCTATTAAACAATAATTAAACAATTCTACTAAACAATAATTCTAAACTATTATTATTATTATTATTATTCTGAATAGTAGTCTAATAGTAATAGCAGAGTAATAGTAGCCTAATAGTAATAATAATATTTCTGAATAATAATAATAATAATAATAATAATAATAATAATAAAAGCCCTAATATAATAATAGTAATAATAATAAAATATTAATTCTGAATAATAACAGTAACAATTATATAATGAACAGCTTCATTAAAAATCGACATCATCATCATCATCATCATCATCTTCACCGTATTTATCACCTCTAGAAGAATCACTTCCATCTCAAACTCCATCTCCACTCTAAATTAACACCACCATCACACTGCCGACGATATTATATCTTTACCTCTACCCTTACCTCCACTTTTCCATCTGAATGTGCCCTCACCTTCACCTTCACTTTCACCTTTACTTTACCCTCATTATAACCGTTTCTGCCTTCGCCTATATCTCTGTGATTTTCTCTGCCACCACCGCCGCCACCACCACCACCACCACCACCACCACCACCATTATTCAACATAATCCTCTTTTGATCTGTTGTGTCTGAGGAAGATTTTCCGTTCTTTTGTTTGCCCATGTTGCTATTTTGTGTTTTGTTATTTCATTGTTCTATAAAATACAAATTCTTACATTTTTAAGATTTGTTTTTATTTTCTTTTATGTAATCATGTCGACTTGCCAGTTTAAAAAGGGAAACAACTCAAAATGCCAAGTTTTGAGATAACTGCATTTTAAAGTTTCATATTGCTGTTGAAGATTCAAGGATCATTAAAATTACTGCAAATTCTGTTAATGATGTTTGTTATAAACTATAAGTTGAAATTAAACGGTGTTAATTGAATTTTTCGCTACAATATGAAAATTTAAAATACAGTTATCTCAAAACTTCGCATTTTGAGTTGTTTCCCTTTAGAAGTCTCGTCTGTGTGGTCTTGTATGACATAAACAACTCATGTTAAACTTTTCATTGAGGTACCGTAATTCTAAATCCTTCAGAATAATCTAGTGGTATTAAAACAAAGTTTCTAAGTCCATACGTAAGTAGAATAAGTTTATTGTTATATCAGTTTTCATTATACAGCGGTTCGACTGTATTAATACAGTTTATTGTTTATTGTTAATAAAATAACATGGACAAAAATACAATCTTAGTTCTTCCCTGAAGGAGTAAAACACTCGTGCTCAGGGAGGTATCTAAACACAAAGATAATTTTTTGACACAAACTGGAATAGAGATAATGGTATTGCATAATGTGTCTAACATTTCGTATTATTCTGTTTTGTTATGTATTTTCTATTATTTATTCAATGAGCGTATTATGTGTTCAATTTATGTTCACATTTACTGCAATTCCTTCAGAAGAAAATCGACAGAAGCGTATTATTTAAATACTAATGATTTATGTGGAAGTCAAGAATTCAGATGGCGTTATCTCGAAGTAAGCGGTTACGCTGAAGGAAATTAGAGACGATCAATTTCCTCCGACAATAACTTCCATAGCGAATGTCGTGTCCACTCAACCCTTTTTCAGACACGTGTCGAGGTTGTTCCTACTGGGTAATTGGTTCAGTGCATTATGGTGACCTTTCATGTCATTCAAGTGCCCAGGTTACTGAAGCACGGGAATCTACTTTGCTGCACTTCTTCAGTCTTCCTGCGGAATAGGCTACTTTATAAAAATTGTAAATAAATTAGGTTATAATGTTGCTGTGAGAGAGTTTCGATAACAACTAGACCTCGGATTTTTAAGCACTTTAAAACTAACTTTTAGGCACCTAAATAGGTCCTGAATTTATTAAAATTAGCACTAAAACAGATTTAGGCACCTAAAATACAATTTTAAGCAGCTGAAAATACTATTTTATGCAGCTAAAATGTAATTTATATCCCCACAAACTACAGTAACTATAAGAATGCAATTAATTAGTGAGTATTAAACATTACAGTATACAGTGACGAAACAGTAAAAAAAAAATATTGCTTTTAGAAACTATATTTTTTTAATACATAACTGTTCATATTACAATTAAATTAATTAAATTACCAATACCTCTGATTGAACTTCTGGCTGATATGTATTCTATTATCAGGCAGTACATCTCACTTGACAGTACTGTATGTGTCAGTGGAAGAACAATTGAGCTGTTCAGAGCAAAAGTTGTTTAAATAAAAAATGGGTAATGAGGGTTAAAGTAATCATTCTGTAAAATACAACGCAAAGTAGCAATTAATATTCAATTTATTTAAACTATTAGTAGTCAGAATTTTTACTTTAAACCTCATTACCCAGTTTTGACTTACACCACTTCTGCTCTGAACGGCTCAATTGTTTGTCTGATTAGTGAAATGTGTAGCTAATCGGCGATGTATGCACTGGAGGGGGGAAAGTAACTAGCCACCCTATCCCATTATCTCCTGGCCTAGTTACCTCATGAGTGATGCCTTATTGGTGTTACTTATGAGGTTCAGACCTGTTTTCGAACAGTTGACTAAACAACGACGACGACGACGACAACAACAATAACAATTTACCAATTAGTTTAAAAATTAATGCATTATTCATAATTGGTATTGCAATATGTAACAACGTTTTTCTCTAATTTTCTATTGTGAAACTTTGCTTTCTCTTAGACATAATCACTTTATAAGCGAAATAAATTATTTCCAATTGTACTTACGAAAGCAATGGATGCATATTTAAATCTAGCGAGATTTGCCATGCCAACCTACAACATTTTACCCATAGCTTACATGGTAGTTCATGCTGTATTTATTTCGTTCACTTTTCAAAGTACATGTTCACTTTGTTTACAAGAAAACACTATTACATCAAAAAAATTCTAACTGGGAACTAAAGACGTGTTCTATAGCTGGGGCCATCCACGAACCCAAGCAATAAACATAAAAAATAATCAATATATAATTATGAAATAATAATTTTAATTGTAAAGGAAACCAAAACAATCAATAGCATATCAAGGTTACTGGAACGTTACGGAGTATATGGATGTAGATTTATTTTTTATTTTATTGGGTTATTTTACGACGCTGTATCAACATCTAGGTTATTTAGCGTCTGAATGATATGAAGGTGATAATGCCGGTGAAATGAGTTCGCGGTCCAACACCGAAAGTTACCCAGCATTTGCTCGTATTGGGTTGAGGGAAAACCCCGGAAAAAACCTCAACCAGGTAACTTACCCCGACCGGGATTCGAACCCGGGCCACCTGGTTTCGCAGCCAGACGCGCTGACCGTTACTCCACAGGTGTGGACTGGATGTAGATATTAACAATAAAATATGGTGTGGAGTCAGAAAAGACCCCAGGTAAGTGTCGAGGATTAATAGCCTATATAGTGATACAAAGTGACTGTGCCATACTAAGAGTAACGAACGAGAAAACTACTGCAAATAGGTAAATGCGAGTATTAAGGTTAGACACAAGAGTTATACTTTAGGATAGGTACTAGAAATATCAGAAACATTATACGAAAAGAAAACTCAAAAATGTATTATTACCACCTGTAATGGAGCATATTGCACTTGATAAACAAGTAGGCCTGTATTATAACATTATTGTGTTAAAAAATTGGCAACAATAAAGCTAGCTCGTTTGTTGAGTGCATTGGACTATACTCAAAAGAGACTGACACCCTAGATCATAATTATATACCCAGATTACTCGGCTTTATAGGCTTTGACGGTAACAACTTTTGTTAAGTTTACTATGCTGCCATCTAATTGTTACATAAGGAGTCACGTCATAACTTCCATTTGAATTTCATTAGCGACTGTACTGCCATCTCGTGTTCGTTTACGCCGGACGCGTGGCGATCCTGGTGGCTGTTCTCTCCAAAGTGCAACCGAATTTAACGTAAGAATGAGCAATCTATATGTGATCTGGGCTGACACACAGTTCTGCGAAGTGTCGAAATAAAGAGAAAGTATTAAAATTCTTGTTAGAAGTCAGAATTCTGTGTCGCGCCTGAGTTCTCATTTTATGGCGAACTCATGTGGTCACACAAGTAGCAAATTATTGTTATTGATGATGAAGTACTCGTGTACGGTCACCTTATTCTTTGAAACTAGGCCCTACTAAAATGAGATTTATTTGTTATTCAGGGTACTAAAACATAGGCCATATATGTGATATCGCTACTTTGTGTTTTCTATTATAAAAGAACAGTTCGACTTTTTTATTTTTAAATGTCTTCCCTCTTGAAACAAGAACTTTATCTTTCGACTGGCCACGTCATGGTATGATGCTGGTCTCCCCTCTGGTGGCGTGTTGATGTATCACTAGATTAAGGCTAAAGTCACGGGTCGCGTGCGTGCTTGCGTCTAGGAAAACCTTTTAACCTAAAGGTCCATTAACAGGCGGGCGTCAAAAGCGTGCACCCATCCATGAAACATGTTTTCAAACTATTTTTTTTCATTGAAATGGTTCATTCACATAGAGAGATGATAACATTTTAGTGAAAAGTGAAATTTGAAATTCATTTCGTTATAACGGCTTGTAAAATTCTACAGTGTTTGGGTAAAGGGAGATAAGTCGTAAAAATGAGTTTCAAATTAAATGAAAATTGAACATCGGACCCTTACTGCAAATAATTTTCTACACAAATAAAACACATCAAATGCTTGTATTCTTTGGTTTCTTGCACACCTACTTGTAGAATTTAACTTGTGTATTCCCCATGGCAACAAGACTCCTTTTGTAGGAAAAATGACAACCCCTTTTACCCGAACAGTATTCAATTAGATTTGCTTCAAATAGATTCCGAAAGTCCTTGTCTTAGAGAGTTAACCATTTACCTTAATGTAGTTTATGGCATTTATTACATTGTATTTACAGTGAATGAAAATTTAATGATATTTAATGAAAAATTAAATCTTTCCCGGATGATTTTGGAGCCGTATTTTGGTTCTCCTGTTGGACAACCGAAAAAAAGTAAAGATTTTCATCATATCGGGGTTAGTTTTAGGCCTGTATCCCTTCACTTACCATTGTTCTCAGTTTTCTGTAGGAAATTGGAATTTGTAGACCCTTATCTTCTGTTCATCCTAATTTGCCGATAGGGAAGTGCAAATTTATATCCTCTTCAATGATTTTAATTGTGTTGTTTTATATCTGGTATTATCTCTGATTTTTTTTGTAGAAAAGTGGAGATTTATTACTACTATTACTATCACTATCATTATCACTACTAGTCTACTATTACTATCACTATCACTACTACTATTACTATAACTACTACTATTATTACCACTACTACTATCACTACTTCCATCATCATTATCACTACTACTATTAGCCTACTATCACTGTCACTACTACTAACACTTAACTACTACTATCACTATCACTACCACTACTAATATCATTACTACTATCACTATCATTATCACTACTACTATTACTATAACATCACTACTACTACTATCACTATCACTACTACTACTACTACTACTACTATCACTATCACTACTACTATAGCTATCACTACCACTGCTACTATCACTACCACTACTACTATCATCATTATCACTACTATTATTACTATCACTACTGTCATTACTACTGGTACTATCACTAACACTACTACTATCATCATTATCACTACTACTATTACTATCACTACTACTACTATCACTATCACTACTACTATCAATACCACTGCTACTATCACTATCATTATCATTACTACTATTACTATCACTATCACTATTACTACTACTCTATCACTACTACTGCTACTATCACTATCATTATCACTATTACTATCACTATCACTACTACTCTATCACTACCACTACTACTATCACTATCATTATCTCTATTACTATCACTATCACTATTACTATCACTGTCACTACTACTATCACTGTAACTACTGCTATCACTATCACTGCTACTATCACTACTACTATCACTAACACTACTACTATCACTAACACTACTACTATCACTAACACTACTACTATCACTAACACTACTACTATCACTATCACTATCACTACCACTACCACTATTACTGCTGCTACCACCACTACTATTAGTGCTACCATTACCATCACCTACCATCACAAATACTATCATACCTACAATCGTCTCTACTACCGTAGCTAAAATCACCGCTACTACCATCACTACCATTAGGGCCTGCTGCTCATATCACCACTGCTAATCACCACCATTCCTACTTCCACCAGTGCCAATATCACCACTACTACTATCACTACCACCATCAGAACTACTCTGCTACTGCTACTGCTGCTGCTGCTGCAATCACTATCGCTACTACTACTACACCCACTAGGCTTTCTTACTACTATCGTCATTACTATTATTGCTATTATCTTCTTTATCGTGAATACCGATACTTGTTATTGTAGAACGTCGTACTGCAGTAGGTAAGTTATCAATTTAAGTAGCATGTGTGCTTTGTAGAAATTAACGTGTGGTTTATAGATGATTGGCTGTTATGATAATGGGAAGTTGGAAACTAACCTTAAGGAAATTTCGTACTAATAGCGAAACACTTTGAGACACGAGACAAGAATATTCATTAGCTAACACATCCGTCCTTCCTATCAGCGGAGATGACTATGTATTCTACAAATTAAGGTAGCCAGCAGAGTGTATTATTGTAACAGGATACTTTGATAACAACAACAGAGACCTCTTTAAGAGGCACTTCTTTAATTTGATGGAGGCGGTGAAACTTTCCCATTAAGTCTTAAAACAAGAGTAAAGAGCCCGCCGCCCGCCGACCGGTCGGCCTGAGGGTTGCTTCCATTAGCTATGCGGTCATCGAGGCTAACATCTGCTTCCGGCAGCCTTGTTCCGCTCCGCTCCGGTCAGCTGAGTGGAATGTGGCGCACGTTTTGAATAGCGGAACTAGTAATCTGGAATCAAGGAAGTCGTCAAGTTTCTGGTGGAATGTTTGAATATCTTAAATGTTAGGCTATATGTTCCATGAATGTGATTACTAACAACGACTCCTGTTTCGATCATAGTTGAATTCAGTTATTTTCCCCCGTTGTGAGACTTAAATTCACGAGAAGAAATTAATTATACGTAGATATAAAAATGAAGGGGGACTAGCATTAGAGAGCTTATTAAAGAAAATTACTTACTTACTTACTTACTGGCTTTTAAGGAACCTGGAGGTTCATTGCCGTCCTCACACAAGCACGCTATAGGTCCCTATCCTGAGCAAGATTAATCCAGTCTCTACCATCATATCCCACCTCACTCAAATCCATTTTAATATTATCCTCCTATCTACGTCTCGGCCTCCCCAAAGATCTTATTCCCTTAGGCCTCCCAACTAACACTCTATATGCATTTCTGGATTCGCCCATACGTGCTACATGCCCTGCCCATCTCAAACGTCTGGATTTAATGTTCCTAATTATGTCAGGTGAAGAATACAATGCGTGCAGTTCTGCGTTGTGTAACTTTCTCCATTCTCCTGTAACTTCATCCCTCTTAGCCCCAAATATTTTCCTAAGCACCTTATTCTCAAACACCTTTAATCTCTGTTCCTTCCTCAAAGTAAGTCCAAGTTTCACATCCATACAGAACAACCGGTAATATAACTGTTTTATAAATTCTAACTTTCAGATTTTTTGACAGCAGACTACATGACAAAAGCTTCTCAACCGAACAATAACAGGCATTTCCCATATTTATTCTGTGTTTAATTTCCTCTCGAGTGTCATTTATAGGCTATTTGTTACTGTTGCTCAAAGATATTTGAATTTTTCCACCTTTTCGAAGAATAAATCTCCAATTTTTATATTTCCATTTCGTACAATATTCTGCTCACGAGACCTAATCATATAGGCCTACTTACTCTTTTCGGAATTTACTTCCAAACCTATCGCTTTACTTGCCTCAAGTAGAATTTCCGTATTTTCCCTAATCGTTTGTGAATTTTCTCCTAACATATTCACGTCATCCGCATAGACAAGAAGCTGATGTAACCCGTTCAATTCCAAACCCTCTGTATTAAAGAAAATTAGTGAAACAAGAATGTTTATTACTCTCAAAAGTTGGTGGTACTTTTCATTTTTAGGGACAAGCCACAAAGAGGGGTAACCGGGATAAACTTTGAATTTTCAAATGAGAACTTTGGTCATGTAAGGTATCTTTGGATAGGATTAAAAAAAAACAACTTTTACTAAATTTTTTCTTCTTTCTTGTGATTACAATAAAAGGGAACAGAAAAATAAACAATAAAAATAATAATCCATGTTTAATTTATTTAGGTGTTACATAGAAAATTGCAGATCATCTTAAGCTTTTGCACGACATCGTCAGCATATGCTAAAACATTTGTTTCCTGATTTAATTTTATGCCAGAACTAACAATTTATTTACATTTTTGAATGATACCATTAATGTAAATATTGAAAAGAGTGGGGTGAAATATCTCACCTTTGTTTGAAGCCTCTATTAATTAAAATGTCTTAAGTTTTTGTAAGCCTATTTCCTGTATTTATTGTCATTTTGATATTGAAATGGATCAATATGTTTGTTTAATACGTGAATTAAATGTTGAGAATAACTTCCACTCTTCATAATAATTAGCCTTCTGTTGCTATAGCTATGCGCGGTCATACGCTTTTTCAAAATCATTGAAAGCGATGTATGTGTGGAGATTATGTTCTCTTTTTTCAATTATTCGTTGTAATAAATAAAATACATTATTATTTGTTGAGCTTTAAGTTTTGAATCCACTCTGATTTTCTCAAATTGAAATTTATAATATTGTCCTTAGGCTTTTATTTGGAATTTTTGGCACTAATTTGATAATTTAACAACTTAACCTCCTGAATCATGAGACATTCGTTGTTTTATTTTTAAAGTTAAATATAATTCTACACTTAAAAAAAAGTCACTGACACGAAGAGAAATGCTGAAAAAAATCTGTAGGTTACAGTTAGGGCACAAATGCAAGTATATTATACTATACTTCGGGTCTCTGCACATACATTTTGTATCATAATTATGTATGAAGCATGGTGTAGTATACTATACTCTCAGGACTCAGGAGAATATTTAACTTCAGGAAACACGAAACAGAAAATTATGTTGAAGAAATTGAGTTAAAGCCTAGAAATCTTAGTCTTAATTGTATTATTACATTTATGTGTAAATCATCATCATCATCATCATCATCATCATCATCATCCTTCACGAATTAGGCCTCTGTAGACCTGGTTCGGCCCCATCTAGCAGTCTTCTTAAAGGTCTTCCTGGTCGACGATGTCCTCTAGGTTTATACTGCATCATAATTTTTGGGATTCTTGAATTTTCCATTCTTCTTACATGATCTAGCCAATTGAATTTGTATCTGCTGATTTTTTCTTCTACTGACTCTACTTCTAATTGTTCTAAAATTTCTTCATTCCTTTTTCGGTCTAAAAGAGTATATCCTGCTGTCCTCCTGAAAAATTTCATTTCCGTTGCTTTGATTCTGTTCATGTCTTTTTTTCTTTAATGTCCAAATCTCGCTTCCTATAAAAGGGAGGGTAATGCTAGTGTATTATATATTTTTATTCTTGTAGATTTTTGTACTAATTTAGCTTTTAATGTATTGTTTATTATTCCTAGAATTTGTGTAAATTTGGTAATTTTCTTGTTCACATCTTTTTCATTTTGATAAGATATTTCACAACCCAGATAATTGAAATTTTGCACTTGTTCGAGGCATTGGTTATTGTGTATTATCTTACTTCTGACTGGGTCTTGTCCTAAAAGTGCCATTACTTTTGATTTTTGTGCTAAAATTTCCATCCCAAAATCTTTTAATATTTTATTTAATGTATACAATCCTCTTTGTAAATTATCCTCTGAATTGGAAATTATGACTTGATCATCGGCATAGAGTAAGGTATTTAATGTTAGAGCAGTGGTTATTTTGATTCCTGATGTGTAGATTTGGTTCCATTTTAAAATAATTTCATTTATATAGATATTAAATAAAGTTGGTGATAGTGGACAACCTTGTCGAACTCCATTATTAACTAATTTTCTTTCGGATATAGCCTACAGTTATTTATTTTGACACTTATTTTGCTGTCTGTGTAGATTTCTATTGTATTTTGTAATAGCAAATTTGGAATATTTTTATCTTGTAATATGTCGAATAAAAGGTCTCTTCGGACTTTATCAAAAGCTTTCACAAAATCAATAAAAGCTATATGGGTTTCTAAATTAAATTCTCTTCTTTTTTCTAACAATAGTTTGATACTAAATAATGGATCTACACATGATCTTCCTTTTCTAAAGCCATTTTGACACTCCAGAAGGAAAGTTTCAGCATATTTTTTTTTTTAATTTTTAATTTAAAATCCTACTAAATATCTTATAACATGTGTTGAGGATACTAATCCCTCTATAGTTTTCAACATTCTGTTTATCTCCTGTTTTATATATGGGAATAATGACACTATTTTTCCATTCTTCCGGTAAAGTGGCAGTCAGATAATTCTGTTTAGAAATCTTAGTAATCTTTCTTGAAATAGATCTCCTGCATATTTATACAATTTTATGTGTAAATGTAAGTATTAAATAAGTGAGGATTTGCAACTTAATCCTCTTAGAATTTTTTCTTGTCGAAGTGCTGCTATGAATTCAGTGTAGTGATTTCGACAGTGCTGTAAATTACATAACCGAAATCTTGCACTATATCTTTGAAAATAGGTTGCATTGTTCCAAAATGTAGGCTTACATAAAGATTCACCAAAAAGTTACAAATTTCATTATACATCTTAATTTCTGTATATTCTATCTGATTACTAATAATTATTGAATAAACGTACTTTCCTAAGGGTAGCTTTTATTTGAAAATAATAATCATAAATACTGATAACACAATAGTAATATGCGTTACAAGAGCGGTATGTTGAAGTTTTGATGTTCGAGGAAAAGTTTGAAAAAGCTAAACGTAGTTTAGCTTTTTTAATTTACGAGAATTGAAAGAAAACATACCACTCGTGTATCGTACATTATTTTGTGCGAAGATCGTTTATTACATACCTGAAAGAGGAATTTCTAATTAGTTGCAATTAAATCTCCATCTTGGGTTCTGTTCAATGACGGCAAATTTGCAAAACAAAAATATCTATCTTCAACATTGTTGCTTTAAAATGTTTTCTGTGTCTACTATACTCCAGCAGGCCGTGATATACGTCTGTCTTTTTTTTCCCCCAGTCTATGATGAGTCTGGAATCTTGTTGATTTTTTCACGGCTTCCTTAATGTTACTTGCATCACGAATGCAGTAACTTTAGTGGAGTTGTAGAGTTTACTTAATTTTTGCAAATATTTAAAAATAATAATTAACAGTGCAATTTAGGTGAAATTGCAGTGGTAAGTTTCCAATTTATAATTATTACTATATTGAACGTCTCTAAAAATAATATGTTAAAAGCCTAAAGCAGTAAAAATCAATATGTCACTTAAGCGGTAAGAAGAGGTAAATTGTTATATGTGTTAGGTTGGGAATACTGAATGTGGAATTTTAGACTTTCCACGGATTGGTTTTGTGCGGAAACCAAGTAAATACGCACGATCTCGCACAAATGTTTATTTTTATTTATTTAGTAATTATGCTATGTCTTTTGGCAACCCTTACTGAAGGGTGGCAACCCTTGTGCGATTTAGATATAGAACACAGAGATCTCTGAATAAACTGTAGGTAACCTATAGGTAGGTCTATAGTGAATCATCATTTCGAGTACTATAGATAACGAAAGAAAAAAACCGTATCACGTTATAATTATGAAATTGTTGAAATTTAAGGCCTGATCCCTATGGTGAAAAGTAGATAGGAACATTTTAGTTGTTCGGTTAAATCTGTAGCTACCAAAATTTACTCTTCTGAAATTGTATCTTTCACAGCTTTGAACCACGTGGCAGTTCACGAAAAGCGTAAAAGGTTGTGGCAAGTCCTTCATAACAATGTTTTGTAAAAATACCCGCAGGTGATTTTGTGTCGGCGTTTTTCAAGCTTGAAATAGAGCAGCAGCTGTCTGCAATGGAGTATTACCTAATGCTAGAAGCTGTTAGCGAAACTTATGCAAATATACATTTCATTTGGCCACTCACGTATACTTAATGGACTGGGGGAACCCTTTTAAGCGCAGCACACTCCTCTGTTATTATGAGGTAACCTGAGTAAATACAGAACTAGCTACAGACACAATAACAGTATTCTGGGCGCAAAAACTTGAGTGAGAGTCTGGAGTATATGCAATTAGAGTTACATAACTTTTGTTATGTAATGATATGGTACCGCATATCCAAGCTAATGACTCTGTTAATTGACAGACAATTCTGTGAAGTCAACCTTCAGCGGTTATAAATTGCCATGCGATAGCTCTGTCATAAGCTTGGAGTTGATACAGGAATTTTGTTTTATATTACGTGGATCACATTTGCAGATCGATACGATCTTTGCAAATTAACGAGGTTCATTCATAGTAGTTAGGGCTATATAGGAATTGCTATTATATTCATTCAGTTCAATTCAATTCAATTCAATTCAATTCAATTTATTAAGCCATTAGACCACGGGTGTCCAAACGCCTATAGAACCAGGAGATATTGCTCGTCAAGCATGCTCTGCTAAGGTCAATAACTTTCCATATAAAATAGGAAAAACGACCTTAAAGAATATGCGCTGCGGGTTACTTACGCCAGGGGTTACTTCGCACGAGTTACAAATGGACATCTATGCATTAGACAAACAGTGATAGGCTTGAATAATTTCGAGGGAAAAATTGTTCCGGAGCCGGGTATCGAACCCGGGACCTTTGGTTTAACGTACCAACGCTCTACCACTGAGCTACTCGGGAACTCTAACCGACACCGATCCAATTTTTCCCTCTATATCCACAGACCTCAAAGTGGGCTGACAACTGTCAAGCAACCAACTTCGAGTGCACACTAACTCCGTGTGACTTAAATTGTGGTTTTCTGTTAACGAACAGTGACGTGTATTATGCAAATCAAGATTTCAGGTATAACTTCCTGTAAAGTTGATTTGAATAATTTCGAGGGAAAAATTGTTCCGGAGCCGGGTATCGAACCCGGGACCTTTGTTTAGCGTACCAACGCTCTACCACTGAGCTACTGGGGAACTCTAACCGACACCGATCCAATTTTTCCCTCTATATCCACAGACCTCAAAGTGGGCTGACAACCGTCAAGCAACCAACTTCGAGTGCACACTAACTCCGTGTGACTTAAATTGTGGTTTTCTGTTAACGAACAGTGACGTGTATTATGCAAATCAAGATTTCAGGTATAACTCCCTGTAAAGTTGATTTGAATAATTTCGAGGGAAAAATTGTTCCGGAGCCGGGTATCGAACCCGGGACCTTTGGTTTAACGTACCAAAGCTCTACCACTGAGCTACTCGGTACGTTAAACCAAAGGTCCCGGGTTCGATACCCAGCTCCGGAACAATTTTTCCCTCGAAATTATTCAAATCAACTTTACAGGAGTTATACCTGAAATCTTGATTTGCAAATTGTTCCGGAGCCGGGTATCGAACCCGGGACCTTTGGTTTAACGTACCAAAGCTCTACCACTGAGCTACTCGGTACGTTAAACCAAAGGTCCCGGGTTCGATACCCGGCTCCGGAACAATTTTTCCCTCGAAATTATTCAAATCAACTTTACAGGGAGTTATACCTGAAATCTTGATTTGCAGTGATAGGCTTGCTTACTTACTTACAAATGGCTTTTAAGGAACCCGAAGGTTTATTGCCGCCTTTACATAAGCCCGCCATCTGTCCCTATCCTGTGCAAGATTAATCCACTCTCTATCATCATACCCGACCTTCCTCAAATCCAGTTTAATATTATCCTCCTATCTACGTCTCGGCCTCCCCAAAGGTCTATTTCCCTCTGGTCTCCCAACTAACACTCTATATAGGATATATATATATATATATGATATATGATATATATATATATATATATATATATATGATATATGATATATGATATATTTCTTCACAGCACTTCTTTACATGTAATGGTGTACCTCACATTTCTGTATCCGGTGCCACCATTAACATATTATTACAATAACACATTATTTGCAGTACACGTCTACACACATGCTCCCAATTACGCAATGTACCTTTTTTGTTACTTGGTCTATCTCCCCTTCAGTATTTCCCTACATTCCATTTGCTATTCTCTATTTGTTCATTAATCCTAATCTATCTAATATTATATACTACTTTCACACCCCCACCTTATCCTCTAACTACTATTCACTAAAATCTCAAGTTCAATTTTTCTCTATAAATTATCATATTGGATTATTTGCCTATTTGTTTTTTTTTTTACCTTTTATTCAATTACTGTTCCAACATTCAAATGTTAGTACTAATTTTATGCTGTCACTTGTTCATTTCTCTAAACCCTTTCTCACTATTTTCACTCATTCCTATTTGCGCTCACTTTCACTTTCTCACTATTCTGCTTACACCTAAACCATTGTCACTATTCTCACTTCCTATGAATACTTATATTTTATTTTACACATCTGCTTATACACTTTCTCTCTCCCCTATACTTCTCGATCTTTTCCAGTTTAACTTTACTTGCACTTTTTGATCACAACCCCACTTTTTTTCTACACATATCAAATATCTCTGCTAAATCCTCAACTGTCGCAAATTCTGACCTTTCTTTACTGTTCGTCTCTGCCTTATTTCTGACTTTGTCATTCTTTCTATTTATTTCTTCTTCTATTCCTCTTTTATTCCCCCCCCCCACGCTTTCACTTTCACATACTATATTTCCACTTACACTTGCACCCTTATTCTTTACACTACTTTCTTCCCTATCACTTCCTGATTACTAACACTCTATATGCATTTCTAGATTCGCCCATACGTGCTACATGCCCTGCTCATCTCAAACATCTGGATTTAATGTTCCTAATTATGGCAGATGAAGAATACAATGCGTGCAGTTCTGCATTGTGTAACTTTCTCCATTCTCCTGTAACTTCATCCCTCTTAACTCCAAATATTTTTCTAAGAACTTTATTCTCAAATACCCTTCATCTCTGTTCCTCTCTCAAAGTGAGCGTCCAAGTTTCACAACCATACAGAACAACCGGTAATATAACTGTTTTATAAATTCTAACTTTTTGACAGCAGACTAGTCGACAAAAGCTTCTCAACCTAATAATAACAAGCATTTCCCATATTTATTCTGCGTTTAATTTTCTCCCTAGTATCATTTATATTTGTTACTGTTGCTCCAAGATATTTGAATTTTTCAACCTTTCGAAGGATAAATCTCCAATTTTTATATTTCCATTTCGTACAATATTCTGGTCACGAGACATAATCATAACTTTGTCTTTACGGAATTTACTTCCAAACCTATCGCTTTACTTGCTTTAAGTAAAATTTCTGTGTTTTCTCTAATCGTTTGTGGATTTTCTCCTAACATATTCACGTCATCCGCATAGACAAGAAGCTGCATTCCGAGGCTTCGTAACAAGCTGTTTTTTACGGTGATGGTTTGTTAGTCCTTCGCCCAACCCCCAAACTGGAGGACAACCCCTTTTCGGCTGTCCACGACTGCTTATTCAATATATTCGCAGCTAGCCTCCATATCTAGAGGCCGTCTCCTCTATCCGCAACCTGAGGACGCGCCATGCCGTGGTGTTAGGGACCCACAATACAGTGATGGACTTCATCACAAATATAGAAGTTGAAAAAACATAGTACAAATACATATAAATTAATACAGTAAAATATTTTGGAATTATAAAAATTAATGAAAACACTTCACTCTAATGTATTGTTTGTAACTAAATGTAGATATGATAACAATGATTAGATGATGTTGGCGGATTCTGTAGAGCAAATAGACTAGCATCAAATGTATCCTTGTTTGTGTATTTGGGTAATATTGAAGGTTTGGCCGTAAATTCATTGGACATCGGTACCAAAGTGCATGACAGGAAGACGTGGCAACCGTGCTTTCAGATAGAAGCAAGAGTAGGCCTACTGCCGATGGAATTGTCTTTGTATTATTCTTTCTATGTATACCAGCCGGTTATTCCTCTTTTAGTTTCAAATGTTCATTGCTTCTGTCCTGTCCACTTCTCTTCAGATGTAGGCTATGTGTAGATCTAGTTCTATAAATTAGGATCATAATGGACGTCAAATGCAAAGAGGATGCGCCCATATTCTTCTGGGTTCCTCATTCTGTTCTTCTAGGATTGCTGTTGAGTGCTTGGCGTGTTATCTAGTCAAGGCTCATTCGGAAAATGTGTCATTGCCAATTAAAGGCTAATTATTGCATTTTAAAATATTTTCTTCTAAATTGAGGCGCTCAGAATAACGGCAGATCCCAACCGAAGTTCATTTTGAGAAAAATGACATTTTATATTTGTTTTTAAATCTCTGCGAATTTTTAACATTAAGAATTCTTTTTTCCAGGTCTTGTTAAATATGGTGTTTCAAGTGTAGCTGCAAATCCTTGAGCCTTTGTCATGAGTAGTTCGTCTGTTTTTCTGCTGTTTATTTAAACAGAGTATATACGGAAATTAAAAAATGTGATAATGATGAGTTTTCTTTATTTATATGTCCTGGTAC
This sequence comes from Periplaneta americana, assembly GCF_040183065.1. NCBI lineage: Eukaryota > Metazoa > Arthropoda > Insecta > Blattodea > Blattidae > Periplaneta > Periplaneta americana. The sequence continues at coordinate 150,127,477 of NC_091118.1, forward strand.
GAAAAATATATAGACCCAATATATAGGCCCAATATCGAAAACTTTTCATTTTGACTAAGTAAATCCAAAGAGGAACAATATGAATGGTGTTAGTGGACGTCATCATATTGATTAGAACGCCATGAACTTACAGTGGACGTAAACAAAAACACACACAGTTGGGATATGCCGGTTAGCAGTTAAAATGTTCATTACAAAATGTCCACAGCACAAATGTCCATAAACTATAATGTCCACCTTGCCATGACCTCCATATGAAATAAATGTCTACAACCAAAATGTTCACCAGGATTTAATATCCATCTATTATATGTCCAAAATACATAAATACATAAATGTTCAGAAAATATACAAAACTACATTCTGTTAAAATTTGTCAGTTTTGTGGCTCTTCAACAAATTCCCTGTGCATTTCAGATGATAAGATATGGCTCTTAGATATTGTTGTTTTCTTTGCACTGACTATATCTTCTAACTACTCTGTTTCTTCAATACGGTTATGATTTGTTGTGTAAACCCTATTAACTGACGCCCTGATGTTTTGATGAGCAGCCATCACTTGAATGATTAAATGTTCATTGTCATGCTGTTCTGATTTTATATTATCCAAAAATCGCCAAATGCTAACATGGAGGGCTGAAACAATATGCTGAAATTTGAAATGGAATCCTTCTACGAAAGTATTGGTTGAAATTCTTGCAGTGTACTTTGATAATGGTTCCATTCTGGTGGTAAAAATCGGGAGGAACAGCCCTCTGTCTACCCCGTGCTCTTCTCCCACTTACATAGGTATGCTCCATATTATATCCAGTGAATTCCAACAGGTCTTCATGTACATTATCATTTAACATCGTGAACATTTCAGGTTATGGACATTTTTTATATGGACAATTATTTTGTGGGCTCTTATTTATGGACATTTCAGTTGTGGGCATTTATGTTGTAGACTCTTATTTACGTGGGCTGTTTGAAATGGACATTTTAACCTGGAAGCGATATGCCATTTGTTCACTGTGAATGCTTTCTTTCCAATTAAGGACTAATTTTCAATGTGGAATATGAGAGTTTTGGCATATCCTAATTAATTTGATTCTTCGCGTTATGAAAGGTAAATGAAAGGAGTACACAGTCGTACACCTATCTCAAAATTCGTTGTCGGTTGGGATCTGCCGTTATTATTCTGAGCACATCAATTAAAAATGTTTAAAGTCAAGCAGTGTCTTCATTATTATCGTGGCCTTGGAGAATGTAATAACCACTTACTTTTCTCGAAACTTTTAACCTCTACGGTTTCTATCCTTCGTTGATCTGTTTCGCTGAAGTCCAAATTGTGCACTATGTAGCTTAAGCTAGTAGGAACTACTGCAACTTGAATTGCTGATTTTATTTTTGAGAGCCCTTAATATTGCGTCACACATTTTGGAATTCTTCTAATTTATGTGTTAAATATTTGTGTAATATATTACATTCCATATCATTGAAGCTGAACACCTGTTTCATTATTTTTAATTTATAGGCCTAACTATTTCGGATTGTAGTTAACTGTTGCGCTCCATAAGGTCATGGCTTTCGCTCTTTGTTAAAGTCATATAGGTCTAAGTCTAGCTGCTGTTCATTATTATTATTATTATTATTATTATTATTATTATTATTAATTAATTATTATTATACATTAGTGAGATCGAAACTCGAATGTGCATCTGTAGTTTGGAACTCTATTACTAGTACTGATTCTGAAAAACTGGAAAATATTCAAAGGAAATCTATTTCATTATGTTCGTACAGATTTCTGCCTAATAACTCAGGATGTAACTATGATAAAAAATGCGAGCACTTTAAGGGTGCTATGCATAGAAATTTCGCTAGCCCGCGCTACAAGCGTGCTAAACTAGCCCCGGCTATCGACTGGTTACTTGTACAGGATTCATATCATATATCATATCATATAACATATATCATATCATATCATATCATATCATATCATATATCATATCATATCATATCATATCATATATCATATCATATCATATATCATATCATATCATATCATATATCATATATCATATATCATATCATATCATATATCATATCATATCATATCATATCATATCATATCATATCATATCATATCATATCATATCATATCATATCATATCATATCATATCATATATCATATCATATCATATATCATATCATATGTCATATGTCATTTGTCATTTATGTCACATGTCACATGATATGTCACATGTCACATGATATGTCACATGTCACATGATATGTCACATGTCATATGTCATATATGATATATCATATGTCATATCATATATCATATCATATCGCTAACACTGGTCTATGAATACGAAATACGTCAGTTCGCTGATCATCCACCGGAAGCCCGCGCTAAGAATGTCTATGAATACGGCCCTTTATGTCGAACTTTGTATGCTAGGCGTCGTGATCTCGATTACTTATTCTTATGTAAGGTCCTTAAAGGTGACATTAATTGTCAATCTTTCTTAAACAGTGTCAGCCTTCGTATTCCTATTAAGGACACGAGACATCACAAACTCTTCTATATTATAAATTCTAAATCTTCCTCGCCGGTCTCCAGATGTATTAAACATGCTAACATACATGTAGGCGATTTCGATCCATTCAATGCATTAGAACATGGCAATGTCTTCGCTGTTATTATTTGCATAATATTTCTACACAAATTGGTAATACTTTTGTAAGAATCAACTCCTTCCCATAAAATATTATAGTATTAATAATTCTTGTAAATTAATTATTGTAATCTATGTTCTTCATTTCGTTTTTATCTCAATTATTTAATTTGTACCATAGTTGTTCATTTTATTGTATTAATTGTATCACCGTGCTGGACTTTTATTGGGCAATGGCTATTGTCCAGCACATAAATATCAATAAATGAATAAATAAATAAATGAATGATGAATAAATAAATAAATAAATAAATAAATAAATAAGTACATAAGTACATAAATAAATAAATAAATATGATTATAATCAATATGCGTAGTCAAATGAAACCCGATCTAGTCCATTTATAAATTAATTACAATACATAAAAGCATAATAGATATAGAACGAGACAATTTGTAAGAATACATGCAAGGGGATGGATTTTATTAGAATAATATAGGCATACATACATACGCCTCATTTTGTGCGGAGGTGCCGGATACTGTTCGCGAAAGAAGATCCTGGCTGCCCCTTGAATAATTTCAACACTTAGGGCCGAATTCATAGTCAACACTTATCGTAAGGAAACACTTAAGCAGTTGCTTAGACTATAATAATTTCCAATTCATAAATCCAACTGAAGTGAACACTTATTGAAATAAGGTAGCTTGTCAGTTTACTCAAGTGTTTCCTCATATGCATTGTAATCAACTGATTCGGTATACAATAGATGATGATTACGATGTAATTTAATTTATTGAGTTCTGTAATTAAAAGATATATCAGAGATATGGAAAACCCTTTAGAGATGTATAATGATCAACAATTTAATAGGAGATAGGCCTACCATTTCGACAAGAACACTGTTGTGGATATTCTGGTGTCTCTCATTCAAATTCACAATACAACCATGAGGCTTACCGATTTCGTCACTGCTGAAGGTACTGGTTGCTTTGAGATTTTATGATACAGCAGCATTTTAGGTAAATTTAAGTGGCATTTTTTTTTGGAAAAATATTCACGTCCCAACAAAGTGTTATTTGCAATTTTGTTTGTATTCTACCCAAAGAATAAGCTGTTAAAATTTGTGTAATTATATCATTTCCACTTTGTTTAGCATAAAAATAACTGAAAAATAAATGAAAATGATTTACTTACAGGAATATTTCCGGAGTTTGCATTACACTCAACTGCAATTTTGTTCCATGTCAGTTTATTCTTTTGGAGAGAACAATTATCATTTTTTTTTTTACTTTCGTCGATATATCTATATTTCATAACTAGTTATCTTAGCTCACTTCTTTCTTTTCTTTAAAAATGCTTTCTGGACATCTGGTATAATTTTTTGCTCTATAATATTTACTTCTCTATTTGTGTATGACAATAATGCCGATTTAACAATTTGAAGGCGCTGGAAAACAATTGAATATAGGAAAGCGCTCACGTCTAGCCATGTTGCCATATTTCTTTCGATGTCAAGGGAATGCTCAGGGCATATGAATGAGTAGCGTCTCTGCAATACGATCTGAAATTCATTACTTAAGTGTTTCCTCATTTTATAAGTGACGACTATGAATTCGACCCTTAGGCTTTACTTCATCATCTCTGTGCGGAGTCTGTGTCACTTTTTTAAGAGTCAGAACGTATGAAATTCACATCGTGATAAATCGGGGCTGTAAGCTGGATGGGCTATTGGCCTTCTACTATTAAGGATTGAATCACCGCTCGCTGGTCACCTTTGAAAGGATTTGGAATAACGCTAGTCATGTTAGCAAGCACCTAATATCTAGAATTTTATGAATAAACGAATTTTTGCTTATAAATAGTAGCAAAATTCAGATATTGCATTCTTGATTTTTTCCGAGTTAAATTAGCCTGCCAACAACAGATTTGTGCAAATTTATTTGTTTATTTATTTATTATTTTGCTAATAATTATAACATAACATATAATATATACAGAAAAAACTTTAGCTCGCCCCTGAAAGAGGAGAACTCGTGCTCAGGGGGCGGATTCCTTAATTGAAATTAATAAGTATACAATAAAATTTGTCTTATGTCTACTATGCAATTATAGTATATAAATTTAAATTTACAATTTTTCAATTTTTATAAAATCCATACATAACTTTTAAAATTTAATACTAGAACTATTTTTTTTCAAATTGTCGGTTGGTCTATTATTGCGTAACTCCGTCCAATTGTTCTTCCTCTGACACACATCGTCAAGTGAGATGTACTGTCGGATAATAGATGTACATATCAGCCAGAATCTCAATCAGAGGCGTCTTGTTAGCTTATGGAACATTATGTTGAAGAATGCACTTTGACAATTTTAAAATGGTAACGATCTTATCTCCTCCTGTTACCTAGAATAGGCCTATGTCAGTCTTTTAGATGCAGTTAAAGCTTTTGCATGTTACTGTAGACAATTTCATACGGTGTTTATATCCACATCTCTCACACCACCGAGTCATATGACACGAGTGAGGTTCCTACACTTACAGCTCCTCCTCATGGTGGCAGTACCCACTGCTGCTGATAATAATGATGGATCGGTTTGAAAGAGTGAGCGGGCGAGGGAGACGAAAAAAAAACTTTTCTAATATCCATCAGTAACTGGGATGAGGGGGTGGGACATAGGCTCTGTAATGCAGCTTGAAGCGACGGGGCAAGGGGCTATAGGTGAGAGAAAATGGCGGAGAGAGACCAGGATGCTGCGGAATGACAAGTTGGCTAATGTTCTCTCAAGTCTAATGGAAAATTAAATTTGTGTTGCTTTTGTGGAGGTCCGTGTGGAATTACAGGGCAGCCAATGAAAGCATAAATATATGTGTTAATGGAATGCATGTGTAGATATGGGTGTAATTACAATGGCTAAGGCTTAAAGAATTGTAGTCTTTCTTCGCAGCTTTGATTGGGTAATGGCTTAAAATTGGTTTCCCTACTTTTTATACTGATACCCGAAATATTAATAATATACTGAACATCAAACTAATCGCATTATTAGGACCTATTGCTATAATTATACAGGGCTTTCATTTCAAAAATTCCCAATCTAAATAAATATTTATTTCAAATAATTGATTAAATGGCGATCTTACTCGTGTTAATTGTATAAGTATGTGCGGCTTACAGCTGTTTCGGTGCTTCTTCACACCATCCTCAGAGCCTACTAGATCTCGGCGTCATCTCGAACTTCGCAGCCTGTTGTGTGGGTGCGTTCGATTGTTGAAAAGTGTTTAAATGTGGCGTCAAATAGTGTGTGTGTTCTGAAATTGATCTGTGTGTTGAGAATTTGATCAGGCTGTGTTTTAGTGTGTTTGTATATTTCATATTGTTCTAATGTGTTGAGTTTTTGGTTTTTGGGTTGTATGTGTAGAATTTCCATGTTTGTATTTATGTTATTGTATGTGTGGTTAGCATTAGTTATGTGTTCGGCATATATAGATGTAGTGTGTCAACAATCGAATGCACCCACACAACAGGCAGCGAAGTTCGAGATGACGCCGAGATCTAGTAGGCTCTGAGGATGGTGTGAAGAAACACCGAAACAGCTGTAAGCCGCACATGCTTACACAATTAACACGAGTAAGATCGCCATTTAATCAATTATTTATATTCAAGTGTTAAAAGTAGTGTACGAAAGATTCAACATGGATTATTTATTTCAGTTAAATTTAATTAAAGAAAACACGACAATTCAGATATTGAGGGGGAAGTTTAAAACCAGTGTTAATTACATTTTAGGAGATTTAACCCCTTTAACTCTATACCTCTTAAAAATATCAAGTGGCACACGATACTAAGGGATATGCTACTGAAGTTAAATGACAGCTGTGAGCAGTATGGGATGAAGATAAATGCAAATAAGACGAAGACCATGGTCATAGGAAGAAAAATAAAGAAAGTAAACTCGCGAGTTCTAAATGAGGCAGTAGAGCAAGTGGACAGCTTCAAATACTACGGGTGTACTGTAAGCAGTAACATGAGCTGCTGCCAGAAAGTTAAAAGGAGGATAGCAATGGCAAAGGAAGCCTTTAATAGAAAAAGGAGCATCTTCTGCGGACCTCTAGAAAGAGAACTAAGGAAGAGACTACTGAAGTGCTTTGTATCGAGTCTGGCATTATATGGGACATTACGACGAAGTGAAGAGAAATGAATAGAAGCATTTGAAATATGAATATGGAGAAGGATGGAACGCGTGAAGTGCAGAATAAGAAATGAAGCTCTGTTGGAAAGAGTGGGTGAAGAAAGAATTATGCTGAATCTGATCAGGAAGAGGAAAAGGAATTATTGGTTGGGGCACTGGCTGAGAAGAAACTACCTACTGAAGGATGCACTAGATGGAATGGTGAACGGGAAAAGAGTTCGGAATAGAAGAAGATATCAGATGATAGACGACATTAAGATATATGAATCACATGAGGAGACAAAGAGGAAGGCAGAAAATAGGAGAATGATGGGTTTGCACTGAAAGACCTGCCCTTGGGCTGGACACTGAATGAATGAATGAATGAATGAATGAATGAATGAATGAATGAAAGAATGGACCCCTATATTATGAAACTTAAATTTGAAATAGTATTCAATTGTTTATACAGCTCACTCATTTGTCCCCACATCTTTAGTTTTCTATCGTCGCTTGGCAACCTGCATGCTAGACAGTGAGAATTTTTGTGTTATTTATGCCTTCTCTAGGAAGACGACCACCACTGCTATTCTCACCCCATCCCATCCTTGACGGACATTGCCAAGAGACTGGGCTATGGATGAGAAAAGTGAAAGCTGATGGTTAGCTGAATACCGGCTTAGGCCACGAGACCAGAAGAAATACATCTCAGTTGTAGCTTTTAAGTGCAATCTAAAAGTCCGCGAAAACATACGAAATGCCGAAGTCAGACCTGGCCAGAACATTTCAGGCCTTAGGAACGAATTTTACAACAAGGCAGACCTATATCACAAAGTTTTCAAATATTTTTACAACGCTGTAGATATGCTTTATTTAAATAACTAATATGTTACATAAAGACGCAACATTTCAGTTTAATTAAGTCAAATGACTGAGACCCGACCTTACTTGCCTCAGCCAATCAGCCGCCACTGCACAGTTGAGTATGAAAAAGCGTAATCGTTCGGATCAAAAAATTATTACTAGTACGTCTTAAAGAAGCGCACAATAAGCACACTATAGGCGTAGTGCTAGCCCTCCTTCATAGCAAAGGGAAAAACAATCCCTCCCCTTAAATCGTATTTATACTGAGTTACTTATACTGTATTCCAATCCATAGATATATATTTTACTTTCTTGTATTGTTGTGTTAGTTTTGTTATTTTGTATTGTCTCAACTTTCTTATTATTTTGTAATATATTAGTATTTTTCTTATTTTATTCCTATTTCAATTTCATTACTTGCATATTTGTGACCTGATGTAGTGTAAGAGAAGACCCTGTAGCCTTAACTTCTTCAGTGTAAATGAATGAGTAAATTAATGAATAAATGAATGAGTAAATTAATGAATAACGGAATGAGTAAATTAACGCATAAATTAATTAATAAATTAATGCATAAATGAATGAGTAAATTAATAAATAAATTAATGAGTAAATCAATGAGTAAATTGAATAAATTAATGAGTAAATTATTGAATAAATGAATGAGTAAATTAATGAATAATTGAATGAGTAAATTATTTAATAAATGAATGAGTAAATTAATGAATAATTCAATGAGTAAATTAATGTATAATTGAATGAGTAAATTAATTAATAATTGAATGAGTAAATTAATGAATAAATTAATGAGTAAATTAATGAGTAAATGAATGAATAAATGAATGAGTAAATTATTGAATAAATGAATGAGTGAATTAATGAATAAATTGAATGAGTAAATTAATGAATAAATGAATGATTAAATTAATGGATAAAGGAATGAGTAAATTAATGAATAATTGAATGAGTAAATAAATGAATGAGTAAATTAATGAATAAATGAAAGAGTAAATTAATGAATAAATTAATGAGTAAATTAATGAATAAATGATTTAGTAAACTAATGAATAAATTAATGAGTAAATTAATGAATAAATGAAAGAGTAAATTAATGAATAAATGAATGACTAATTTAATGAATAAATGAATGAGTAAATTAATTAATAAATGAATGAGTAAATTAATGAATAAATGAATGACTAATTTAATGAATAAATGAATGACTAATTTAATGAATAAATGAATGAGTAAATTAATGACTAAATGAATGAGTAAATTAATGACTAAATGAATGAGTAAATTAATGAATAAATGAATGAGTAAATTAATGAATAAATAAATGACTAAATGAATGAGTAAATTAATGACTAAATGAATGAGTAAATTAATGAATAAATGAATGACTAAATGAATGAGTAAATTAATGAATAAATGAATGAAATTTTTGAGATCGGTTCTTGGTGCAAAACTAACGGAACATATTATAAGAAGTGAAGATATTAGACAACACTCTACATCCAAAATATAACTGAACGAATTCAAGCTCGCCAAAGGAACTGGGTGAACATGTCGACAGGATGGATGAAAATCGCATCCCAAGGAGAGTTTTCAATTACTTTCCAAGAGAAAGAAGAAGTGTTGGTCGCCCTAAACTGCGTTGGAGCCAGCAATTCCGAGGGGATCAAGCCACTCTGCTGATGACGATGATGATGATAATGATGTTGATGATGATGAATGAGTAAATTAATGAATAATTGAATGAGTAAATTAATGAATAATTGCATGAGCAAATTAGTGAATAAACGAGTGTGTAAATTAATGAATAAATGAATGATTAATTTAATGAATAAATGAATGACTAAATGAATGAGTAAATTGATGAATAAATGAATGACTAAATGAATGAGTAAATGAATGAATAAATAAATGAATGAATAAATAAATGAGTAAATGAATGAGTCACTGAACAAATAAATGAATGAATGAACGAATGAATAAATTATTAAGGAATAAATTAATGAATGATTGAATGGATGAGTGATTGAATGAATGGACGAAGAAAGGAACGTATGAAGGAATATTTTAATATTTAAAACTTCGAAAATTTGAATAAACAAATGTTTGAATAAATAATTAATAGTTATTTTTATTGTCATTATCGTCATCTTCTTCGACCATTCTTAATCATGATGTTTATGAATGATTTTTAGACATTCACAAGCATTGGCTGTCTCGGGCCACGTAGCATCTGTCTGGCACAACAAGGGCGAAGCCAAGACAAGAAGCACGCAGTCTCTAATGAAAGGTGATAAATTCCCCTTCATTCCCGGTATCAAATGAAGGGACTTCAAAATTTTAGGCCGAAAATGTACTGCCTAAGATACATCGGAAGACGGTGTTATGTATTTATTTAGTTTTAAACAGCTATAATAAAATAACCTGAAACACTTGATAAGTAGAGGCTGGCGAAATATATAATGAATATTTCTTTGTAATTTTTGATAAATTTCTTGCAATATTTCAAGATACCATAATCATTTAGAAGCAGAAAATGAACTGGGCCAGGAATACAGACTACATCTACAAGATCTCCCGACGTCTTGTGAATATGAGGGCCATGTGGCATGGCAATTAATATTCGCCGTGGCACTATAATTTATGAGCCTATTTAAAGATTAACCTTGATATGGTCAATTTTTCCACTTCTACAGACCGCCTCTTGTCAGTATTAGGCATTTTGTTGATTACAAGGAGAATATAACTCCATTTTTTCCTCCACATGGTATTTTTTTAGGTTTGCGTGAGGTGTGAGTGGACACGCGAGCTGACTGACACTTGCCGGACACATAGCTGACCGCGTACGAGGGTCGGCCGGCCGGCCGGCTTACTAGGAGACATTTTCTACTTTCGTTTTGAATGCGTTCCTCTTATTAAGCAGGCACGGAATTATTATTAGATGCAGAGAAGGTCGCTGTTATTTACTTAATATTTCATTTAGTCGGGTAAGGCTCAGTCAGGTTAAGGAATTGGAACCACTTTTGATCAGTTATCTAGACATCACATGAAGATTTTATTGGGGGATTTCAATGCTAAATTAGGACTGAAGGATATTTTTAAACCTATTATTGGGCTAAGAAAAATGAAGTTACAGGAGAATGGAGAAAGTTACACAACGCAGAGCTGCACGCATTATATTCTTCACCTGACATAATTACTTACTTACTTACTTACTTACTGGCTTTTAAGGAACCCGGAGGTTCATTGCCGCCCTCACATAAGCCCGCCATTGGTCCCTATCCTGAGCAAGATTAATCCAGTCTCTACCATCATATCCCACCTCCCTCAAATCCATTTTAATATTTCCCACCTACATCTCGGCCTCCCCAAAGGTCTTTTTCCCTCCGGCCTCCCAACTAACACTCTATATGCATTTCTGGATTCGCCCATACGTGCTATTTGTCCTGCCCATCTCAAACGTCTGGATTTTATGTTCCTAATTGTGTCAGGTGAAGTATACAATGCGTGCAGTTCTGCGTTGTGTAACTTTCTCCATTCTCCTGTAACTTCATCCCTCTTAGCCCCAAATATTTTCCTAAGAACCTTATTCTCAAACACCCTTAATCTCTGTTCCTCTCTCAAAGTGAGAGTCCAAGTTTCACAACCGTACAAAACAACCGGTAATATAACTGTTTTATAAATTCTAAGTTTCAGATTTTTTGACAGCAGACTAGATGACAAAAGCTTCTCAACCGAATAATAACACGCATTTCCCATATTTATTCTGCGTTTAATTTCCTCCCTAGTGTCATTTATATTTGTTACTGTTGCTCCAAGATATTTGAATTTTTCTACCTCTTCAAAGGTTAAATCTCCAATTTTTATAGGCCTAGTTCCATTTCGTAGAATATTCTGGTCACGAGACATAATCATGTACTTAGAGTCTTTTCGGGATTTACTTCCAACCCTATCGCTTTACTTGCTTCCACTAAAATTTCCGCGTTTTTCCTAATCGTTTGTGGATTTTCTCCTAAAATATTCACGTCATCCGCATAGACCAGAAGCTGATGTAACCCGTTCAATTCCAAACCCTCTGTGTTATCCTGAACTTTCCTAATGGCATATTCTAGAGCGAAGTTAAAAAGTAAAGGTGATAGTGCATCTCCCTGCTTTAGCCCGCAGTGAGTTGGAAAAGCATCAGATAATAAGGAACATTAAATCTAGACGTTTGAGGGGGACAGAGCATGTAGCACGTATGGGCGAATCCAGAAATGCATATAGAGTGTTAGTTAGAAGGCCGGAGGGAAAAGATCTTTGTGGAGGCCGAGACATAGATGGGAGGATAATATTAAAATTGATTTGAGGAAGATGGGATATGATCGTAGAGATTTGATTAAACTTGCTCAGGATATGGACCGATGGCGGCCTTATGTGAGGGCTTATGTGATATAACTCTGTTTTAAAGGAATATAATTTTGTGTAATTAACATGGTAGGAAATGGAGGTAAAGGTATGTAAAAATTTTTGTCTTAAGTAAAAAGAAATTAAGGATTCGATATGTAAGGTGTAGATAAATATGTATGTCATAAGTAACAAAAATAAAAAAAATAGGCCTACCATAATAAAATGTTAAACGTATTCGAAAAAACAATAACATTTTGAGACTGGCATTTAAGGTAAGCGAGTTCGAGAAGAATAAATACAATTGACATATGTAAAGACAGAATGGACATAATATGAAGCGAAATGAGAACATGTTTAATCCCTGACAAGAAAAATGAGGAACTGAGCGAAGTGAAACTCTGGACTTGTATTCGGAAGATCCCGGCTTCAAATCTTTGAGCTTGCCAATTTGATCAGAATTTTTAGTGGTTTTCTCGACTATTAAAAGTAATTCCACTACAATATGTAATGATAAATAATGTTTCTCAAGATCTCAATCCGTAGTGATAGTGGTGGACTGGCTGATTAAATTTCAGAAAACCAATGTATGCACAACAATGTACCGCGCTAGAGAGTCGACAGTCGCAAAATAATCTTGAAGTTAAAGAAGCTACAAATAAAATCAAAGAGTAAAAAAAGATAAGACGAAGAAGAGAAGAGATAATGGGGAGGAAGGAGAATAAAAAGAAAGAAGAGAGGAAATCGGAGAAGTGGACGGGAAAAGCAGTGGAAGTAGAAGAGTTGGAGTAGAACAAGAATTGAGCATTGATGGAAAATGAATAAATGGGAAGGAAATTAAAGTAGAGAAGAGGCTGAAGAAAAAGGGGAGGTGTAGTAAGGAACAGACAGAAGTGAGGAACAGAAGATAGAAGTAAACGGTGGAGAGGATTTAATGTGAAAGATAGAAGAGAAAGAGATGGAGGTAAAAGAATGAAAGAAAGAAACGAGAAAATGTAAGACTAGAGGTAGAAGAGTTGGTAAAAGAAGACAGGAAACTGGAAGAGAAAGGAGGAGGTGTGGATAAATGAGCGGGAGAGCAGATATAAGAAGAAATGGAGAGGAAGTAATGTGGAAGAAAAAATAAAGGGATGGAGGGAAAAGAATGGAAGAAGGAAGATACAAGAATAGGAGTAGAAGGGATGGGGAAAAGAAAAGGAGAAATTGGAAAAGAAGGGAAGAGTTGTGAAAAGAAGAACGGAAGAGAACATATAAGAAATGAGGAGAAATGAGGTAGGAGAAAAGGAAGTAGGAAAGTAGAAGAAAATGAATAATGAATAAAAGACAATAGGAAAGTAGAAGAAAAGGAAGTAGGAAAATAGAAGAAAAGGAACTAGTAAAGTAGAAGAAGAGACGATAGGGAAGTAGAAAAATAGGAGGTAGGGAAGTAGGATAAAAGGAGATAGAAAAGTAGAAGAAGAGAAGGAATGAAAAAAGGAGTTGGGAAAGAAGGAGAAAGGAGATATAAGACAGGGAGATAAGGAAATAGAGAGAAGGAAGTAGGGAAGATAGGGGAAGAGAAAGTGTGGGAGAAGAAGATAGGAAAATAGGAGGAAAGGAGGTAGGAAAGTAGGGGAAAAGGAGATAGGAAAGTAGGATAAAGGAGGTATAAGAGAAGGAGATTAGTATATAGTAGAGAAGGAAGTAGAGAAGTAGAAGAAGAGAAAGTGTGAGAGAAAAAGATAGGGAAGTAGGAGGAAAGGAGGTAAAAAAGTAGGTGAAAAGGAGATGAGAAATTCGGAGGAATGGAGGTATGAGAAAAGGAGGTAGTAAAGTAGAAGAAAAGGAGAAATGAAGAAAAAGGAGATAGGAAAATAGAAGAAAATTATGTATAAGAAAAGCACGGAGAAAGTAGAAGGAAAGTAGGAGAAATGAAGGTAGAAAAGTAGAAAAAAGGAGAAATGAAAAAAAAAGAAAATAGGAAAGTAGAAGAAAATGATTTATGAGGAAAGAACGGAGAAAATAGAAAGAAAGTAGGAAAAAGGGAGGTAGTAAAGTAGAAGAAAAGGAGAAATGAAAAAAAGGAAATAGGAAAGTAGAAGAAAATGTATGAGGAAAGTAGAAAAAAATGTATGAGGAAAGAACGGAGAAAGTAGAAGGAAAGTAGGAGAAAAGGAGGTAGTAAAATAGAAGACAAGGAGAAATGAAAAAGGAATAGGAAAGTAGAAGAAAATGATGTATGAGGAAAGAACGGAGGAAGTAGAAGGAAAGCAGGAGAAAAGGAGATAGAAGGAAAAGGAGAATAGATAGGCGAAGGGGTTTGTAACTGTCAGGTATTTTCAAGAATTCGATTTTTCTATCTATTCTATCGTCACATTAAACATTCAAGAATTCAGAATCACATAGCTTTCATGATGCAAGGTCACCGATAAAGACAGCTCAGGAAAATGTTCACATGATTAATAAATATGAAATTAATTACAATATTCACGACTGTTGTTACAATAACACTTACATAAAAAGATGAATAACACATCTTGCCAATATTCGTTGTTAAGATAAGGTGGAACTCGTGATTAGGTGATATAGAAGAATAGTCTGATGTATGAGCAGTCACATTGATCGAATTGTAGTTATATTCTTCTTATATATCCTATTGGCTTGTGGACTTGTAATGTAAACATTATAGCAAACGAATGTCAGCAAAGCGTTAATAAATATCTGACCTTTTCTGTAGCCAGTGGGTGTAGCCTGTAGCAGCTCGTATGCATACAATCTACATCTCTTATCAGTATGTCAATTTTCGACCTTTTGTTCGTTGTTTCAATTACTTTCTGAATAAGGCTTCCTACTGTTATATTTTTTGCGACAATATAGCCTCACTCGTGTGTGTCCTCAGCGGCTATACTTTGCTTGACGTGTAACTTATGGTCGAATTGGTAGCCGTGATAAAACCTCCCGGTAGTTACTTTGTTCTGACGTCGTATGGAAGGGGAGAAAATATAGAGCTCCGAAGCAAGGTGAATGATTGAGCGATTGTTTTACTTAATGGATATTTTTTTTTGCCTCGCATATAAATAGGTCATACTACGTACAGTAGTTAGATTGTATAATAAGAAATGTCACGTCAATTATGTATATTTGAACGCAAGTTTATTGCGTGAAATAAACTGTCAAATAATGAATGAAGTCCTGGAGCTTTTATTTCAGACTAATAATATTGACTTGCTCATTTTGTCCATCTCGTGAAACAAATACACCGCCGAGTACGATTATCACGATTGAATGTCATTTGTAGTAATTGTGTTTGTAGTAAAACCTGTCCGATTCTTATTTAAATATACTGTGCTGTATGATGTTACAAACGTTCTTGGATAGTCTTTTATTTTCAGTAGTAATATCTAATTTTTACAACACTTTCATAATATGTATGTATGTATGTATGTATGTATGTATGTATGTATGTATGTATGTATGTATGTATGTATGTATGTATGTATGTATGTATGTATGTATGTATGTATGTATGTATGTACAGTAGTGGCAAAAAAAAACCGGACCGACCCTTGTAGCTGATTTCAGAGCCTTGTTCACTCCAGAGCACGATAGAATGGTAACTAAGACTTTCGTGGTTCGAATCCTGCCTTGGAAGGAAACTTTTTTTAGTTCTTATTTAAATTTATTCCCAATATTTTTCGATTGCAGCGATATTTTACTACTTAATTAAATTATTATTCCCAAAACATGAATTTTACCAGCAATCTAAAAGTGTTGGGAATAAATTTGAATAAGGAACAAAAAAAAAAAAAAAAGTTTCCTTCCCACGCAGGATACGAACCACGAAAGTCTTAGTTACCAGTCTATCGTGCTCTGGCGTGAACAAGGCTCTGAAATCAGCTACAAGGGTCGGTCCGGTTTTTTTGCCACTACTGTATGTATGTAGTGTAATGTAATGAAATGTATTTATTTATTTATTTATGTCTATAACAGGGCAAAGCCCCAATATAATGTAATGTAATGTAATGTAATGTAATGTAATGTAATGTATGTATGTATGTATGTATGTATGTATGTATGTATGTATGTATGTATGTATGTATGTATGTATTTATTAATTCACACTGCAAATGGGTGAATACCCGGTGGCAGTGTTAACTAATTACACTCAATAATGAAAATTAATAATAAATTGATTATAATTAATATTAAAAATAATAAATATTAAATAATATTAAATAATAATAATAACAATATTAAATAATAATATTAAATAATAATAATAACAACGTCCCGCGCCGTGGCGTCGCGGTCTAAGGCATCCTGCCTAGGACTCGCGTTACGAAATGAGCGCTGGTTCGAGTCCTCATGGGGGAAGAAATTTTCTCATGAAATTTCGGCCAGTGTATGGGAACGGTGCCCACCCAGTATCGTGATGCACTTGGGGATCTACGATAGGTAGCAAAAATCCGGTTCAGCAAACCAGCTATAACGGCTGGGAGGATCATCGTGCTAACCACACGATACGTCCATTCTGGTTGGATGATCGTCCACCTCTGCTTCGGCATGTGAACGTGAGGCCAGCAGCCGGCTGGTCGGACTTGGTCCTTCAGGGCTGTAGCGCCATGGATTTACTTTACTTTTAATAACAACAACAGTACCGGTAGTATAATAATATTAACAAGGAGCATCCTAAATTAAATGAAGCACGATCACTTAAAATAACATTTAAAGTAAATCTAATTTGTATCTTAACCCTAAGTTCGAATTAAAACCCACGAGTATGATATGTTCATACACGCACAAGTACCTTTCAGCACTACACTCATTTCGCTGTCAACTCACTCACTGCACTGGAACTACGACACATTTCACTGATAATATCCTGATTTCACTAACACTTCAAAAACATTTCAGTGTTCAAATACTTTGCTCTACCACTATAAATTATAAAGCTTCACTGACACAAACACATTTCACTGACACAACACACTTTTTCACTGATACAACAATTCAAATTACAAAACATCAAGTACACCATTTAAATAGTGTGCATAATATACTACCGTCTATTAGTAAATTCCTTAAGCCTATTTTTAAATATATTTTTTGGTTATTGGTAAAGCCTTTACTAAGTCCGCAGGTAAAGCATTCCAGTCCCTGATAGTACGATTGAGAAAAGAAAACTTTCCAAGAGAAAGAAAACTTTTCATTATTGACTTTAGTACTTTATGGGTAGTTCTATATCATTGTCTGTGAAGAAAGGAATTGCTGTGACAACCCCTCTAGCATACTAACTTTTGTATGTGCTGTCAATTAGCCACCAATGCACAAAGACTCAATCTGGCGGTGGCATCCCGTACAGTGCACACAGGTTTTCGAACGTATATACTGAACTAACCACATTATTCGGAAGATATAACACAGTTGCCATGACTTATAAAATTACCCTCATATTTGGCAAAATGAGGCTGAGGGTTCGCCATAGTTTACCTTACATTCGCCTTACGGTTGGGGAAAACCTCGGAAAAAAGTTAATCATTTAATCAGGCCATTCGAACCCGCGCCCGAACGCAACTCCGGATCTGCAGGCAAGCGCCTTAGCCGACTGAGCTATGCCGGTGGCTGTAACCCTAGTTAAATAACCTCTGTTTGACGTAGCCTGCTGTTGGGCATCAGTGATAGGCCTACATGTTCATACCAGTTGTTTCGGTATGTTGATAATGGTATCAGTGATGGCGGTTATATACAAATTGAAAAGTATGATCCCAAAACTTGCTCAGTCCATTTGGCCGTTTATATATGTGGTTATGTTTTAGAGCTCTGTTATTATATTTTAAGCCTGTTTTCTTAAAAAACTACGTCAATCCTTCTCTAAAAGTTTGTGTTATTGTGCATGTTACTTGAAAACTCACCCGATCAGTATACCTGTGTATAAAAGTAACAAGCCAGGCCTTTCATAAAAATGGACTTAACGCGTTTTGGGATCACAATCTTTAATTTCTTCCTGATGTCCGCGTTCTTTTTGTGATCATTTGGCGCAGTGGACGTCAGCACAGAGCACGCTAGGGCTAGCCTCTCTTACCCGCGGAAAACGCAGTGCACTATAGTGCTCTCGTAGCTGCTAGCGGGTATGCTCTCTATCTCTCCCTGTTGCACACGACAGTGCACACGGGACGGCACCGCGTACCCATTGCACATTTCAGCGAGTGCTGACGACCACTGATTTAGCGCATGTTCTGCCAAAGATCATAATAGTCTCATTTCGTCGGCTTATGTTCTTCTAAGTTGTCTCAGTGTTTCGAAAACGTGTTGTGTAATAAAGTTAGAGTTACAGTTACTTTATAAAATTTCAAAATTGTCTCGGGAGGACTTTTTTCTTAATGTCGACTTTATTGTAGGCCTACCTAAAATAGCTAAAATTTGGCCAATTTTGATGTCTAGATCTCTTAAAATTTATGCAAGAGAGTCGGCAACAGTGGTAATTCAAAGCATTTACTTGTTCAGTACTATTGCTATTAATGACAGTTTTAGATGTTATTTTTTTTGAAAACCATTATTTTTGTTTATTTTACAGAAATTTCCAAATTGTAATTTTTTTGCTACCGCAAATAAAATGTAAGTACTGCCTTTGCCTTTGCGATTCGCTACAATGATCGGATGATCCACTTAAAGTAATGTATTGAGAGGGAAGTTGTCAATCATGAAGTGTGTAGTTACTTCAGGTTCCAGATTTTAATAGATTTAATATTATTTATACAGGGACATCATTTTATTTTTATTTCAATTTTTATTGTACCTGAGTTTTTGAATGTACTTCACTCCCACCCCTTCTACTAATGAAGTTCAACCGTCCCCCATACAGATCCAAGACCGCATATACAGTCATAGTAGCCATACGGTCATAGTAAACAGTACGTTCCAAAAATATGTTCGCGTTTTTCAGTGACGAAAGGGCTTTCAATATTGAATCATTTTCGCATAGATACTGTCGTCCATTTGCCTACGTCATATCCTGGTTTCCCCCACCAGCTTTTATTCGCCAGCTACTGGCCGGGCTGTCTTAGCTCTTTTCTGAGAACATTAATTTCTGTTAGAAATTTGACGTCTACGTAATATTATACAACTGTTTAAAATAACTTAAATAAAAGGGCCTCGTTAAGTAATTAACTGTCACGTGATTTCCTCCCTTTCTACGACCCTACGACATAACCACTTGGACGGAGAGTAGATAGCATGTCTGAGTAATTTTATCTTTTCGGATCGGGCGGAAGTGAAGATTGAATTTACAGTACGTAAGGTATTCTTTTATAGAGTAGGTACAGAATTATTTCAACGTGAGTTATTAGCACGAAGAACGAAACTGGTAATTGGGATTAGGTACAATAGTCTATAGTGCGATAATATACACATTAGAACTGAAGCCTGTATCGAAATGAACGGCCACCATTTAAAAAAAAATGTGTTTAAATATCCATATTATGATTATTTTTCAATTTAACTTCATTCTCTATATTGTAAGCTAATGTGCTGTAGACAGTATAATATACACTGCATAATGAATACGTCCGCATGGACAGCTCACTTCGTGAGTAAAAACACTCATTGTTAATACTGTACTGTATTTTGATTAAACAAAATCCTAATGAAAATGATCAAACTAAAGAGCGCAATATTTCCTAATTTACGTAAATGGATGAACTACTTTTCTTCCCTCCTATACCTAGTACAGTGATTTGTTTGTATATTACGCCAGTATCATCGAACTGCAGTAGTGGAAGGGGGTAGCAAACGGCGTTGATCCAGAGGTATAGGCAAGTTAATATTAAAAATGTTAGTAAAAATAAAATGATGTCCCTGTATATGTGTTAAATAGAATGTGTGACATTGGGCAACCCTGCTTTTCATTTTGATTTATTCATTCATTCATAGTGTTCTGTCTAGGGCAGGTCTTTCACTGCAAACCCAGCATTCTCCAGTCTTTCCTATTTTCTGCCTTCCTCTTTGTCTCTTCATATGATCCATAGGCCTATATCTTAATGTCGTCTATCATCTGATATCTTCGGCTGCCCCGAACACTTCTCCCGTTCACCATTCCTTCCAGTGCATCCTTCAGTGGGCAGTTTCTTCTCAACCAGTGACCCAGTCAGTTCCTTTTTCTCTTTCTGATCAGTTTCAGCATCATTATTTCTTCATCCAACCTTTCCAACACAGCTTCATTTCTTATTCCTCCTGTCCAATTCACACGCTCCATTCTTCCCATATCCGCAGTTCAAATGCTTCTAGTCTCTTCACTTCGTCGTAATGACCATGTTTCTGTCCCATACAATGCTACACTTCATACAAAGCACTTCGCTAGTCACTTACTTCTTTCTCCAGGGGTCCGCAGAAGATGCTCCTTTTTCTATTAAAAGCTTTCTTTACCATTGCTAATCTCTCTATCCTGTATAAATTTGTATTCATAAGGACATTAAATTTATGAAATAAATAATATTTAAATAGATCTACTTATTTCTCTCTACTTTACTGCATAAACAATGTTTATGCAAGACGTGTAAAATTGTTAACTAAATATACCTACACTCAATTACAGAGACCTTGTTAAGAGACTAAGCATCTGATGATGATGATAATGATAATAATAATAGTAATAATAATAATAATAATAATAATAATAATAATAATAATATATTTTTGCTTTATAATATCTAAAGCATTTTGAAACTTAATACTTTTCTGCCATATCGTGAATCCTCTAGCATTTTGGTTAGGAAACATTTTTCTCATAGCTGACTGTCCTTAGGGGGTTGAAACACTTGTGACAGAAAGCATCCGTTAAATAGAATAACATCGCTGTTAGTTCATCCCTTTACCATGTCCAACAAGATGGTCACTTCCCGAGCAACTGCCAACTGCCTGAGGAGGGAAAGACGCAAAGTTCTCCCAGGGGAGACTGGCAGTCCGGAAGGGAAGGAAATCGCGCACCCGTTGCTGCTCTTGAAAAACGACTCACATATTGACCCTGGATCAGTCGATTCTACTACTCTTTTATCTCTTATAAATTAATTAAAAAAGTTTCTTAGCCGTGGAGTGGAGGTGAAGTCCCTTAACTATAAAAGGAAATTAAAACAAAGAAGCTGAGTTGCTATTTTTACTTTCCATTTCATTAAGAAATAAAAAAAAAAATTGCGAAGTTACAGTAATATAATTATAGGGTTTTACAAAAGTCTACACCAGGCCTGCACAAGGTTTGCGCTCTCCGAGCCGGCTCACAGCTCATGAGCGGAATGCAGATACTAGCTGCGCTTTGTAAAAGGGTGGACTGGAAGAAGGGATGATCTCGTACAAAATATACACAAAAGGAAGTATTATTACTAGTGTTTATGAAATGAATTCCCGTTCAGTATTTGCAAAACTATCTTGGACTATTATTAATTAATAAAGAAATATTTATTTTACAAAAATAATAGAAATTCTATAGTTACTTAAATGTACAATATCATTTTGTTATATTTTTAATTTATCAGTACGTCAAAACGAGGTTTCATGCTGTTGGCAGCTGAAAGGAAGAGTAGCCTACTGATCGTAATGAAACTTCAGTTACAGATGTTCGATGTCTGCCTTTATTAAAGTTGATTATAGAAAACAGTTGCTCACAAATATAAATGTTGAGCCAAACATACCAATCACTTTCACAGCCAGCCTGTGTAGTCGTGGACATTATTGCTAATGTTTAGTCTTGTAAAACTCAACCAGGCTAGTAGTATTATTCAAACGATCTTTAGCCCTTAGGCCACATTGAAGATCAATAAGTCCCAGCTGTAACTCGTTAAATGATATGTTCCGTCTTTTAGATTCCTCCATACTGTACTGTAGCAGTAGGTAAGCAACGTGAAAGTGTTGATGAGAGGCCTACACACTGCACTCCACTAGATAGCTGAGTGGTCTTTTCCCTCTCCTCTACCTATAGCAAGTCTATGTAATTCTGACGTATCTTCCTCTCCGTTTCGGCCAGCGGTAAACGCGGCTCTCCCGCTCCCAAGGAGCGCGCGCGCTCGTTGAGCGCTGTTTGTGCAGGTATGGTCTACACAATTAAAAAAATTCTGGTATTGACTTATTACCAGACATCGGATTCTAGGGCAAATGCCTATTTTGTTTCTTTAGGAGAAAAGTAAAAATAATTATTAATATTTGTGTTTCATGGAAATTGAAAGGTATTCAAAGAGTTTTATAGGGCCCTAAAATGCCCTAAAACGGTTATTAGAGCCTAATTTGTTAATATTCGCCTAAAAATGCCTAACTCACTGTAAAGTTTCGCATTTTACTCTTACTTTTTATAATTTATACATGCATTCACTGCGAAATTTAAGGCATTTAAAAAGTGGAAAGTTTGCTTCACACCGGCCATGAAACCATTGATAAAGGAAACAAAATGTTTTGAATCTCACGACACTCGCAATAGATTTCATCGAATTTAACACGTTTGGAGGCATAAATGCCGACAAAGAACCGACCTTAGTTTTGAAGCAGGCAACAATCACAACATGTGCTGCTATCGATTCAAAGATATACTATACTATAAAAATGACTGTTTTCGGTCTGAAACCGATTAGCTGTACTGCCCTTCAGAGTGTCATAAAATCACAATTTTTGGAAAAAGAGTGTTTTTGAAATATTTATGAAAAGTCGTAAAACTGCGAATTAGTAGGGTAAACCGTTACAAAATATTTAAAAGAATGGCCCTCCTAGTGTTAACACTACCAGGAAATGCAACAATAAGTGGAATTTTGTGTTTTTGTCCAATTGAATCTCAATAACAACGGTTCATTTGAATGCTCGTTAACAGTTGCTCTTTCCCTCACCTTATTTGTGTTGAAAGTTTTGAGAGGTAGGACGTTTTCCTGTGAAGTTTAACGCGATAATGCCGAAAAATATAAGTGCAAAATCTACATTGATCCGGCAATGGCTAACAGAATATTCAGAATTCACTTATGATGGAAAAATAATATGCTGCAAGATTTGTAGCAAACAGGTATGTAACAATAGTTGAAATATATAAATTCTATTAATTTTAATGAGTAGGCCTATAATATTTATACATTGACTGAGCTATCCTGAGGTATAATTCTTTTTAAGACCACTACACTTTAACCTTTTAAATTCCGATAGTTAAAGTATTTGCAGGTCATTAAAATTTTGATTGTTCGAACCCACTAACTTTGTGATAGAAATACGGCAATACAACAATTAGGATTTTATTTTAATTCAGTTTACTTTACATTTGTAGATTTCGCAAGAAAAGAAGTGCCACCTAAAGCAGCATGTGCAAGGAGCGGCTCATAAGGCTAAAGCTCAGCAGAAAAATCAACTGCAACAAACTTTACTAACACAGCCTACTTCATCCAATCTCAGCAGCAATTTCTATGCTGATTTAACCAGAGCGTTTGTTGCTGCTAACATTCCCTGGAATGCAATTGAAAATCCGGTTTTAAGACAGTTTTTACAAAAATACTGCAAACAAAATATCCCATCTGAGTCGACCCTAAGAAAAAATTACTTAGACAGAATATACAATGAAACTTTAGCTTCCATTCGGGAGGATATATGGGTCTCTGTGGATGAAACCTCAGATCCTATGAATAGGTATATAGCAAATATGGTAGTAGGAAAACTTAGTCCTGATGGACCTTCGATTCCACACCTCGTATGTGTTAAGGAACTTTCGAAAGTGAATAGTCAAGCCTTTGCTTATTTTGTAAATAAAGGCCTACAGTCTTTATACTCAGGTAATATAGACGATTCTAAAGTTCTGTTGTTTTGTACTGATGCTGCCTCATACATGGTTGCTGCAGCTCCACTTCTTAAAACATTTTATCCTAACCTCACGCATGTAACCTGTCTAGCACATGGCCTTCACAGGGTTTCTGAAACAATCCGGAATGAATTTCCTCTTGTCAATTCGTTTATTTCTAACACAAAAAATGTTTTTGTAAAGCCCCATCCAGGATTTCAATATTCAGAGAGAACTTTCCAGATATCCCACTCCCACCTCAGCCGGTTGTTACACGATGGGGAACCTGGATTCAGTCAGTGGTGTATTATTCTAAGTATTTTAAAGAAATGGTCACAGTTATTGATAAATTACCTGAAACTGATGGTGCAGCGTGTGTGAAAGCAGTGAAAGATTGTCTGAATGACTCACGAGTGAAAAACGATATTGCCTACATAACATCAAACTTTTCTTTCATACCTGCAAGCATTGAACAATTAGAACGTGAAAAACAATCTCTTTGTAGCCAAATAGCAATAGTAAAGGAAGCTCAAGTGAACATACATTCTGCTTTGGGCGAAACTGGGGAAAAAAGTTAAAAATAAGTGGGACAAGGTATTAAATAAGAATGTAGGATTTTCATTGTTGGAAAAAGTATCAAAAGTGATATCGGGGGAAAGTGTAAATGTTCCAGTAAGTATTGATGTTTCTATTGTACCTAATTTAAAATTTGCGCCTCTCACATCAGTTTCGGTTGAAAGAAGTTTTTCTGCTTTCAAAATGATTCTCAGTGACAAAAGGCAAAGGTTAACTGTGGAGAATTTAGAAAAAAATTGTGGTGGTGTACTGTGCAGATAATTATAATAAAGTCTGAGCATGGAACTGAATTTCAATAACTTAAAATGAGTAATCTTGATATCAATAATCATTATTTCATTAGTTTCAATATATTAAATTTGTGCAGCTCTGTTTATAAATATAATATAGTATTCTTTTTTAATGTTTAAACATATTTTTTGTGCGTATTTTAGTGTATAACTAAAAATTTCAGTGAAAGAAATAAGTATGATACCTTGATGTGCCTAAAATACCTATTTTCATTAAAATAGAGCCTAATTTTACAAATTTTGAGCTTATTTTAGGCGCCTAAAACTGCAATTTTTAGTGCCTAAAAATCCGATGTCTACTTATTACACAAGAAATGACTGACCTGTTCCATCTCATACCTACAGTAACTGTTTCCGTGACAGATTGAGACATTGTTTGACTTTGAATGGTTCTCATTTTGAACATCTGTAGTAAAGTTTGGTTAGTCATAATGTTTTGTTTAGTTTTATGGCCTACTCAACATGATTTTACATAGTTATTTGTCTCAAGTTTGAAGTCCACGAATCAAGTTTAATAAATAGTTGAAAGACATGAAACGGTGAATGGGTAAAATTTCTACACATTCATATGTAAAATTTAATAGAGATTCGGAAAATATAAATTTTAATATACAGTGTTATTTAAAAAAAAAAGAACTTTACTGTCACATCCTGTATGCCTGAATAATGTTTTTCGAACACTGGTATCATATTGCATAGTTTATCTCCAATAGCTTTTGTATAAAACATTTCTTTTGTAAAATTAAAATTTAAGAAGTTATGAGTAATACTCCATACTTTTTGAACACTCTGTATAAGTAATACATGGCAGCGGTGCAAATTTACCAGAAAACTATTATAGTAGAAATGATGGGAAGTACACTAGGATGAGAGGTCGGATTACTGAGGGCCGGATTAGCGAGAGTCTGATGAGTATATTCAGGACTAAGCTTATACAGATTGAATTGAATACTGCACGTGGAGAGGATGAATAACGGCAGGCTATACAAATAGCTGCTAGAACTATTAACTACAAAGAAGAGAAATTTGGGACGACCGAATAAATGACTGATGGAGAATGTAACAATATACGAGGCTTAAAACAGAAAAAGAATGATGATTATGTTAATATTGATAATAATGCAATAAATATAAATTTATTGTAAACATACAGTGAGGCCACGAAATCCCGGGCAGCCAACAATGGACAGAGCATATACAAAAGCTAAGAAGTTACGGACTAATTTTAAATAATTGGAATTTTTTTTTCGAACAGAGCGATAGAAAAAAAAAAAAGATTACAAACTATTGAATTACGAAAACTCCTTGAGCTTTGTTTACACTTTCGTTGTGCTGCCATTGACTTAAGTCGACAGGACTTAAATCATATTAGCCTATATTATATTGTAGCAAACGGCTTAGTTTCAAACTTATTTACTCTTTACATTTACGGAAAGAATGTAATTTAATCCATATTTAAATTGCGCTTTGTCGTTACTGTAATTAGTACTGCGTA
Source organism: Periplaneta americana (assembly GCF_040183065.1). Classification (NCBI taxonomy): domain Eukaryota; kingdom Metazoa; phylum Arthropoda; class Insecta; order Blattodea; family Blattidae; genus Periplaneta; species Periplaneta americana. The sequence goes on from NC_091118.1 coordinate 150,153,705, forward strand.
AAGAGATGACCCAAAGTAATGAAAATGTGAAAACAAAAAGAAATGACGCCATTTTTACGCGAAATACTACAATTGGGCATTTTCAAATAAATATAACATGCAACACACGACGTGATTTTTACTTTGTTCATCTTTTCATCGTACCTCCATAAACTTTCAAATCGATATTAATTTATAGATAAGATTCAAGAAACGCTATATTGAGAGAAGTAGATTGTTTATGCTTCCAGAATAGAATATTTGGTGTTTGCAATAAATATTATTTATGATTATATTTCAGATACTGGGTGAAGTCCACCGTTCTCTTCAGAGATTCATGTAGTACAGGGACATCATTTTATTTTTACTAACATTTTTAATATTAACCTGTCTATACCTTTAGAGAACCGGAAACTCCGCTTGCTCCCCCCTCCAAGACTGGAGTTCGATGATACTGGCGTAAAACACAAATCACTCTACTAGGTATAGGATGGAAGAAAAGTAGTTCATTCATTTACGTAAACTAGGAAATATCGCGATTTTGAGTTTGATAATTTTCATTAGGTTTTTCTTTAATCAAAGTACAGTACTCTATTAAGAATAAGTGTTTTTACTCACGAAGTGAGTTATCCATGCGAACGTATTCATTATGCAGTGTATACTGTCTACAGCACATTAGCGTACAATATAGAGAAAGAAGTTAAATTGAAAAAAAATCATAATATGAATATTTAAACACAATTTTGAAAACGGTGGCCGTTCATTTCGATACAGGCTTCAGTTCTTTTGTGCTATTATCGCACTATAGACTATTGCATCTAATTCCAATTGCCAGTTTCGTCCTTCGTACTAGTAACTCATGTTGAAATAATTCTGTACCTACTCTACGTACTGTAAATTCAATCTTCACTTCTGCCCGACCCGAAAATATAAAATTACTCAGACATGCTATCTACTGTCCGTCCAAGTGGTTATGCCAAAGGATTGTAGAAAGGGAGGAAATCACGTGACAGTTAATTACTTAACGAGGTCCTTTTATTTACGTTAAATTAAACAGCTGTATAATATTACGTAAACGTCCAATTCCTAAGAGAAATTAATGTTTTCTGAAAAGAGCTAAGACAGCCCAGCTTTTACAGAGGGGCGAGCAGAAGCAGGTGGGGGAAATCGGGATGCGACGTAGGCAAACGGACAGTACGTGTGCGAAAATATGATTCAATATTGAAAGCTCTTTCGTCAATGAAAAACGCGAACATATTTCTGGAACGTACTATACTCAGTAACTCAGTACTGCTTAATATCTGCGGTCTTGGTTCTGTGTGGAGTTGAAACTTCCTTAGTAGAGGGGTGGGAGTGAAGTACATTCAGAAACTCAGGTACAATAAAAATTGAAGTAAAAATAAAACGATGTCCTTGTATTAGGAAGATACTACTCGTCAATTCTCAGCGAAGATTCTCTGAAAATAAAAAGGTATGGACTCAACAATTATTATTATTATTATTATTATTATTATTATTATTATTATTATTATTATTATTATTGTTATTATTATTGCTGTTAGAATTTATAAAATTTATATTACCGGTTGTTCTGTATGGTTGTGAAACTTGGACTCTCACTTTGAGAGAGAAACAGAGATTAAGGGTGTTTGAGAATAAGGTTCTCAGGAAAATATTTGGGGCTAAGAGGTATGAAGTTACAGGAGAATGGAGAAAGTTACACAACGCAGAACTGCATGCATTGTATTCTTCACCTGGCATAATTAGGAACATTAAATCCAGACGTTTGAGATGGGCAGGGAATGTAGCACATTTGGGCGAATCCAGAAATGCATATAGAGTGTAAGTTGGGAGGCCGGAGGGATTAAGACCTCTGGGGAGGCTGAGACGTAGATGGGAGGATAATATTAAAATGGATTTGAGGGAGGTGGGAGATGATGGTCGGGACTGGATTAATCTTGCACAGGATAGGGACCGATAGCGGGCTTATATGAGGGCGGTAATGAACCTGCGGGTTCCTTAAAAGTCATAAGTAAGTGTTATTATTATTATTGCTATCACTATCATTAACATACTTAATGAACAAGACCTATTGCAATCTACATGTCTTCAGACCAAAATTTCTTTGGACGGTATATACTTCTTTGAAAACTTAGTCTTAAGTTGCACCAATGGCTGAAATGCAATGGTCAGGCAAAGTTATTCATGAGTCTGGAAAAAAACGTTAGAACTCAATTTTCGTAGATGATGATGATGATGATGATAACGATAAGTTTTATTGGATAAAGTAGTAGTATATTTTTTCCAAACATCGGTAGTAGTTCCTTTCTTATTCTCTTATGGGACATCAACGACTGTTAAGTAAATTAATCACATATAATATATTTCCTATTAAAATAAATTATAATGTTATCCCTCATAGAGATACATTAAAAAATGTAGGAATTTAAATTAATAAAATCTTGTTAGAATACGCAAGTTACATATGTATAATATTTTTTTATGAAAATCCACACACTAAAAAGAATCCGAAATTTCCTTCCGTTGGCGCTTGAGACAAATCTAGTGATGCTTCATTTTGATTACTGTGATACTCTCTCCACTGACCTCAATGTGAATCTGACAGAAAGACTACAGCGTGTTCATACTGCGTGTGTTCGATTTGTTTGCAAAGAACGAAGAGCGAAACATAATTCATTCTCTCACCTTACTCTTCAGAATTCTAACCGGAGTTATTTAGCTTTTCGTTTTCAAAATTTGTCCTCATATCACGCTATAACTACTCGTTCACAACACCATATCGCACCCTACAGTCCTAAACATAGACCATCCTTCTACTCTTTATCTTTCATCGTTTCTGCAGCAATCTTTGGAACACTCTACTACAACATGATACGGACTGCCGTAGATTAACTTATCAAGTTTTAGAAATGAATTAAAACTGTACTTCTTCAATTCGGATTCCCTTCAGTTATAAGCCTTTTCTCTGCCACAGTTTTATAAACAATACGTGTGTTTTGTTTTCTTTTTCACCATTACTCTACACCCTTGATCACCAGATTAATTTATCATCATAGTTTTTTTTTTATTGTGATCTTTATTTAAATTTCGTTTTTTATTTTTTATTATATTCCGTTTGTTGTGTTCTTTCCTTATATTTTCCTGAATAACTGTAGGCTATATCTTTACTGTGTTAACTTTTGCAATTTACCTAGCTGACTAGTTTCGAAGTGGTATCCTTCATTGTCCGAAGCCTAGTGAAGATCCCGCGCTGTCTTCTGGTTTCCTGTTGTGGTGGGGTGTGTTCATGATTGTGTCGAAAAGGATGTGTGTTTTGAAATTCAGTTGAGTGTTCAGGATGCAACGTGGGTGTGTTTTATATGTTTATAAATTTCTTATTGTTCTAGAGTGTCAAGTTGCTGTTTTCTGGTTTGATGTGCAGTATTTTCATGTCAGTGTCTATGCTGCTGTAGTGATTGGAGTTTGTGATGTGTTCTGCATAGGTTGAATTGTTGTATAGTTTGGTTATTAACGTGTTTTAAGGGGTTAGATACAGCTTACAGCAGTAAAATTTTTGGAAATATTCAACATTTTTTTCCTCCATTATTGTATCTTGTACAATAATGAAAATTGGTATGTGCAAAACGCTGTCCTTCTGCTATATGAATAAAATATATTTATGATTAAAAAAAAATTATTTATAATTTTTTCAAAATTCAAAATTACTGTGCAGTGATGAAGCGTTTCCTTCATACCTCATAAACTTGTTAACTTTTTTATGTACTCTCTCTTTTATTTTATTGCTGAAAGTCATGTCTACAATATCATGATCTTTCAACTACATTCGTTAATAAATAATATTTTTTTATTTTGTGTTAGAAGAAAATATTGATATTTGACCATTTTTTAAATAATTTATTTTTTATCAGACAATCTATCAAAGATAGAGGAATGATCTTGCACCATATTGTAGATATGACATGCATAAATAGATACAAAAAATTTCATCACAGAATGTTGTATAATTTTTGAGTTATGCGGGAAACGCTTCTTCACTGCACAGTGAACTAAATTAAAAAAAAAAAGTAAATAATTTCTTTAAAATCGTAAAAAATATTTTTTTCATATAGCAGAAGGACAGTGTTTTACACATACTAGTTTTCATTATCGTATAAGATACAGTAATTGAGGAAAAAAATGTTGAATATTTCCAAAATTTTACTGCTGTAAGCTGTACCTAACCCCTTAAATGATCTTCCAGTCTGTCCAATGTAGAAGTCATTGCAACTATTTCATGCTAGTTTGTATACACCTGTTAAGTTTTATTTGTTTGTGTCTCTTGTCTGTGTGTTGAGATGTTTTTGTAATGTGTTCTATGTTCTGTATGCAATGTTATATTTTAGATTCTTGAATGATAATACAATCTTTTATGTGGTCTTTTTTCGTATGTTAGTGTGATATATTTGTTTTTTTCTTGTGTTTGTGTTGCGTTTTCTTGTTTACGTTTAGTCTTTCTTATGTTGTCTATCATGTTCGGTTGTATCCATTTTCCTGTACTATGTATTTGATGGTGTGTATTTCTTCCTTATAGTCTTGTTGGCTCATAGGAATGTTGATGAGTCTGTGTATCATGGATCGAAATGCTGCGTGTTTGTGTTGTGTGGGATGATTGGAAGCGTTGTGTATGTATGTTATCGTGATAGTGAGTTCCCTATACTATATTTTGAACATATATTTATTGTCTGTGTTTGTTATAGTGATGTCAAAGAAATTTATGGATTTGTCGTTTTCTGTTTCTAGTGTATACTGTAGTTTTGGATATATTTTGTTTGTGTTTGTGTAGGTTTTGAATCTGTCTTTTGTTTCCTTTGTATAGTATTAGATGTCGTCTACGTATCTGTGCCAGTAAATGATGATATCTGCGTGTTTGGTGTTGTCCTTGCTTAGAATGTGCATCTGTTCTATGTTGTGTATGAAAATTTCAGCTAGGATGCTGGAGTTGGGTGATTCCATGGGTAGGCCTTCTGTTTGAGTGTAGCATTTGTTGTTGTATGTGAAGTAATTTTGTTCGGTGATAGTACCTGTAATTTGGAAGATTTTTCTTTGATCTGTTCTTGTGATATGTTATTGTTGTTACTTTTGAGCATTTGTTCTAGTATAGTCTATGTAGTGTTTCGTTTATTGGTATGTTTGTGTATAGGTTGGTTATGTCAAATATTGCTAGTATTGCGCTGGTCTTGATTTTGTTTACTAGGTCTATATTGTTCTTTACCGTTGTGGAGTTTACAATTAGTGTTATGCTGTTTCGTCCATTATGTTGCTAATTTGTGTTCTGGTTCATTTCAGTAATTTACTAGTGGTCTGATTTGTACCGATAAGTTGTCTTTGTGTATTTTGGGTAGTGCGTTTAGTCTGGGTACTTCTGGTTTGATTTGTTTTAGCTGTTGTTTGTTGTTTTTGGGTATTATGTGTTATTTTGGTTTATTGTGTTCTTAATTATGTTGTGATATTGTGTTGTGGGGTCTTTATTGAGTTGTGTGATGTTATCTGCGAAGAAAGTTTCGATTTTGTTGTGCATATCCTGTTTGTTCATAATTACTGTGCAGTTTCCCTTGTCGGCTTTGACGGAAGTAAGGTTATGTTCTTCTTGCTTGGTTTTCAGGGTTTTGTGTTCTTGTTTGTTTATTACGAGTTTGTGTCTGTTGTTTATATTTATTATTAGGCCTATATCTTGTCTCATGTGTTCTCGGTGTTGATTTTGTATGATTTGCATTGTTGTTTCTATGTTTATAATCGTTTGTAGTCTTGTTTTCGTTCTATTAGATTGTAGGTTATGTTTTTTCCTCTTAACTATTTCTACTAATTCAGTTACTTATGCTGTATTGCAGTTTATAGATCTGTATTTTACTTTATTGTATTGTGGTGTTATTTTCATTTTGTGTTGTCTAAATTTTGTTATCATTTTGTAATATGCTAGTATTTTTGTTCTTTTCACTTTTCACTTAATATCGCTGATTGTGTGTTTTATGACCTGGTAGAATGTAAAAGAAGGCTCTATGCCCTTAAGTCCACCAGTATAAATAATAATAATAATAATAATAATAACAATAATAATAATAATAATAATATCTTCTCTTCTTTATCTCGTCTAACTTCATTTCTTTAAAAAGTCTCCGTCGTTAAAAATAAACTTCAAATAATGAAATTATTTTTCTGTGTGCAGTCCATACGCTGTACCAATAAGTTATAAACTACCATACTTTATTTCCTTATTTAAAAGTAAGGAATAGGTTATGTAGGAGGTCTGTCGTAATTTGAAATGGCTGGACGCTGTAGCTAGACGTTGTTTCTCCTAAATTGATTTCTCTCGCGGCGCCTGTCCCCAGATCACCATCACCCTTTCTTTTCCAATGTCCAGTCAATATTAATGTCTATACCCCCGGCACAGATGTTCTATATTAAGGCTGACATAATCTCATGGGATTGAATACCCTTCCGTTATGAAACATCGTTGTAGCTCTAATGGAATCACGTACCAGGAGAAATTCCCAACAGAAACATCATCAGGTGAAGAAAATGTACATTAATTGGTTGAAATTCAATGTATTCTTACAAATAATTGATTAAATGGCGATCTTACTCGTGTTAATTGAGTAAGCATGTGCGGCTTACACCTGTTTCGGTGTTTCTTCACACCATCCTCAGAGCCTACTAGATCTCGGCGTCATCTCGAACTTCGCTGCCTGTTGTGTGGGTGCGTTCGATTGTTGAAAAGTGTTGAAATGTGATGTCAAATAGTGTGTGTGTTCTGAAATTGATCTGTGTGTTGAGAATTTGATCAGGGTGTGTCTTGGTGTGTCTGTATATTTCATATTGTTCTATTGTGTTGAGTATTTGGTTTTTGGGTTGTATATGTAGGATTTCCATGTCCGTATTTATGTTATTGTATGTGTGGTTAGCATGAGTTATGTGTTCGGCATATGTAAATGTATTGTGTCCTCTGGTTATTGCTTTAATGTGTTCTTTGTATCGAGTTTCGAATGATCTGCCTGTCTGTCCAATGTAGAAACTCTCGCAACTATTGCATGTGAGTTTGTATACGTCTATGTGTTGTTTGTGTGTTGTGATGTCTTTGTAGTGTGTTTTCTGTTCTGTATGCTATGTTGTATTTTTGTTTTCTGAATGAGGATGCGATCTTGTGTGTGTTTTTGTTTTCGTATGTTAGTGTGATGTATTTCTTGTGTTGTCGTGTTTGTGTTGTGTTTTGTGTGTTTTTGTGTTTGTTGAGTTTTTGTTTTATCTTCCTTATGATGTTGTCTATTATGTTTGGGTTGTAACCATTTTCTTGTGCTATGTATTTGATTGTGTTCACTTCTTCATTGTAGTGTTGTTGGCTCATGGGTATGTTGAGTAATCTGTGTACCATTGTCCGAAACAGCTGTAAACCGTACATGCTTACACAATTAACACGAGTAAGATCGCCATTTAATCAATTATTTATATTCGAGTGTTAAAAGTAGTGTACAAACGATTCAACATGGAGTATTCTTACACTTCATTGTCTAGTTGTTAAATGAACAAAATATTATTTATGATGTCATGAATTACAGGTTAGGATTTTCGGTGTTGTAAATGAAATCATATTTCCTGTATAATTACTTTTATTAGGAACATTGGGTGGTAATTTTTTAAAGTTTGCCAAATACAACAGACAGATACTATTAATATATTACACGATTATTTACATTGGCATATATTTGTCACTCTCGCTTTCAAAATTGCTTATTTAAGTTTACTCATGTATATAAATTCTTAATTTATTTCGCAATAAGTTAAATAATGTATGGTTACATACTACACACATAACCCTAATATTAGCATTTACACTACATAGTGCGGATCACATAACTGAAGGATTTTCAAGATATTTAAACTGGCATGTAAACAGAATATTTTGTCTAGGTTCAAGTTACAGATCATGCTACTTTTAAAGTAAACAATGAAAGAACGTATTTTAGAATAATTATATATTAATTTCTTGTTTTAATATAGGGATAACGTAGTGCAAATCGATTAAATAACTTCTACATACATAATAATGTTCAATTCAAATAGACTTTCTGAAGTGAGGTTATCGCAAAATCATTAAAATTCTGCAGGATTAATAGGTTTTACTTTGGCCCTAGACAAAATTATTTCCGATAAACACGCCTTGTTTTACAATACCCACTATAGCTAGTAATTCGGAATGTGTTTATCAGTCAACATCAGGTTATAAATTCCTTGTCCATATTACAAAGCGTTGTTGGTCAATTAATAGTTCAAAAAATAGTCCGCTAATACATGCTTCCGATATGGGCCAAGTTTGTTGTTTGAAGTATTGAAACACAGCTAGCACTCTTATAAATATTATTAAAGCGTTATGGTTTGAAGTAAATGAAGTTAGGACAAATATTTTAACTAAAGAAATAAAAAAGTAATATTTTAACCGCGGAGTTACATTTTTTTTAAATTACTTGAAAACAATCTTAATAGAGTGAAGACATTAGTAGTGAACGGGTTATGTTACAGATATTGCCATAGGCAAAAAAATAACAGTTTCATACACTAAACAAAAAAAACAGACTTGCATTTGAAGAGTACAGGGGTAAAACGTGATAAGTCCAAAATTATCGATTTTCTGTTTGAGATGTCGTGTAATAGCTCAGGTAGCGTAGATTTTTGTGGTTTAACAACCTCATTAGTCCAAAGAAATTTGAAGAATGATAGCCCAAAGACAATAGATTATAATGGGCCTTGAAATTTTCAACTTGCTCTCCTGTAAAAACAGTAAAACGTGACTTACCAGGTTTTTCTGCCTGTAGTCTTCATTTGTAACATACGTTCTTCATTTTCTTTGTATGTCTATATTCTATGACAAGACAAACTGAAATAAGGTGCTATGTGAAAGAACACTACATTCCACCTTCATTCGCTAAGAAAACTCAATTTTCGTAAAAGAATGTTACATAACCCCTTCATCCTCTAATGCCTTCAATTATGATTGTACTTAAGGACATAGCCTTACAGTTGTAATTTCTTATACTAGCCTACCTAAAGAGAGATTTTGAATTTAGTTGGTAAATGTTCTTATAAATTAATAAAATGTAATTTCTTTTAATACCTACTGATATATTCAGTTTCGGATATATATATTTTTTTAAATTATGTTTTTAAAATTTATTTTCTGGGTATGGTAGACTCATTTATACTTACTATCTGCGGTAGATTAAGTCGGATGCCTAATAACATTAATTTAAAGGGTATTTGTGAAATGTGAAATATGGAATATGAACTGATTTTAGCAAAATAGCTTTAAAATTATAGGCTATATTATTTTGTAATTAAAATTTGGTTTTCATAACACACTCTAGTAAACTTGTAATTTGTTAACAGAATATTTGTTGGAACTGCTAAGCATTTCTTAAAGTAAAGAATTTAACTGGAATTGATCATATTTTAAATAAATTGATTTTCTAGCTTTAAAATAATAATAATCATATGTATATGTAGATTTCAGAAAACTGTTGAAGACATTGACGGGAATTCTAGTTGTTTGATATTTTATAGCGGTAGCTTTCAGCTTCTAATAAATTCGTCATTTGAAAAAAAAAATGCCCTGCACTTCCACTTACACTATAGGAAAAATTCTGTGAGCGACTTGTATTAAATTTATTATGGCCATCTTATTAATTCTGTTGTACAGTGCACTTATTTTGCTTGGGCTCGCTACTACACGGTAAATGGAGGCGGTAATTACGTAAGCACAAGCCAAGTAGGCAGGCAGCGGTAAAGCGGTATGGCGCATGAGTCAGTTGTTTTGAGAGACGTTTGCAATGCGGTTTCAGTTCTCTCTTTGTGTCTATTGTTTGCGACATGATTCTAAGGTTTATTACCGAACAAAGAATTTTCATTTGTTATAACATTATAAAAAACGAATCACCTGCCCAGTGTAATGGAGCATTTCAGGAATGATTTCCTGGGATTGATCCACACTAAAAGAGGACATTTAATAAAATAGTAAACGAATTCAAAGCTACGGGATCAAATCGAAGGCGTCACAAAACAATATAGTAGAAAAAATAGCTGACATTTCGAAAATGAGCGTAATGTGTGAATCAAAATACGTTTAGACGGTAAAACGTCTGTATCGCAGCAAGTGGAAAACACTTTCAACAGCGTTTTTGAAAATGTGAGCATTTTTACAATTTAAAATTACAAAAACTATCCGTTCTGTGGTTTATCTTGCATGTTCTTGACTTACAACGGACTGCTCTGTGAGACGCTTGTGGGCAGTTGAGTTGTTCAGTGCCGCATGTACTGAGCTTCCGCGAGCGAGCCCTCACAAAATAAATACACTGCAGAATAGTTAATTTCAAATTATGTTTCTGAAGAAAATTACAATAATTTAAAATATATTTAATTTCCCAATAAATACCATTATTATCCACTCCAGATAAAAAAATCCCATATTTTGGAAAGGTCTGCTTTCTACATGTAAGTAGATATTTCTGAAGCAACTTTACCAATAGTATACAGGTCAAATTACAAAATTTTCACGTAAATATCATTAATATTCTCAAAATTTATCATTCCGCTATTGTTCAATCTAAATGAAAATGATTATTTCATCTTAATATAATGAATGTTTAAATATTAAATACAGAACAACTACATTTACTTGTCACGAGTACTCAAGCCAGATAAATAAAGCCTGATTGACATACAAACGAATCCTGAATACTGTGTAACACTCTTTGCTCCTCTAACAACACAAAATCATTCAGAGAACATAAATTTTTCACCCTGTATTAGTACATATTAACTCTAAAAAGCACTCCACATGTGTGACCCTGTTGGAAAATATGTGCATTGCTTTTATTACAGTGAAAGTAACGCTTTTAGTGTTTTGCAACAATCCATCATATGTTTTTGAGCGAAGAGAATTTGAAAGGATAGGGGTGGAGTGGGGATTTCATTAAAGCATATCGCTGAGGGTAGGAGATGGGGAACTGTATTATATGCATGTTTAGATACCATTAGAAATACAATGTAATATGCAAACATGCTACCAGTATTAATGGTAACTGGAATTACAAAGTAAATTTACTTTTTTTTACATAGCTACGTATCTAAAAACTTACATCATTAATCCCTGAGGTAAAAAACTTGTTCATTAATATACACACATGATCACAATAAAGTGTTTTAAGTGCTTCCAAGTCCTGTTAGCGCTTAAATCATACGTTGTAATGTTTATGTATTTAGAAACTTGTGTTTCTTTTAGTGGTTATTCCTCCGTAAATATATAAAAACGAATGTACAGTAATATTGTAGTAATTTCGTAGTACGGCATTTCGTGCCATATTGCGTAATGATGCTAGTCTTCATTTGTTTACTAACTCTTTGAGACGCTCAGTGTTAGGGCCTATATCGACCAAATAATAAAAAACTTCCAGAAACTGTATTGTGACCATAGGGCTCTGTAATGTATGAATTGCACACTTGTTTATAGTCATTTTCATACGAATTGTTAGAGCCCCAAATTTCCACTCTTAGAGATAGAAGTTCAAATGCCGTTGAGACGATATGAAATTCGTGGTAGAGGAAGATGATGTTTTCACTATTTCTCTATAACTCATCACCATTTTTTATTACGATGGCATCTTCCCTAAGAGAGTAACTCCGTAGGAATCCACACGAATGACGTTCTACGGAATAAATAAGGATGAAAACTTCTTGAGTTTGGCTCGGTGTCTAAATTTTCACATGTAACATTAAACCTACAAATATATAATGCTCTTGATACCTTTAAGATATTAATTGCAACTACTTTTTATGGAATTGAAATTAATAAATGAATTGTACAAAAGATCATTTTAATGTTTATTACACCTTCGTGGTGTTGGACTATTGTGGTGTTGCCATCTTGGTTTATCCGTTAAGTAAATTGTAAATTATATTTTATTTAACGACGCTCACAACTACCGAGTTATATCAGCGTCGCCTGTGTGCCGGAATTTTGTCCCGCAGGAGTTTTTTTTACATGCCATTATATCTACTGACATGAACTTGCTGCAATTTAAGTGATTAAATTGGAGGTATTGTAATAGTCTTGAATCTACGCTACATATGTAGTGGGTTTGTATCGCACCTAGGGCATTGATATGTTTCATTGTCTGTGACTGTGTGAAATGGATACATGGCATGGTCATACTGAACATACCTACAATACAAAAGTCCGGCGATAAGTCTGACTGGAAAATTCTTGAAACCTTAAAAGGACCTTACAAATAATGGAAAATATTAAATTTGTTTTTTTTTATAATAGAATTTCCGAGATTTATTAATATATATTTATTTTCTTGTGCTTTGATATCGTGCAATGATTTTTATATTCAAATTTAAATTCACCACAATCTAATTTCACTTGCTACAACATATTTTGTCTTATTTGATGTAAAAACAAATAAAATCTCGTCAAGAAATACTTATATTAAAGATGTATCTTGATAAAATTGCACTAACAATTTCGAAGGTTTTTAACATTCACAGAACTAATCACCATTTTTTTAATGTTTTATATATGTCGTTCTAGCATACATACTTCTTGTAGTTCAGTAAGCATCATGCACGTATGTAATTATTTTGGTTACTTAAATAATTTTAATTTCTGGATATTTGTGAGAAGATTAAGTCTTCGCTTGTGTTTCAAAGAACCACAACATTTTTGTAGTCAGAGTATTATAAATTAATTACTTATCATTAAAAGACTTAATGAATAGGTCCATAATTTCAGTTACGATGTATTTCGTAATTATTAAGTAGTAATGTATTATTAATAAGTTACTTAATTACTCGTGTCCAAAAGAATATCACTATGGAAATGAAAGAGGAGAACTTAATGATGACTATACTCGTATTTAGATCAAGCTCAGTTATAAAATAAAATGAAACGCAAAATGCACTTTTTGTAGTGATGCACGTTACCAAGGTGATAAAAACTTATTACATCATCTTCATGTTTGAGTAACAACAAAATGTTAATTTTTTGTACCCGAATTTTTGCACACGTTTATGCGTCCTTTAAATACAGTGACACTGTTTTGGTTAACCGCGCGGTTTTCATTTTCCCGCCGCCCGCCGCTAGGAGCTTATTTGCGGCCAAGCGGCCACCCGGTCTGCCGGCACTGAAACATTTAGTGTAGCTCAAAATAGGCGTTGAAAATGTCCCCCACCAAATGCTACACACTATTGAAACCTTCTTATGAAATTGTTAATTACTTCAAGAAGTTCTGCTTCACTGATTGACTCGATTTGAGCTCTTATTTATTCTTTAAGCTGTTTATTGTATGCGAGTTTTTCTCATAAACCTTATTTTTAAGTGCCCCCTATAGATAGAAATCGCATGGTGTTAAATCTGGACTTTGCGGGGCCCACAAGTTTTTACTGACAATTCTCCTTCCGAAAATTCGACGCAATTCCCTCATGGATTCTTCGGCAGATAGGACAGAGACTAGAGCACACCCCGCAGAAATCTCTTAAGCGTTTGGCGCAGGAAACAGAAGTTACGAGTCCGCTCGTCAAGCAACAAAATTACTTAAATTAAAGCCATACAGAATTCCGGTATTTCAAAAATTAAATGAACAAGATCCCAATAAGAGGTTGCATTTTTGTAATTGAATTTTAAAGAAAGTAAATTCTAAGGAATGGTACGTGGAGGATCCAAACCAACATGGAATTAAATAAGACAATTAAAAATAAAAATAAAATACATTTTATTAAAACTCAAAGACTAGAATGGTTTGGACATGTAAAGCGAATGAAAAATGACATACTGGTCAATAAGATCTACCGGTGGCAACCTCTAACGACAAGAGCAACAAGAAGACCAAAAAATAGGCAGAGAGAGATGACGTACTGGGAGGTATAAAATTATTAGGGATTCACAATTGGCCCAAAATTATCCAAAATGGAGAGAAATGGAAAGAGATCGTTGATAAGGCCAAAACTTCAATGAAGTTATAGTGCCTTAAGAAGAAGAAGAAATTCTGTGGAAATTGATCCGACATAAATTTATTTTTCTGATGAGGCCTATTTTCATTCAAATGGACACTATCCTCACAAGATCATCAGTATTACAGTCAGGAAAAACCCAATCTCTTACTCGAAACACCTTTGTACGGTGAAAAAATAGTCTTTTGGTGTGCAATGAACGGACACAAAATTATTGGGCCTATTTTCACTCAGACCAAAATTACCAGCGAGCGTTATGTGAATGAGATCCTTGACCCATTTTAGATAAACTGACTTGTGGAGAACGTTCCTCAGTATATTTCCAACAAGACTCCACCACTACTCATACTGCCGAAGAATCCATGAGAGAATTGCTTCGAATTTTCGGAAGGAGAATTATCAGTGAAAATTTGAGGACACCACGAAGTCCAGATTTAACATCATGCGATTTCTATCTATGGGGGGGGGGGGAATTTAAAAATGAGGTTTATGCGAAAAACCCGCATACAATAAAAATAAGCTTAAAGACTATTATAAGAGCTGAAATCGAGTCACACGGTGAAGCAGAACTTCTTAAAGTAATTAACAATTTCATAAGAAGGTGTCAACAGTGTGTAGCATTTGGTGGGGGACATTTTCAACACCTACTTTGAGCTGGGTAAGTGCAAATTCCTACTCAAAATGTGTCATTACCGGCAGACCGGGTGGCCGCTTGGCCTCAGATAAGCTTCTAGCGGCGGACGGCCGGAAAATGAAAACTTAACAGTGTCACTGTGTAATAGCTTTAAAATGCTCCTGACAAATATTTATATGTTGTTTTTGTTGTTGTTGTCTAGTGCCTTGCATCTGGCAATGAAGCCATTAGCAGTCGACAAATATTTATATTTAACCCTTAAATTGGCAAAACTTCATTTCTCATACTAGTTTATTAAACCGTGTCGGACTGTAAAGAAAACAACTATCGTGAAGTCCATATTTTATATGTTGTGCAATATTATAGTCTTGTGAAATTCTAATTTTCCTACCATTTTTTTATTGTTCTATTAAAATTATAGCATATAGCCTATTAATCTGTTGTATCATATAGGATACATTGCCAATTTAAGGGTTAAAAATGAATTGTTTGATAGTTAACATTAGTTATGATTTGGACGAAAAAATTGCGTTAATTTTCAGAATAAATGAAATGTGTAGAGATTTTGGTACTAATTTATGTTGTAGATAGATGATTTAATGGGTCAACGAGACGAGTAGATATTTTAGCGTACAATGCTAACACTAAACAGGGCATTCATTGTGGACCCCACGATACGTTTGAAGTAGAATGTCATCAGTCAGCCGAGGTCCAAAGAAGTCGATCTATGAGCCTACAGTTAACTATTTCAAGCTGAAATCTGCCTTAATTCACGTTGAGGTATTCGGCTTGCTCATAGGTGCTCGAGGGACTATACCAGCTTTTTTCGAAGAATTTTGACGGCAGTTTGCTCTGCCAACATCTCTGTGATAATTGTGTTAAAAAAATCCTGCCAAATCCTAATTAATCACATGGTGCCACATTAATAGCAATTGTAATTTTTCAAGCCCTTTTCTTTGTTTCCCTTCTTTAAAATTTAATATCTATGTTTACATATGTGTAATAATTTTTTTTATGATATACTGAGTCCGTAAGGGCTACCCTCAATGGGGAGCAGTTTACTATTATTATTTATTATTTTCTAACATTGACAATTTTGATTTCATCTTTGTATAAAACATTTTGCTATTGTTTCCATCCTTCCTGAACTTTGCTAAGTGTAAAATCGTATCGGCTTAGATTTTGAGAAAGGACTAACAGATTCTCGAAAATGCAAAATTTCTTTAACTCTCCTCTGCATACCAGTAGTGCCCTCTGAGTTTTAGGTATGTGGGTCATATTTTAGAACTGTTACTGAAAAATAATATTAATTTTGTTAATATCTTGTAATTCTTTAATTTAAATTGAGTAATTTATTAATCTAACGAGAGAGGGTTTTCAGTAGGACACGATATATTTTGCTGAAAGTGTTAGTGTAGACTGATTTAAGGTTCCTGAAAACGATGGTGATGATGTCTCGATTCAGGATTGCATATTTGTGAAAATACAGCAATTTAAAAAATATAGATTGCATGTCGTTCTTGCGCGCAGCTTCCTCATAACCTACTTGCATAGAGTAATAGAGGCGAGAAAGCTACTTTCTTCCATCCCTGACAGAAATCTAGAAGTGGAATATGTTCACATTTGCATTCAGTTATTTACCATCAGTTCTGCTGTCCTCTTCAACAAGATATGTTAATATATGCTTGGCAAAAATGTGAATACAATACAGGAAGAAAAATAAACTCCTTCAAAAATGTACTCCAGACACTGTTGCGTGCGAGAAATAGTGTCTGTTGTGTCGATGAGTGTGAAGAAGCAGCCATTAGCTTATAAGATTCCTGTATTGTGAAAAGATACTGTGTCCTGAACATTTATTGGTGAACCTGTATTATTATGTGTGAACATAACAGGTGCGTTTACCCTAAATATTATCCATTTCGTCTTAAATGCAAATGTGGAAATATTCCACTTCTAGATTTCTAACAGGGATGGAAGGAAGTAGTTTCATCGCCTCTAGTTCTCTCTGCAAGTAGGTTATAAGCAAGCTGCGCGCAAGAATGACATGCAATCCAGATTTTTAAAATCGCTGTATTTTTACAAATATATGCAATTCCGAAACGAGAGACTTTCACCATCGTTTTTAGGAACCTTAAATCAGTCTACATTAAAATTTTCAGCCAAATACATCGTGCCCTACTGAAAACCCTCCCTTGAAAGTTTCAATGCACCTTAAACACAATACTCATACTGAATACTCAGCTAAACGTACCGTGAGTTCATACAACTTTTAGCTCATATGTGAAGCTTCATTGTCCACTGGGCTGATTCTAGCAGAGGCGGAATATCGTATAAAAGTACTTTACCAGTACACATAACTCAAAGTATTTAAATGACCTGTAAATTTAATTCTACAATTACAAAGTCATAGACACATTGATTTATTTAGATTATTTTCAACTTCAGTAGTTGGAAAACCTACATTTAAACTATAATTGTCATAGTTGCTGTGTTCTGAGTAGATGCCATGGTTCTTTCCCTAGAAGAACATGTTTTTCTTGTCTAATAGGTGTTTCAGAAAGACGATAAGTATATGGAATTAATGCAATTTTCAGACAGATTTCCGGAAGAGCCAGTTCCACACTTCAAGCGTAATGCATTTCGTGTACTTATCTATGAATTCCATGAAACAGGCTCAGTGAAGGATGCCGATCGAAGTGGGAAACCACGTAAACTGACAGAGGACAAGCTACTGGATATTTCTGACTCTGATAATACTTAACTCATCAAAATTATTACATAAATTATAACAACAGACGCGTATCGGTATTAAAACAGCGCATAAAGCCGTTCGATAGAATTAATACCCTTCCAATATAGACCTATAGTAGTGGCAAGCTTAGTACAAGAATTGAAAACGGTTAACAATGAAAGGAAATTGACTATTGCAAGTGGTTTCAAAATTTCATTCGACAGAGAAGTACAGGGTGTCCACCATGAACCTGACACATTTGAAATTGCTGTATAATTCATACTGCTTGGAGTAAAAAGAAAAGAATGCATGCAATATCAAGAGTAACTCATCAAGTTTTATTAAAAAAATCAGTACACCTCAACATGAGATCCTCTCGTTGCACGAAGAACATCTAGCCTGAATTCAACTTCCTGCCAGGTCTTCTGAAGCATCTCGGGCGTAACGGAATTGACGGCATCTCTTATGCGGCCGCGTAGCTGTTGAAGATCACGAATTTTGTGGCCTGTATACACTTTGTTCTTGACATATCCCCACAAGAAAAAGTCTAGAGTGGTAATATCCGGTGATCGAGGTGACCATCTTGTCGGTCCATCACGCCCAATCCAGCGATCGGGAAATTGTGTGTCGAGAAATTCTCGAACGATCAGGCTCCAAAGTGGTGGGGCGCCGTCCTGTTGAAAGATGACGTTCGGCTGCAAATGCATTAACTGAGGCACAACAAATTGATCCAACATGTCGAGGTAGGTATTGCGCGTAACTGTTTGTTCTGCAAAGAAAAAGGGGCCGATGATCAAATTGTGCATCAATCCGCACCACACATTTAATTTCGGGCTGTCACGAATGTGTTCCACAATGCAGCGTGGGTTTTCTGACCCCCAAATACGCGCATTATGTGTGTTGACTTTGCCCGATAAGTGAAAAGTGGCCTCATGAGAAAAAGCAATGCGAGTTAAAAATGTTGGGTCTTCATCAATGTGCTGTAACATGTCGATAGCAAATGCCTGCCTCTTATTACCGTCATCTGGTTTCAGTTCATGAACCAACTGCAATTTGTATGCATGAAACCCAAGAGAGCGATGCAGTATCTTATGTACCGTGGACTTCGGCATCTGCAGTTCTCGTCCTGCTTGTCGAACTGACTTGCGTGGACTTCGTTCATACGCCTGTCTCATTGCTGCTACACGCTCCTCTGATACGCGCACATTACCGCCACCATGCAATTTCACCACACTTCCCGTTGCCAAAAAGTGCTGTTTCCATGTCTTAATGGTGTACCGTGATGGTGGGTCCTTCTGGAACACGCGCCGAAAGTTGCGTTGCACTTGAATCACCGAATTTGTTTCAGCATACCACCAGATCGCTTGTGCTCGCTCTTGCGCTGTCGCCATTTTGACTTAAGCTACCGCACCGCCACGTACAACCTCTCGCGCGGGTTTTTAAAAATAGCCAACGAAATTTCCACAGTTTCTCTACATATTGCAATGCATGTTACCAACTTATTTCCATTCATTGATTTTTGGCAGCCAAATTAAATGTGTCAGGTTCATGGTGGACACACATTATTAATCCCTCAATCCGGTATTTAAAATTCCCGGTGCTGAGAGTTGAAGCGGTATTTAAATCCCCTAGTAGAATTAAATTTACGTGATGTAACTATTTTATTTCTATTTTCGAAATGGGTAAACATAATACAACTGTATGACAGTAAGAACCGGACTCTCTACAATGCACTCGAAAGAACAGCTTGAAAATATCTCCAAAACGAATTGTAGCCGGTTTTGTGCTATCATACATGATGCGTACAAATGCACGTAAAACCGTTGGAGTGCTGCGCACATTCGTACGGCAAACCGATCTGAGAGGTTAATGTACTTGATGTTAGTTTCTACACTCACGATACCTGGCTTCAACTTTCAGGCTGCATCAATTCATGGAACACAAGATTATGGTCATCGGATAATCCTCACAATTTATATGCCTCACCACTTCATGATCAGAAACTTGAAATTCGGGTTGACATTTACAGACGTCGCATTATTGTTTATATCTTCTTTAATGAAAGCATCAACAGTGAACTTTATGGCCCCGATATACTGTACAGTTTCATTCGTCAAACTGAAGAAAATAAATTAAAGTACCTACACATGTTTCTAACAAGACAGCGCCACTGCAAACGCAGATGACAAATCTTTACAATTTTTGACTCAGATTTTTTTGGAGAACGCATCATCTCTAAAAGTGTATGGTCCCCACGGTCTCCAGGTCTGACACTACTAGACTATAGGGAGCAGTAAAATGCGCAATGTATCGAGATTGCACCAAGTATACTTGATAAACTGCAAGCTGAAAGAACCGTGTATAGGCTATAGGGAGCTTTTCACAACAAGAACAGGTGAAAGTGTTTGAAAATGAAATAAAATTGGTCCAGGCTTGTATTGGTGCTCGTGGACATCACTTTCAACTCGTATTATAAGTATACAGTGAAGTGCAAATGATTTTCTGTATACTCCGTATCTCTGCATCTTGTGACCTTTACTTTTATGGTAATTCGTAGGAGTGAAGTGTTGTTGACACGTGTCTTCAAAGATAAGAACATCAGCTTTACTTTTTCTTGGAAGTTTGCAGACAGTTTGCCGGACTGTTTGTAATTGAGTTTTGTAAGTTCTGCAGTGTTATAAGTTTTCTGTAGTTAATTTTTAAAAGTTTGAAAGCTAAGATATGCAGATCTGAAAAGTATCTTTGAAATTTACTAATGCAGACATTACTCCTTCGCTGTACTCCCAAGGTATTAGTGATTTAGTGTAGCACAGACATATTTCAATAACTATTCCAATCATCTAAGGGAAGGAGGATGTGCTCAATTATTTATGGCGAATTAAAATTCTTAATTATTTAAAACGGGTTGATTCAGATCCAGTTACAGCTATTTCAAGTTTAATATATTTTGAGAGTTAATAATCTATTGCAGTCATATGCTATCTTATCTGATAGATATGTGCAAAAAATTGGAGCACTGCAGTAAACAAATGTTTATCACTGGTAGTGTATTAAAATTTAGTTTAATCCATATACAAGCATTATTAATGTTAGTATAGGCTATAGCCCCTATGTATGGAGAATGATGGTTATACATTTAGAAATGTAACTACAGTTTAACATCACCTAACATAATTAGGAACATTAAATCCAGACGTTCAGATGGGCAGGCATGTAACACGTATGGGTGAATTCAGAAATGCATAAAGAGTGTTAGTTAGAAGACCTGAGAGAAAAAGACCTTTGGGGAGGCCCAGACGTAGATGGGAGGATAGTATTAAAATGGATTTGAGGGAGGTTTGTAAGTCATTTTTCGATACACAACAATATAACCTATAAAATGTTTTTCGAGTAGGTTATGAATTACATATTTTTCATGTTTGTGCACGTCTTCTTTAATATACATTATCGTATAACATAAACTCTACAGGAATTGTTTTCTTTTGCACAGAAGCCAATACATATGAAATAATGAATATTTTCTTACAAAAGAAGATGAAATTTTTAATTTTGATTCAATCGCCATTTTTTTTTTTTGTTTTTGAAAATAAATACTAGTTATTATAAGTAAGGTATTTTACAAGTGTTACCCTACGAGGAATTTATTAGTATGTATCGGAATTTAACAAAATATTCCTAACTGTTTGGAAGAAATCGTTTGAGACGATTTTGAAAAAGTCATCATTTTGTGTTATATTTTCAGTAATATTACTGAATAAATTTTAATTTCTTGAGCTTCAATTAATTGACTCGTGGATACCAAGTGTGAGAAAATACAACATAAACTGTTCTATATTTTGGTGTAAAGAGGATAGTAAGATCCATTACTGTTCACCTAACAAATGAAGCAAATTTTTGGAGTTTCGAGAGGGCGGATCCGGTGTTGTGAATATATTCTAGATAATGGTAAAGAGGAAAGAAATTCAGGTAGCCGAAAATGGTACTTTAAGGGCTCAAGAACTTCGATAAAGGTTAGGTACTATGATTTTAAACTTTAAGTTCAATGTGGTGCTACATTTGTTTGTTCTTGCATTGTGTTATTTGTAAAAAAAATATCGGACATGTAGCTATTTTCATTCCGTTATTGCACACATAGCTACGTTTCGGCTCTTATCAAAGAAGGTAAGTAAAGGCGAATCCGACAGTGAATCTGTTATCAAGATCTATTCTGCAGCACTGGAAATTCCACGAATTTCCCCTCTTGTTACCTCATTCGATAATGGAGCAGATAGTGTCCGAAATTCAGAATGTTTCTGTATTTATGATACAGTGCAGAAACTAAAAAATTTCGCACCATAGATTAATGTTGGAGATAGTTTACGAGAGAGTTATGTGATTAAAATTTGATTGTAACTTCAGTTCAGATAGTTTCTTACCTAACGAAACGTATTTCGACTTTGGAAAAACTGTGAAATTTATTATAGAAGTAGAGCCCGATCGCAAACTCGTGGCACCAACATGCGCGACCTTCTTTCTGAGTCTTCGGAGTGGGGGGTGCGGGCGACTGCTTACTCAAACACCCCCCAGCAAGACTCTTGGGCGAGTCCATATAAGTGGATGCCAATTCTTCTTTCGCGCAGGTGCCACGAGTTTGCGATCGGGCTGTACTAGTCGAAAGTAGGCTAGGCCTGCATCCTAGCAATTAGAGTGCACTTATTATTAGTTTTTCATTCCATTATTGCGCCATCGCCATTGTAATTTTATGATACCATCTTTGAATATGTTCTGAAGACCAGAAGACATGCAAATAAAATAATTATAAATATATGTCGCTTTATCAAAGTATTGATATCCTATTATAATTTTACCATTAGCAATTTTTTCACTTTCTTTTTTCAACCTGACGTTATAATAATAGGGGCTACGATACTTGACATATTTCACGTAAAACGGTGATTCCTTTGTTAAAACAACTCAAAATAACAAAATAATGACCAAATATTAACGCCCTAGGTGGTTAAAACCCAAATTCGTATTTCCACTTGTCTTAACCATGGCCAAGAAGAACGTCTCCTGCAATTCAAGCAGTCTGTAAGCTTTATTTTTAGGTTTCGATTTTGAGAATGTATCGAGTATCATGGCTTGTGATTTGCTGCAGTCTCTGACAAATTCTCAACGAAGAAAACTGGAATTTTCTCCTTGGCAAATCTTCTGAGATTTTGATTGGGCAGAGCAATTTTGGACCAGTTCCTCTTCGAGTATTTGTTTTCTCGAGATATTTTTATACTAATATTTCTCCATTTTAGGTGTATCATTTTATAGTTTATGAATTCCCTCTGTAGTTGAAGAGACGTTAAATAAAGAATTAGATTGCTACTGAACAGACTGCAATATTACTAATAGAATCTATTCGATGCACCTCAATGTATGAGGGTTGATCGTGGAAGGCTTCTCTCGGTAATAGTTCCTAGCATGGTAGCAGAAATTGATTTTCATATTTTTATAATATCGGTATTTATAACAACTTAGAACTTAATTTTTAACTACGTCGACGCTATTTTGAATTTACTGTCAATGAAAGAAATTAAAGTAACTGTAGACTAATGTCATTCAGTGTACATTTGTGGCGAGACTAGTAGCCTATTGTATCCTGCAGACCTTGTTTGCGGTGCATTCTAAAGGAAATTTTAACGTTTTTAATCCTGACTTTTTAAATTAGTTGGCTTTTGTCTTCCATGTATTTTAAGCTCAGTGTCCGACTTTGAAGAGCGAAGAAATTTGAATCGTAACTTACTTCGTCTCGAAGAGTACCTTGTACCCACTATTCATAACATAATCCTTAAAAGTAAATAGAAACAGGCCATTCGTTATCTCGTGAAACCAAATGCATGCGTGCGCCGTAGCTCATATTAAGAATCTTATGAGAGGGGGGGGGGTTAGTATGCTTGCTAGCCGCAAATGGAAGCGTAGCGAGGGAGGGAAGTTTCTCAGTCCACTTTCTTCTTCACTTTAGGCGAAAGTCACGGAATAACGAATGGCCTGTGCCTGTAAAATTATTTTAGTCAGAATAGCAGGTGTAAACTGAAAACTATATTTTATGCTTTAAAGCTGCTCGTTAGACCCGAAGGTCGTGGTTTTGAACCCAAATTTGTTTTCGAGGATATTAAAATCCTTAGCATGGTTTCTTTAAGGGGTTAGGTACAGCTTACAGCAGTAAAATTTTGAAAAATATTCAACATTTTTTTACTCCACTACTGTATCTTTTACAGTAATGAAAATTAGTATGTGTAAAACACTGTCCTTCTGCTATATGAAAAATATGTTTTTACAATTAAAAACATATTTATATTTCTTTTTCAAAATTCAAAATGGTGGGTTCACTGTACAGTGATGAAGCGTTTCACTCATAACTAAAAAACTATCCAACATTCTGTGATTCAATTTTTTGTGTATGTGTTTATTCATGTCATATATAAAATATGATGTAAAATCACTTCTCGCCATTGATAGGTTGTCTGATAAAGAATGAATTAATTAAAAAAAATGGTAAAATATCAGTATTTTCTGTATTTTCTTCTAACACAAAATAAAAAAAAAATATATATATATATTTATTAAGGAATGTAGTTGAAAGAGCATGATATTGTAAACATGAATTTCAGCAATAAAATAAAAGAGAGAGAACATGAAAAAGTTAACAAGTTAAAAAGTTTAAGTTATGAGGGAAACGCTTCATCACTGCTCAGTGAACTGCCACCATTTTGAATTTTGAATTTTTTTTAAATCGTAAAAATATTTTTTTCATATAGCAGAAGGACAGTGTTTTACACATACCAATTTTCATTGTTGTACAAGATACAGTAATGAAGGAAAATATATTGAATATTTCCAAAACTTTTACTGCTGTAAGCTGTACTTAACCCCTTAAAAGAAGAAGTAATGTTTGGGGTTTCCGTGTCCTTGTTTTACAGCATTTAAATTAACTTTGTCCCTGAATGAGAGGATCGCAGGGAAAGTTTACCGGTCATTTTTCGCTGATGTCAAAAGTCACCGACGCTGAGCAAAGTTTACATTTGACAGCGTCGTTAAATACAGAGAAAATCAGTCAATAAAAAGCCGGTCTATGACATTAGTCAATGATCTGTTGCTGATGGTGACATCTCTTGGCTGTTTTCGTTACTCAGAGGCGCAGCTGTGACGTCACTGTTACTGTGAGCACTCGTTGGCGAGTTACTTCCACTACTGACACCCCCAAGACCCGACAAACTGGCACTGACACTACCGCCGGCGGCACCATTAGTGATCGGTTCCGTGGGTATTAAACCTTCCTTCATTCGCTTCTTCTGCTTCATCCGACGATTCTGAAACCAAATTTTCACTTGTGTCTCGTTAAGTTGTAGTGCCGAAGCGATTTCGATTCTTCTCGCCCTCGTCAGGTACTTGTTGAAGTGGAATTCCTTCTCCAGTTCTGTGAGTTGCTTGTTTGTGAAGTTTGTTCTGCCGGTGTTGTTGAGGCTGTTGGGGCCCCCCAGCACTGCGCCGAGGGTCCCGGATCCCATGAGACCTCCGCTGCCGACGTTGCATCCTCCCAGGCCAGCTCCCGTGCTGGTGACCAGGCCGCTACCGTATCCGCTGCCTGTGCAACCCACACTGTTGTAATCTGCCAGAGAAGGGGGCGGCTTCGGTGCTGGAAAAATAAAACAAAACATACGTGAATTTTTTTTTCGTATTTATGATCATCATACGGCTTTCAGGTAGTGGTTTCTCTCACATTTCCACCATTACACTTGATTACATTCAATCACATATCCTAATATATCGTCGTTGTTCCTGCAAAAACTCCTATGTGCAAAATATAAAATTTTTCAGAAGGAAGAAAAACCACATTTGTGCGAGATCGTCCGTATTTGCTTGCTTTCCACACAAAACCAATACGCGGTAAGTGTGAAATACCACATTCAGTATTTCCAACGTAACACACATAAGAATTTCCCTATTCTTACCGCTTAAGCGTCATATTCATTTCACTGCTTTAGGCTTTTAACATATTATTTTTAAAGACGTTCAATATAGTAATAATTATAAATTGGAAACTTACCACTGCAATTTCACCTAAATTGCACTGTTAATTATTGTTTTTAAATATTTGCAAAAATTAAGTTAACTCTAAATCATTACATAACCTTGCCGTTTGTTTTAAGTTCGCCTTTATAGACTGGGGGAAAAAAAAGACAGACGTATATCACGGCCTGCTGGAGCATAGTAAACACAGAAAACATTTTATAGTAACAATGTTGAAGATAGATATATTTGTTTTCCAAAGTTGCCGTCATGGAACAGAAACCAAGATGGAGATTTCATTGCAACTAATTAGAAATTCCTCTTTCAGGTATGTAATAAACGATCTTCGCACAAAATAATATACGATACACGAGCGGTATGTTTGTTTTCATGTTCCCGGAAATTAAAAAAGTTCAAATGCGTTTCGCTTTTTCAATCTTTTCCTCGAACATGAAAACGTCAATATACCGCTCTTGTAACGCATATTACTATTATTCATTCTATGGCAGTGTACATATAATCTTTTCGCTGTAAGAAAAATCCTAATGTAAACAATAGCACGTGACTGAAGTGAGACTTCATTGGGCACCGTTTGGCGCCATAGATTCTCAGTACGTGTTCCCGCCTACTGTTGTACATTCTGTTTCATGTTAAACATTTCCCGTTAATCGTCAACCTCACTATTATGCATTAGTTTGCTTAGGAAACACTTATTTTATAATTACTGCAATAAAATTATTTTTAAGTCTTATGTCTTCACAATGGACAGTTGAGGATGCAAAAGCCATACTTCAGTACCACGTGCTTACGTGAACAACTACGAGTTCAAGTGACGCCAGCTTGTTACAAGAACAGACTACCTCGTTATTACTGTTGGTATTCATCCGCGTTCATAGTACATAACAAAATATAAAAGTAGCTTTTCTTTTACATAGCGTTTTACATATATTTCATCGCATTTAACAACTAGAATTCAATTTTCTATTTTCAAATAATACAAGATTGTGGTTTCCAAATACGAACTATATTTTCCTGCGTCATGTGAGTGTTTCGACTGGGAGCCACAGGTATGACAGCAACGTGCTTATGTTTACATTAGGATTTTTCTTACAGCGAAAACAGTATAGGAGATTGTGAGTTCTTACATTTTTCGAAAGAAAGAAATGTAATTACGTATAGGAGATTTTATTATTTGCTGTATCACTATTTAAGTTATTTAATAGAACAAAAATCTGAAAATCGATAAATATGTCACAGAAGAGTTATTGCAGGAACGACATCGATATTTCTCTTATCATCTATACAGGGTGGAAGAGAACCGATGCACCAAAATTTAAGAGATGATTCCACATGTTAAGTATAAAAATACGTGATTCGTTCTCAGGCAATAAATTAATATTAAATTGTAACAAAACTAACATAATTAAATTTAAATCCTGTCCAAATTCAACCTCGCAAATTTCAAGCGCAATAATTAACAACAGGTCCCTAATAAAAACAACAACAACAGCCAAATTTCTTGGTTTACAAATAGATAATGTGTTAAATTAGAAAAATCATATTAAAGGAATTATCCCTAAACTCAATTCACCATGTTTTGCTATTAGATCTATGCAAGAGAGAGTAAATATCAATATCTTAAAAACAATAATATACTTTGCATGCTTCCACTCGGTAATGAGTTTTGGAATAATATTCTGGGGAAATTCCACACATAGTAACAGTATATTCCTACTACAAAAAAGAGTAATTAGAATAATAGTGGGTGCAAAATCTAGGGAATCGTGTAGGACTATTTAAAAAAAACTACAAATAATGCCCTTGGCTTGCCGGTATATTTTTTCATTAATAATCTTCCTCGTATGTAATCATGAAAAACTTTGTAACTAATTCAACAATTCATAGTACAAATACGCGTCAAAAATTACTTTTATCAAATACTCTCTAATATATTTGCTTTCATACTCCATCGGCAAGTTTATCGTGCTATCAAATAGGAGTGCGTTTTATGGCAGTAAACATTTTTAATAGCCTCCCTATGGATATAAAAATTCAAATTCGAAACATAAGATTATTTAGGGCCAAATTAAAGAAGTGCCTAATTTCTCACGCCTTCTATTATGTACATGAATTCATGACATTCAACAACGCTTTATGAATATTTCTATGTTGTATTAAGTATTGATACTAAAACTTTGTGTTGTACTAGTAGACTATATTGTAAAACTCTTCTGTATAGCCTATATTTGAACTAGACTGTGACTATATAATATTGTGACTTTATAGTACTATTAAGTTCTTTTTTTTTTCGCTTGACATGTTTCCTATTCTAGTTGTGAAGCGATGTACGAATACCATGGAATGTAAATAAATACAATACAATAACAAAACTTTTATTACACTTTTCCTTCGATGAAGCACTGTTAAGCAGGAAAAATATAGTCTTTTCCCAATATTTGCAGCGCTCTATTGCGGTAAAGGCTTGAGAGAAATGGCTGATTGCTATACAAGCAGATAGGTAAAAATAATCTGAACAGTTAATGTCTTGAATCTTTTTTGCAAATTGAACCGTTTAGCCATGAATTTAAACTGCATAATTGCGAAAAACCTTGAAATAAATCCTGCAACACGGCGTACAGTCGCGCGTCACCGACTGAGTACAACAGAGGGAGAGGGGAAGGTAAGAAGTGCAGGCCTCGTTTGCTAGGGTAGCCTTGATGTTGCCAAAATTAATATTATGTGCTGGCAATCAAGCAATCCGACATCTATTTTTTTTTTACAAAATATGCAAATTTGAGGGTTTAGGCTATGCAACAAAATACTGAAAAAAGCTACAATATAAGTACCATAGAATATTATATGTAAGAACGCCTGAAATATGCAAAAGCAACTTGCAGGATTACAGTAACTTTGTTCAATAATAATAATAATAATAATAATAATAATAATGACGTTGAGAACCTTTATAAAAACGTTTTTGTATGACTTTCAACTGGCAAATAAAAATATGCATTTGCGTACGAATTCTGGCTCTGGTAATTAATAAAGGAACTACTGAAAACAATGCTTAAATTAATTACTTAGTATTCATGCTTTATTCACTTTAGATGGATTTACCTGCGTTATACCGGTATTTTATTTATGTACGTATATGCCGGTATAATCGTCCTATATTGACGTCATATCGGTATTAAGGCTTTGGCGGTATTGGAAAATACCGAATAAATACCGGATTTTTTTTTTTTTTTTTTTAGTATTTTCAGTAGTGACACGGTTTCCGATTACAGGAATAGTTTTATATAGGAAGTAGATTCACGTGTATGCAGTCTTCGATTATATCTAGTCTTTTATTTAGTTGATTTCTCCACTTCGAAAAAGAAAAAGGAAGAAAGATCAAATAGAGTGTCGTCACAGTCTAGTATATACAGTCACGAAGCTCAATACGTAGTAAATATGCATCCATAGGTAGTTGCTAACCACTAGGATCGCTTCTATCGCCTCATTACAGACTATGCGAAATAGTACCTGCACAGTCTATTGTTCCTAATACCCTCATGAACTCAAGCTTCGTGACTGTATATACTAGACTGTGGTGTCGTGTTGACTTCGTGACATAAATATACCGGAATAGCGCAGATGAAAATGCAAGATACAGTACCTATCTACTTACAGCTATGGCATAAAGTACACGTTTTAGTTTTGTTCAATATTTCCAGAAGTAATGTAATTATGTGCACCACAATTTTGTCGTTGGCTGCAATGTTGCCTTGTTAGATTATTATTATCATTATCATCATTATTATTATTATTATTATTATTATTATTATTATAGCCTACGCAAGTGTATAAGAGCCTAATTTCTGTAGTTTTGGGGATAAAATAGCAAAATATATATTTTTCTCAATTTTCTCTTAGGCTATTTCAATAAAATTAAACAAATTGTGACAGTTGAATGCATGTAACGCCTATACAGAAATTAAGGTAATTGAATTAGGATAAATAAATACAATTTGCTGTAAGATTTAAGTGTGTCTAATGAACGAAATATGGACTATGACTCTGTTAAGAGAGAAGTTTTATATAATATTCTTATTGAATTTGGTATTCCCAAGACACTAGTTCGATTAATTGAAATATGTCTTAGAGTCCGTATAGGCTAGTTTCTGTCTGATACTTTTTTCAGTTCACGGCGGGCTAAAGCAAGGAGATGCACTATCACCTTTACTTTTTAACTTTGCTCTAGAATATGTCATTAGGAAAGTCCACGGTAACAGAGAGGATTTGGAATTGAACGGGTTACATCAGTTCCTTGTTTATGCGGATGACGTGAATATGTTAGGAGAAAATCCACAAACTTTTGGGAAAACACTGCAATTTTACTTGAAACAAGTAAGGAGATAGGTTCGGAAATAACTCCCGAAAAGATAAAATGTATGATTATGTCTCGTGACCAGAATATTGTACGAAATGTAAATATAAAAATTGGAAATTTATCGTTTGAAAAGATGGAAAAATTAAAATATCTTGAAGCAACAGTAACAAATATCAATGGCACTCGAAAGGAAATTAAACGCAAAATAAATATGGAGAATGCCTGTTATTATTCGGTTGAGAAGCTTTTGTCATCCACTCTGCTCTAAAAAAGACCCTGAAAGTTAGAATTGATAAAACAGTTATATTACCGGTTGTTCTGTATGGTTGTGGATCTTGGACTCTCACTTAGAGAGATAAAAAGAGGCTAAGGATGTTTGAGAATAAGGTGCTTAGGAAAATATTTGGGACTAAGAGGGATGAAGTTACAGGAGAATGGAGAAAGTTACACAACGCAGAACTACACGCATTGTATTCTTCACTTGACATAATTAGGAATATTAAATCCAGATGCTTGAGATGGGCAGGGCATGTAGCAAGTATGGGTGAATCCAGAAATGCATAGGTTATAGTATGTTAGTTGAGAAGGAAAAAGACCTTTGGGTAGGCCGAGACGTAGATGGGAGGATAATATAAGAATGGAGTTGAGGGAGGTGTGATATGATGGTAGAGAATGGATTAATCTTGCTCAGGATAGGGACCGATGGCTGGCTTATGTGAAGGCGGCCTTGAACCTCCGGGTTCTCTAAAAGCCATTTGTAAGTAAGTAGTGAACGAAATTAAATAAGATATGAATAACAGCCAGTTGTCTAGTACTAGTGGTAATAATAATAATAATAATAATAGTAATAATAATAATAATAATATAATTGAGTTATTGATTCGAGTGAATTTTATTTTTAATTTTAAAAGAAAGCAATTTACTTTCCTTCATATCTTGCTACTCTAACACGCGAAAACTCTGTAATTTGCCACCAGTTTGGTATCACTGCTTTGTATAAGCCTGAATGACACCTCCATTTCCTCTTCGCCGGAGTTTCTTCTTCGGAAAACTTTCATTACTGCGGAGTTGGACAGTTGTAGTCTAATCCAACGCGGTGGCTGTCGACTCATATTAGATACAACTAATTTGAAAGCCAACGTAGCGTAAGATGGATGGTTAAGGATTCGGAGACGCCATCCGTCTTGTGGCCGCAGTCTCTTTCAGATTTATTCAACTCTTAATTGTTACTTTTCTGCGTCCTATTTGGAAGTGGCGTCCACTTCTTGAGATTGTCTCTAGGGATGTTTGCAAACAGTGAAACTTCACCTAGTTCCGAAATATCCTAAAGAGCAAGAAGTTTTTAGTTTAATTTAGGAACTTACACTCAAGTGTCACTAACACTAATCTGGTTTTCTAAAATTGATGTATGAGGGATTAGTGCAGGGGAAGGATAGAGCTTAATGCTGTTCTTAAGACCCGACCATTGTGTCTTCGATTGAATGACTTTACTCTGAGAAGATTATTCGTTATTCAAGGCAAAGAGTGGTACTTCTGTCAGAGGCATGTAGTCTATAATTAAAACAAGACATAGGATAAAGCCCAGTTTCACCAACCTGTGTTAAATATTTAACATGTTGTTAAGACAGTTTAACAGTAAATTCTCTGTTAGCATAGAAGTATTCAATATGGTCACTGAATATTTAGAAAATGATATCCATGAATATATAAACAGAGTAGATGATTTTAGTGATTTGACAGAACAGAACTTTATACAAAGGTACTTCTGCCAAGCCTCACTTTTCACTTTCAACATAGATTCGTTTGTTTATTTATTCTCAATAATTGGTTTATAATGCGAAGTTATTTCCAGCAGAAAGCTTCTCTCGAACGAAGAGAAATTAGTCCCAGGATTTCTTTTTGTATCAGTGTTTTCCTTTCACAACAGCAATACCAATACGCCGCTCCACGCTACTGTGATACAGACGACGGAAAGAAGCAGAAATCAAAGCTGAGAGAATAGAAAGACTTCTATCCTCTCTGAATCAAACAACAGAAATAAGCGAGAATAGCAATTGTCATAGTTCAGAAAACAGAATTGACCCTATAGGCCTACTTAGTTATAGGTTATGGTTAAACTCTAGAATCTCTGGTTTTAACAGAGAGTTAACAAACACAATGTTAAAATTGAAATGTAAAGTTGAAGAAACGCAATATTTTAACAGCAATTTATACTTTTAACTTACAGTTAATTAACGCTGAGTTAGGTGCATTTTAACAAAGGTTGAAGAAATCGGGCCGAGTTGTTTCATCTACTGTTGTTACTGCTAACATTATGCTAAATCCACTGTTAAATTAACAGAGCTTATTCCCATAGTTAAATCCTTAACATCCTGTTACAGCGTGAATTATGGCTGTCAGGGAACCTATGTTACAAGTTGCATTATATCATAGTCTAGTATATACAGTCACGAAGCTTGAGTTATGAGGGTGCTAGGAACAAGAGACTGTGCCGGTAATATTTCGCATTGTCTGTAATGAGGCGATATTAGCGATCCTAGTGGTTAGCAACTATCTATGGATGTATATTTACTACGTATTGAGCTTCGTGACTGTATATATACTAGACTGTGATTATACCGAGATATATTTACAGTGAAAAACAACTAGCTGGCAATTACTATTTCAGCATTTTTAATTGTTTAGAATAGATTATGTTCATAAATACTATAATGATTGATATTAATATTAGCACTGCATCCGCAATAAATAGAAGAAGTGTGCTTATTAACGTAAGCTTTTGTATGATTATTATTTCGTATTAATTCTCAGATATAAGTGCAGATTTTCAAAACGATATTTCTTTACTTCACTGATTTAACAGTTCATATGTAATTATCACTAATAACGTGTGAGAATATGTTTAATGTTAACGCTTACTATTGTATTCTGCATCATAATCATGGTCATTTTCTATTGGTCTACTTGATTCTGGATAATTAAAAGATTCTTCGCACCCATATCATCAACTGAGAGTGAAAGTAGCCTATCACCGCCAGTTTTCAGACGTTCCACCGTATCTTGTATCTTAATACTTTCATAACATTGATTTGTTTCGTAGTTCGCGTTTTCACATCCAAATGGCGATTGAAGTCTTGGGTTGAAGAAACCCATGCTTATTCCTTTTTCCCAATGAAAGTTCCATCACTACGTTTATCTTCAATTACATTCTTATAATTAATTGCTAGATCTACTAAAATAATTATGTTTCTCATATGAGGTAACATTACTGTTTCTTATACGATTCTTCTTCTCGATTTCCGTTGTAATTATGTTAGTCTCTAATACTTGCATAATGTAAAAAATAAAATTTTCCACTAAAACAAATGACTACACAACAACTATAGGCACATTCAGTAAACTTTCATATAACCACTGCTGCTTTGGTTCCTGTTACATTGCTCTTAACATCATGTTACCTAACCAAAGTACCTCAAATGGTTGGTGAAACACTATTACACTAACAGGATGTTTAATTCTGTGGCTGGGAGGAAAAAGGTCTTAAGTAAAAATTTTATACTTTTCAGGAGAGCAGTAGAAAGATTGAAATTGGTGTCAATTATATAATTTTTTAATTAAGAGGTTTTTCCTGGATATTATTTGTTTATATTTCTTCTAAAATAGGTAATGTTGCTCATTTAACAATGTTCTTGATTATTTCCAAAAATAGCCGCACTTAAGCCCTTTTAAGACTAGAACCCAAACTGAGTAGAAGGGATTATTTAAACATAAGACCTTTTTCATGTCAAATGAGAAATGTAAATTATTAGGAATGAAAAATGGGTCTTAAAACACCCTGGTGCTTAAAGATTTAAAAGGAAAGGGCATCAGTATGTGATAAAATGGCTAAAATACAAGTTAGACCTTTTTGATAGGGAAGCATGGAGGGTAAACATGTGATGGTTTGTAAGGAATATAGTATTAAATATTCTTAAGTCCTTCATTCTGTGTGTGCTCGGTTCAAAAAGTACTTAGGACATTTGATAACGCTCTATAAATCCAGTCAGGAGTCTTATTTGACTTTAACTGTTTTACCAGATTGTAGAGAATTGCTTCCGCTTTCAGAATATATAAAAATCTCATTTTCACAAAAAATTGACGTAAGACCTTTTTCCTCCCGGCCACAGAATTGTTAAAAACACGTTAGTTAATATGCTGTTAGCGTTATTTTAACGAAACTTTGTGAAACTGGGCCTTATCTATTAATTTATAATTGAAGTAACTAGTTATCTGTTAGTACTATTAAACTACATATTTCGTCAGGATCATATGAAGCCAAAAATTAAAACACGTCTGCCTTACAGAATCACATACTCGCCTCATAATTTGTATCTAATTGGTGTAAAATTATTACATTTGTAATAACTCGGATATCGTTGAAGAGAGGTTCACCTGGTTTATGAATATGAGATGAATTGATTTATAATGACTGTTGTAATTAATTTTATCATTATTACGAACTAATTGCTAAGTCATATAAAATACGTGATGTCCAATTTACGCAGTTAATTAATTTCGTAGGATTTTTATAAATGTGAATTCGCTCGTTAGCACGACTTACTGCAGACAACGAAACTCTCTAAAATCCAGAATGTCTGTGAGAACCACCAAACTTCTTATCAGATGAACATTAAGTTATTTTGAGAAATTACAACTAAATTTCGCGCAACATTATGCTAAAAAAAAAAGTATTTTCGTCTAATGCCGAGGTTAAAAATATGACGGAATACTGTCTTCCTACATCATTGAGGACTTCGTGGCCTTGACACAAAATACATTTTCCTTCACATTTAATAAATGTGATTCCGCGTTTGACAGTGGCTGGATCTTTTACAACGTATAAAAGCCCAATTATAGGTTTGTGGTAAAACCTTACCAGAGGTATCTATAGGTTCTAGATGGAAATCACATTTCTACTGATGTACAATACACACGTTGCAGTATTTATATAGAATATAGATATAAACCTAGCGACTATGGAATGCATTTTGCTTACGCGATAAAGAAATATGATATTGCTGTTAAGTACAGTGAATATAGTGATAAATTACTCTATAACATGAACAATGACAATGAACCTTCGGGTTCTTTAAAAGCCATTTGTAAGTAAATATGAATAAATATCAAGTACCAAATAGATATGAAGATCTCGTGTTTACACAGACTACTTTACTCACAATAAGTATACAGTATAGATCAACTCTTGTACTTTGGGCGTGGCAAGCAATTGAAGTGGACAGTAAGCGAAAGTTGTTGCATGTGTTTAATAATTATGTAACAATGTGTAAAATATTTATTAGAATAGAATAAATTATATGCATAGAATGCTCTTTATTTACAGCTTAATTTACATACCGGATTGTGTTACTGGTATTTACTGATGTAACGCGTGATTGTGACTTGTATTTTGTATTTAGTGCAGGCTCGTAGATAAACATTATTCAAGATTGAAACTATTATATTTGTCTAGAAAAAGGGAACTTTGAGAAAATTTGGCTTTAAGGATAATTGTTAGAAAATAAATTTGTTATAAGTAGTGATTTTGAAAATAAACCTCTCAATACAGGTGGTAATCACTAGGGACCGGATTTTTATGTAATTACATAATTATTATATTCCTTTCATCATAACCGTATATAAATAACAAATCTTTGCGAATCTTGTAATTACCATTAATATATTAAAATTTGATACTACATATTTTTAAATATTTACCCCTCATTACATATTATGGCTTGGTATTACATAAATCTACATATTTAGGGGTTTTATTCATTTTTAATTCTCTGAAAGGAAAAAAAAAAACTTCTGCTGGGGAAGTTTACAATTTGAAGTACACATATTTAAAAAGCCTTTTTATCTATTCAAGAAAGGACATATTTCGGGACGAAACATAACATTTTTAGTTTCAGGAAGTAATAGAGGCACTCACCCCATACCACCCACTGTAAATATATAACTCATATAACTACCTCGTATTGTAAAAATCACTCAGAAAGTAGCGTTGCCTTCATGCGGTGGAGTAGGACGAGGACGACATGATTTGTCTCGAACTATAATAATGTTCTGCACATGTCTTAACAAGCCGTTCCTATGCAATTTGCAACCTTACCCACCTTATTCCTAATCCTTCCAGGGAGAACTCGTGTCAAGTTTGGCATGAGCCACAATGAAGTAGCCGACTTTTGAAAAGAAGCTGAAGTAAAGGAACAAACTGGAAAGATGTTGAAAGATTAAAATAAATAGCTTTTCGAGTTATTGCTTGACCTCTTTACTTTAAATCTAGTAGACCTAAACGGAAATGGGATTTTCGGAGCAATTAGAAAGTATGGTTCTCGGCTGGAATAATCCTACCCTTCTGAATGAGACAGAAATGTCACTTTTCAAACAACAGTTTGTAAATGCCTATAGTTTGAGATTTTAGTAGCTACTTTGTTTCTTACAAGGAGCAGCTAAAATGCATGTGTCCCACATCTCCTCTTATTTTCTCCTAATCCAGTAAAGCGAAACAGTGCTTGCAGTACTGTTGTGTCATTAATTTCACTCAGTTCTCTAGTTTTAGTACTTACAGTATAAAGTGCAAGTGAGTTTATCTACTGCTTTTAACTAACTAAATTGGCCCCTGTATCTTCAACCCTAACGACAAATATAAAATCATGGATTGCGATGGACGAAGCTTTCACTACAGATGGAAAAATAGTAATGTGTCAAGTGTGCGGTAAGAAAGTCGGGTGCTCTATGAAATCACAACTGGAGAGTCTTACCTATCATATACCTGTCAGATATTGATATAAAATATTTTCGTGATTTTACATATTTTGGTACATATTCAGCTTATTTTTCTTACATAAATATGTACATATTTCACACCTTGATATTACATAAAAATCCGGTCTCCAGTAATCACTAAATACAGATTAGGATAGAAGAATGGGATTTTCTTTCAGACATTCTTAAAGTGCGAAAGCATTGTTCTATCTATTGCGCTTCGGCCAATTTGGGGCAATAGCTTCCGTACTCTCTCTTTTCATTTATTTTCTAATTCTTGCAGCTGCCTTCCAGAACCGCAGAGCAATGCTAGATAAATATATTTTATTTTCAAACTAAGTACTATGTCCCTATTATGACATTTAATTAAAACTAAGTTTTAATTTGTACCTCTCTGAATTGAATTAAAATATATTGTATACTTCAGTACACTGTCATAACTGAAATCAGTTGTTTGTCCTCCATCAATTTACAAACACGTTTCACTCACGCTATTCTGTTAAATCTTATCTGTAGATTCACAACGCAGTAGATAAGATATATATTGATATCACGTGATAAAGATATCTGACGTTAATTGGCGACATTTATGAGTCTCATTTCGACATTCCATTCGTTTTTACAATGTTGCCAACTTGAAATGTTCTTCTAAATTTTATATATGCGTTGTATGATGAATTTGCCTTTTTAAAACTTAAGAAAAAGAACTTAATGAAAGCAAATGTTAACAATTTTGTGATAGAAATGGATAATATGTACTTTTAAATGTCCATACATCATTTATATTGCTTGATGTATGTTTATAATTTAAATATATATTGAAGTTTTCTCTTTATCTTCTTATATGATCCATATATCTTAATGTCGTCTATCATCTGATATCTTCTTCTGCCTCGAATTCTTCTCCCCTTCACCATTTCTTCCAGTGCATTCTTCAGTAGTCAGTTTCTTCTCAACCAGTGACCTAGCCAATTCCTTTTCCTCTTTATGATCAGTTTCAGCATCATTCTTTCTTCATCCACTCTTTCCAACACATGTTCGTTTCTTACTCTGTCTGTCCGTTTCACGTGTTCCATCCTTCTCCATATCCACACTTCAAATGCTTCTATTCGCTTCTCTTCACTTCGTCGTAATGTCCATGTTTCTGCCCCCATACAATGCTACACTCCACACAAAGCACTTCATTAGTCTCTTCCTTAGTTCTTTCTCCAGAGATCCGCAGATGATGTTCCTTTTTCTGTTAAAAGCTTCCTTTGATATTGCTATTTTCCTTTTGACTTCTTGGCAGCAGTTCATCATGTCATGTTTGCAATTTTTTTGGGAAAGATAAGTGCGGTAGCTTCCCGTTGCTTCCCGCACACCACACTCTCTTTCGCATCTTAAAAGATTCCAGGGTGCCCCAGTGTAGAGGTGAGGAGAGTGGACTTCACCGAAATTCAACGCAAGGGTTAGCCTAAATAAACTGATAAATGAGAAGAAATTATTAACCATAGAAATGGGTTATTTGAGGCTCGCGGCAAGGTTATATTGAATGGATTGTGTGAGGAACGAAGACATCAACAACAATAATAAAGATGGTATAGACACATCATGAGTATGGACAATATAGTCTAATAACTAAAAATAT
Organism: Periplaneta americana; assembly: GCF_040183065.1. Lineage (NCBI taxonomy): Eukaryota > Metazoa > Arthropoda > Insecta > Blattodea > Blattidae > Periplaneta > Periplaneta americana. Next base: position 150,191,950 of record NC_091118.1, read on the forward strand.
ATTAAACTGGATGCCACAGGGATGAATGAAACGGTGCAGATTGGAAAAACGCATGGATGGGCGGAGTTAAGAAACAACATGTTACAGAAAAATTTAAATGGTGAAAATTGCTTGGAAAGGATATTATGGAGAAGTAAAACTACATCTCAACATGTCGCACTCCCAGTAAAATAGTGTCGTAACTCGAAAGTTGTGATTTGAAAAGATGTGCTATTTTCTAGTAAAATACTACTGTAAAAATATTTTAATAAATAGATATCAAAACCTTTGATAAGTTACTATTTTATTATTAGAATTTCATAATATTCTGCTTTTTGACCCCGAACAAAATTCATCCCTGAAATATCCCCGAATTTAATAATTTATCCTCGGATAACGCCGGACTTTCAGTGTTAATTATTGAAATTTAATGAAAATGTTGTTGAATATCTCGGTACGGTGACGGTAGGCTATATCTGTGGAATGTACGGTATTTTGCTGAAATATCCTTCAGAAAGATAATAATTTGAAGAGACAGTCCATTATTTTTGTACAGATGTAGATGAAATTGACCCGGATGAAAAAAATTGATAAAAGGTCTTACTTGAAGAAATTAATGACTTCAGAGCAAATACCAAAATCGAATGAAGAAAATTATGATCTTTGCTCACAATGGAGTGAATTTTTTTAAATTTTCTCTCAAAAAATGATTTCCCGTGAAACACCAGAAGTTGACTGAATTAAATCTCTGTGACTTCCTGGAAGAAATGGCTATCCCAAAAATCCAGAATGAGTTTAGAAAATATGAGAGTCGTGCTTGCTATCTTAATCAACTTCAACATGACCTGTCAGGAATTCGCTCCAAAATGGGAGGTCCAGAGAAAATCTGTTTACAAAATACATTTTTCTGAAATTACCAGTAGTTTAAGTAGGTGTAATATTCAGGTAGAATTAATATTTTTAGTCTGTAAATAGAATGCGTATTTTAATGCTTTATAGGAATTTTTCATGTCTGTATTATCCCTGGAAGTTGTGAATCTGATAATCTTAATTTAAGGCCCTCGAAAACGCGAGGCCCATAACATACGGTATAGGCTACTATATTTGTTGCTAATGTTAATCCGGTACTGAAAATACTGAACCACATCTCCCACTTATGGGAATATTATTGTGTTCGGTTTTCCAATAAAGAAAAGTTGTCGACACTGATATATGCCTATCGATTTAGTTAGAGTGACTTGTTTTTTTTTAAGTATTTATGTTCACTTTTAAAGAAAGCCGCTTTTGAAGTTTGAGAACTCCTGTAGATCTTTAGATCATCAGCAGGCAGCGCATTTTCGTTCCCAAAGGTACAGCGGATCGAGTAGTTTCTTCTGGTAGCTACATCTATTACGTCACGTGGTTGCGTAAGCAAGGTTGAATCGCAAGCAGGTACGCATGGGGTCATTAAATAATAATGATGTAGTGTATTATAAATATGCCCCTATTACGTCATATGACCTAGAAACAACATTCTCTTAGTTTAAACAAATTGTATGTGATGTTCGTAAAAGATTTGCATTTCATAACCTCAGAATATATTAGGTTTTCGTTCACTTCAATGGGATAGGTTTTGATAAACGAATTATTTGTATATATATTGTGTAAAATATTGATTTTTGCTATTATTTTGTCCCTGTAACGTAGGAAGAACATTTTCTTAGCTTAAATAAATTTTTACTGGCAGTTATAGTAAAAGATATGAATTTCATAATCTCAGAATATATTTCATGTTTTTGTTCACCGTAGCGGAGTTGATGTCGTTAAATGAATTAATTGAATATATTATGTGTAGAATATTTACAGTTGATGTGTATCATGTTTACTTTTTGTTCTATAATATATATTGTATACAATAATAATAATAATAATAATAATAATAATAATAATAATAATCAATATACAAATTATCAATATTTATATTTTACGCAATATTATAAATAATTCGTTTATCAAAACCTATCCTGTTGCAGTGAACGAAAACATAATATATTCTGTGGTTATGAAATGCAAATCTTTTACGAACATCACATAAAATTTGTTTTAACTAAGAGAATATTCTTTCTACATCATATGACGTTACAGGGCATATTTATATTACAGTACATCATTATTATTTAATGACCCCATGCGTACCTTCTTGCAATTCGACCTTGCTTACGTCTCCACGTGACGTAATAGATGTAGCTACCAGAAGAAACTACTCGATACGCTGTACGTTTGGGAACGAAAATGCGCTGCCTGATCATCAGTCACAATGTTCGGTGACTTCCGGAGTAGCTCAGGCGGTAGCGCGTTTACCTGCCGATCCGGAGCTGCACTTGTACTTGGGTTCAGTTCCCTCTTGGGTAGATTACCTAGTTAGATTTCTTCATAAGCTTTCGCCAATAGTAAGGTGAATATTAGGTAATCTATGGCGAATCCTCGGCCTATTATTTTCAATTACCTGACACTAAATAACGTAAAATTTTCACAGCGTCCTTAAATAATAAATTAAGGAAATATGATCTTGAACTTCGGTTACAGCTTCATCTAGAACTCATTCTGAATTTTTACACCATCATGATCACGTTATCAATCTGCTTGAATACCTACCTGTAAATGCATTCTAAATTTGAGTTTATGATAGCCTAGTTCTTTTTTGTCTTGCAGAACTGCAGCGTAAAGCGTGTGGAGTAAATTAATTTACAATCTACGATCTCTCCATTGGCAGTGCCTTTAGCACTGCAAGTAAGGCAAGATTGTCTGCTGATAGCGATTTAAGTCTCCCCTCTGCGGTAGGAATATTATGCTAACTCGGTGTTCATAGGGCATGAAACGAACTGTCAGACGTACTTCCTGTATGTCTGTCTTTTTATTATTTTTTTGCGGACAACCCCTTTATATTTCAAACTATTCACAATGCAGCCGAACGTCAACATACCACCCTCTACTTTCCGTCACTTCAACCCTTCACATTTCAACCCTTCCCTCTTCCATACAGTTAATTAGCAGCCTTACTGACCATGAGGAGCTTAGGCGCATAGATCTGGGGCTGCTGACCCCTGCATTGTACGCAGCTAATTTTCTGTATAAATCTCGAGCTTTTCTCCCTTTTTCTGCAGGGATGAATGGAGTGCAACATCATGCGTGTCACTCGCTTTGCCTTCTGGAAAAATTGAAAATCAGTTCCCGTGCGTGTCTTCCGGAGTTCGTCGCAATTTTTGCCCATATTGCCCTGAATATATAATTCTGCACTGATTAACTGTTAGCTTATTTAAATTAATCAACATTCCAATGAGCCAACAAGACTACAAGGAAGAAATACACACTATCAAATACATAGGATAGGAAAATGGATACAACCCTAGCAATAATAGACAATGGCCCGGTTTCTTCAACCTTTGTTAAATTATAACAGTGTGTTATTCCATTTTAACTGTAAACTTAACAGTTGAAGCATTTCTTCAACTACTGTTAGTACTAACAGGCTGTTAAAAACTATGTTAATTTAACTGCACAATTTCATGCAGTTAAATCATTTAACTCTCTGTTAGTATAGAAATATCCAATATGGCTGGTGCGTTAGATGCTGAACTTATATATCTGGATTATTTAGAAAATGATATCCATGAATACATAAACAGAGCGGATGATTTCTATGATTTGACAGATCAGAAGTTCATACAAAGGTATAGGCTATTTTCTGCCAAGCCTCACTTTTCGCTTTCAACTTAGATCCGTTTGTTTGTTTATTCTCATTAATTGGTTTATACTGGGAAATAACTTCCAGAAGAAGGTTTCTTTCGAAAGAAGAGAAATTAGTTCCACGATTTCTTTTTGTTCCAGTGTTTTCCATTTCATAATAGCAATACCAATACGCCGCTCCACGCTATTGTGATACAGACGAGGAAAGAAGCAGAAATCAAACCTGAGAGAATAGAAAGACTTCTATTCTCTCTGAATCAAACAACGGAAACAAGCGATAATCGCAATTGTCAGAGTTCGGAAAACAGAAGTGAGCCTATACTTGATTATAGGTTATGGTTAAACTCTAGAATCTCTGGTCCTAACAGAGAGTTAACAAACATAATGTTAAAATGTGAAATGTAAAGTCGAAGAAACGCAATATTTTTTAACAGCAATTCATACTTTTAACTTACGCTATGTTAGGTGCATTATAACAAAGGTTGAAGAAACCGGGCCATAATCATAAGAAAGACTAAACACAAAGAAAGAAACGCAACACAAACACAAAAACAAAACAAATACTGTATATCACATTAACATACTAAAACAAAAACACATACAAGATTGCATCATTCTTCAAGAAACTAAAATATAACATTGCATATAGAACACACTACATATGAAACAGACATAATAACGAGCATATTGTACAATGGTGTAATATGTTTTAGTAACAAGTATTATTAGAAATAAATATGGGAAATGCCTGTTATTATTCGGTTGAGAAGCTTTTATCATCCAGTCTGCTGTCAAAAAATATGAAAGTTTGAATTTATAAAACAGTTATATTACCGGTTGTTCTTTATGGTTGTGAAACTTGGACTCACTTTGAGAGAGGAACATAGGTTACGGGTGTTTGAGAATAAGGTGCTTAGGAAAATATTTGGGGCTAAGAGGGATGAAGTTACAGGAGAATGGAGAAAGTTGCACAACGCAGAACTGCACGCATTGTATTCTTCACCTGACATAATTAGGAACATTAAATCCAGAAGTTTGAGATGGGCAGGGCATGTAGCACGTATGGGCGAATCCAGAAATGCATATAGAGTGTTAGTTGGGAGGCCGGAGGGAAAAAGACCTTTAGGGAGACCGAGACATAGATGGGAAGATAATATTGAAATGGATTTGAGGGAGGTGGGATATGATGATAGAGAATGGATTAATCTTGCTCAGGATAGGGACCAATAGCGGGCTTATGTGAGGGCGGCAATGAACCTCCGGGTTCCTTAAAAGCCACTAAGTAACTAAATAAGTATTATTAGAAACTGTGTGTTCAATATAGTCTAAGTGAACTGAAAATTAAGGACAGAGTGATAAAAGTGTCAATTTTGAATGAATTAGAGAAGTGTAATAGGAAGTTAAGTAAAACGATAGAGATAATGAAAATAGGCGAGGAGTATGGCGGGGGAAGCTAGCTAGGATAGTGAAGTGTAATGTGTAGAAAATTAATGAGATCTGAAAAAGGAATGTACACAAGAAACATACATAATAACGAACTTATTGGACAATGGGGTAGTATGGTTTAGTAACAAGTATTATTAGAAACAATGTGTGTTCGATATAAGTGTACTGAAAATCGAGAACAAAGTCGTAAAAGTGTCAATTTTGAATGATCTAAATTAACTTGTTAGGTTTTAAAGGTGGGAATATTGATCAATTTAAATGGGGTCGAAAGTTAAATTATAACAGCGTCTACAAAATATATATCTATAATGAATGTAATTATGGCACCGAATATAAAAATTGTGAGGTCCACATTACATGGATGTAAATGTTGACATCAAATATATACATACATACATATAGAACACACTACAAAAACAACTCGTTACACAGACAAGACACACAAACAAATACAGTCTAACAGGTGTATACAAACTATCATGCAATACTTGCAATGACTTCTACATTGGACACACTGGAAGAACATTTCAAATACGTTACAAGGAACATATCACAGCCATAGACAAACCACATTACAATTCAACGTACGCAGAAAACATCACAAACTCCAATCACAATTACAGCAAAATAAACACTGACATGAAAAAATTACACATACAACCAAGAAACAAGAAACTCGATACTTTAGAACAATACGAAATTTATAAACACTCAAAAACACACCCACAGCATATCTTAAACACTTAATTGAATTTCAGAACACACGCCCTTTTCCATACAATTCAGTACACCAGAAGACAGACTCGTTAGGATTCAGCAGATGATGAAAAAAACATCGAAACTAGTGAATCAGGTTCAATAACATTATGTTTAAAATGTTAACACAGTAAAGCCGTTCTTTATTAATTTAAATAACTTAACAGTTAATCAGTGATTATGTAAGCGTTAAAAGAGTGTATAAAAGAATGAAGACTCTTTTCCTTAAACTATTTCCAACTGCAGAATATTATATTGAAAAGCCAGGGTTACATTTTTCTAGTTTCCACTTACTCTATGGTAGCAGCGGTCGGTGGAGTACACAACATACAGAACATAGTTTTGAAATAGTTTAGTAACTACGGTAGTTAGGGGTATGTATTGCTGTTGGAATTAATGTTCGATCGATGTCAATGAGATGTGTTACCGTTGGTATGAGTTGTGGTTCGGCGTTATGATGATCCGACGTAGGTCTACTACAGGATATCCCACTTTGTTTTCTTCCAGTGATATGACTCGAAAATGTTCAAATTTTGAACTTACGCAGACAGTGTTATAACGAAGGAACACAGGCCTAGCATTGTTTTCCTTTTTTAATTCTTGTTTAATTATGTTTAATTTTTTCTGTAATAGTCTATTTCTTCCTATTTTTTTTGTTTAGCCTCGTTCCATCATTATTCTTTCCTTTTTGTCATTCATTTCTTCTCGTCATCCTTTCTCCTTTCTCATCGTTCGTTTCCAAATGATCTTAGCTATTATTTTTGCGTCATTTTTCATTTTCTCTTTCCACTTATTTTTCTTCTCTTTTTCGTTATTATTTTTCCTTCTCGTCATTGTCTTTTCTTCTCGTCAAAATGTTTTCTTTCTCGTCAATATATGTTTTTTATTGTCAATATTTCTTTGCTTCCCTTCATTGTTTTCCGTTCTCGTCATTGTTTTTTTCTCATTATTTATTCCTTTTCGCCATTATTTTTTTCCTTCTCAACATTTTTTTTATTTATCGTCATTATTTTTCCTTTTCATTATTTTTTTATTTATCGTCATTATTTTTCCTCTCATTTTTTCTTCTTTTATTTTTTCCTCTCCTCATTATTTTTTCGTCTTATTTTTTCTCTCGTCAGTTTTCCTCTTGTCAATATTTTTTCCTTCATCATTATTTGTTTCTTTTCGTCATTTAATTGTTTCTTCTTATTATTTTCCTTCCTCGTCGTTATATTTTCTTCCTTGTTATTTTTTCTTCCTCGTCTTTAAGTTTTCCTTGTCGTCATTATTTTTCCTCCTTGTTATTACTTTTTCCTTCTTGTCATTAGTTTTTCCTCCTCATTTTTCTCTCCTAGTCGTTACTTTTCTTTCTCGTCTTTATTTTCCTCTTCTGGTCATTATTTCCCCTTCTCGTTATTGTTTTTCCCTTCTCGTCATTATTTTTCCCTTCTCGTCATTATTTTTCCCTTCTCGTCATTCTTTTTCCCTTCTCGTCATTGTTTTTCCCTTCTCGTCATTATTTTTCCCTTCTCGTCATTTTTCCCTTCTCGTCATTATTTTCCTTTCTAGTAATTATTTAACTTCTCGTCATTACTTTCCCCTTTTCGTCATTATTTTATCCTTCTCGTCATTATTTTCCTATTCTCGCCATTATTTCCCCTCCTCGTTGTTATTTGTCCCTTCTCTTTTTTCACTTCTCGACTTTTCTCCTTTTCGTCTCCACATATTTCTTCTCCGTCGTTCTTTCCTTTCTCTTTCTGTTCAGCTTCTACTCGTCCTTATTTTGAGTAAATATTTTTCATCTCGCTTTTTCTTTATTCTTCTTCTCCTCCTATTCATTATTGTCTTCTAGTCATTCTTTAATTTTGTCCATTCTTGGTAAACATATTTTTTAACGTCGTGTGAACAAATAGACCATCTCGTCAAATACCATCTCACTATCACCAATCCCATCGACGCTAAATAAGCTAGTAGTTGATACAGCGTCGTTAAATAACCAACTATGGAGTAACGGTCAGCGCGTCTGGCGGCAAAACAAGGTGGCACGGGTTCGAATCCCGGTCGGGGCAAGTTACCTGGTTGAGGTTTTTTCCGGGGTTTTCCCTCAACCCAATACGAGCAAATGCTGGGTAACTTTCGGTGCTGGACTCCGGACTCATTTCACCGGCACTATCACCTTCATATCATTCAGACGCTAAATAACCTAGATGTTGATACAGCGTCGTAAAATAACCTAATAAAATAAAAAAAATAAAATAACCAACTAAAAGAAACAAATAATGATGCTTTCCTATTTTCGCTATCATTTGGTTTATGTGAGTTAAATCTCTATAAGAAACGTCAGTCCCTTTAACTTCTTGTAAACTTCTGGATATCTAACACTGCATAGACCCTACTCAGTTGCGTGCTTTCCGAAAATGTTACAGATCTTGATAATACTCTAAATCTTCTACAACTCCGCAACAATGCTTTAATCTGATTTCTAATTTCCTGATTCGGGGATCGAAGAAGCTGTAGGAACAGGGAACTTGGGCAAGGAACTGAACACAAATAATTTTGCTTGAAGCTTGTGTCATTCAGGAGTGGGGAACCACCACAGTCTACTATATACAGTCACGAAGCTTGAGTTTTGAGGGTGCTAGAAATAATAGACTGACGGTACTATTTTGCATTGCCTTTAATGAGGCGATATTAGCGATCCTAGTGGTGAGCAACTATCTAATATTTGCATATTTACTACGTATTGAGCTTCGCGACTGTATATACTAGACTGTGACTTTACTTTCATTCCTGAGGAGGCTTGCTAAGGACTGTCATAGCCCTTAAGCATCTATCGCTTTCTACCGAGTTTGAACCCACGACCTTCGGATCAAACTACACACATCGTAACAAACAGGCGACGGACAGCTGATCTGGTTTGTTACTAGGTTGTTTTTGACCCCACACATAATTAAATTTCAAAATATTGTGCATATGTACTTCATTCAATTGTGCAGTATAGATGTAAAAAAAAAATTGTATTGTATGATCTAGGAAGCTTAATGTTCCACAGTTCTGAAGTTACAGGATTCCTGGCTAGGAATTATTCAAACCTTTGAGAGAAATTTCGTAATGTTGTTGTAAAGTGAACCACTGCATGTTATAATAACTTCTCCCTGTTTTATCTGGTATGTGACGGGCTTTGACGCTTCTCTGAGAGCGCCGTTAAATGAAAGTTTCTAATAAGTAATTAAGGAATAGAACGGTTTGATAAGCCTAAAACAATTGTACAGAATTTCCTGCTGATGTTTGAACCGCACTTGTGTAGGATTTGACATCCAGATGTTACATCATTTAATAATGATATAGATTGTAGCCGTCACTCACTTTCCCGATGAGAAAAGTTTCGCCTATCTATTCATTTACAGGTGTTAGAAACAATACTTGGTTCCGTTAATAAGTTCAATTGAACATTTTTTTGCACATGAAATAAAAATCGTTATAGAGTTCGTTTTTTTAAGATATAAATTTCCAAAATTATTTGCCTAAACCCTCTCCTTGGAGTTAGTGTCTTCGCGGATATCTTTGATGCATTGCAACTGCTGAACGATGTCTGAGTTTGTTATTCAACATAATTACTTTATTAATGCAATTTCCATTAAGTAAGTAGTTATCTTTTCAAATTCAAGGTTTTAGCGACCTATTCTGTTTCGCCCTCAAGAAGGAAGACTTTTTACTGTTAACATTGGTTCGATTCCCGATGCCGCACAGTGGTCTAAAATCTATATTTAGGACAAATGCAGAAAAATGACATGTGAAAAAATGAAATTAAACCCTTAAATTATTTTTCCTATATAACTGAGTAACACTGAATTGATAATCTTAATCAGCGGAGGTGGCTGCATAGCGAGATAAGAAGCCGGTAACATGCCACATTTCGCCACCCAGCATTCTTACTCAGCAAGCGCCGCGAGTCTGCTGTTTTCTTTGTGCTGTAACTCTGTTGTAAGTGGTCGATTCCATTCATATTTGGTACCAACATGTCAAGTAGTTCTTTAGGTATGTAACACTGTTTGTTTTTGTTACATTTAATGTTATTATAGAATGTAAAATTAGCATGAATGGACACGGGACAAAATATAAATATAACCATTGAGTGCAGACTTTGCTAAGGTAGAGAAAAAAAAACCCTTTGGTTCGTCCATAAATGATTTTTTTTTCACTTCCTCCACTATTTACCTCTATTTAAACCTAGTCTTAAGGTGCGCAGATTTGCGGAAGTAATAATTTATGAGCACTATTCTTTCGAGGTGCAGTAGTGTAATTTTTCACGGTTGCAGTTATTTCTATATCTGTGAACCTAATCTGCTTCCGCAGTATAATTCATGGAATTTAAGATGACAGCTTGTTAATTATGTACCAAATAAGCTTCCCGAGTGTCCAAAAGGTGCAATAGTACCTAAAATGTTATATTTCCCCCCCATAAGATTTTGTCTAAATGCATCCCCCTGTAAGGGGCACTTCTGTTCATACCAACGTAAACAGAGTTTGTACACAAAAAAAATGTACTAAGTGTAATTAGTATATAAAATTTCATAAAAATCTGTTAGATAGGACAAAAGTTACTAATTTTGTCTAATTGCGCCCCCCTATAAGGGGTAGTTACACTTAGACAACGTAATGAGAGCTTGTATACAAAAAATACATGCTACCTGTAACTACTTTGTAAAATTTCATAAAAGTCTGTTAAATAGGAGAAAAGTTACTAATTTTGTCTAATTATGCCCCCTAAAAGGGGTAGTTCTCCTTATACCAATGTAATCAGAACTTGTATACAAAACATTTATGTTCCTTGTAACTGTTTTGTAAAATTTCATGCAAATCTATCAAATAGGAGAAAAGTTACTAATTTTGTTTAATTGCGCCCCCCTATAAGGGGTAGTTCCCCTTACACCAACGTAACGAGAGCTTGTATACAAAACATATATGTTACCTGTAACTACTGTGTAAAATTTCACAAAAATCTGTTAAATAGGAGAAAAGTTCCTAATTTTGTCTAATTGCGCCCCCTATAAGTGGTAGTTCCCCTTATACGAACGTAATCAGAGCTTGTATACAAAACATATACAGTGGCTCCCATAAATATTCGGTTCGTGATTGATTTTGCAGTATTTTGCTATTGTTGTTTTGTTCTGTGTTCAAGCAAACCTGCATTTCCTTGCAAATACATTATTTAAACACTTTGTACATAACGTTAAATAATTTACATCGAAAGTTTAATATTCACGATGTAATAACAAATAATCGGTAAGTACCATCAAAGTTCACTCTCTTTAATATTCGGTTTTGATTTCTTTGCTTTCAATCTAATGCACGTTTTCCGTTGACATCATTGTAGGGTTCAGGAGCGAACGTGCAATCATTCTGTCTACACGTTGTGCACAACCCTGGCGAGGTTGGATTAGTCTACAGGTCGTCAAATCGGTCGCAAAGGAAACAACACAACTTTTGTGATCTATCATGACGAAGAGGGGCTAAAATACACAAAAATAGCGAAAATATTAGTGTGAATAAGAATAGAGTTGGGGATATAGTGGGAAGAGACAGAAACGAAGGCAGAATCGAGTCCATACCACAGAAAGGGCAGCCAAAAAAATTAACTGAACGAGAAGACCATTCCATCCTGAAGAAAATAAAAGAAAATCTTCGACTAAATGCAACGAAACTTGCAGCATGTGTTCTTGAGGAGTTTAGCAAGCAGGTAGGTGCCGAAATAATCGAAGAGATTTGAGGAAAGAGTGGTTTAATGGGAGAGTATGTAGGACAAAACCTTACATAAATGAAATAAATAAAAGGATGCGGCTTCAGTTCGCAAGGGAACATGTCCACAAAGAGGAAAACTGGTGGGACGTTGTGATGTTTGCTGATGAAAGCAAATTTAACGTCTTCGGGTCGGATGGACAACAGTACGTGTGGTATAAGAAAAATGAAGATCTCGGAAAAAAAGAATCTGTTGCGAACAATGAAACACGGTGTGGGCAACGTCATGGTATGGAATTGTATGGCTGCAGGTGGAGTTGGTGAACTTGTTTTCGTAGAAAAAGAATGGATGAGCATGTGTATTTGGACATTATTAGAAATAATTTAAAATGAAATGGAGAGAGCTAGGGATTAAAGACAGTTTCAAGTACTATCAGGACAATGATCCTAAACACACAGCAGCTGTAAAAGTGCATTTATGGCTTCTATACAACTGTCCGAACCCCAGCACAATCACCGGATTTAAATCCGATTGAGATTCTGTGGAAGAACTTTAATCGCAATATCAGACAAATTTCTATCACTTCCAAGACAGAACTGAAACGGAGATTAACGGAAGAATGGAGGAAAATTAGTCCCCAATTTACTGTGAAGTTATCCAGGAGCATGCCAAGGCGTTTGAGGGCTGTTTTGAGGCAAAAGGGGTGTTCAACAAAATACTGAATCGAACAAACCGAATATTAATGAGGCACTATGTTCTATCAGAAATAATGTAATAATTTTTATAATTTTTTATTATGCAACAGAGAAGATGTTTTTCATTTTGTTGTAATTCTATGTAATTTTACGGAGAGTATAATTTTAAGTTTATTATAGTGCACATTTTTACTTTCACTAATTTTTTTGAAAATAACTAGTGTGTTTATTTTAATCTTACATGCCAGTCAAACCGAATATTAATGGGAGCCACTGTATGCTACTTGTAACTGCTTTGTAAAGTTTCATAAAAATCTGTTAAATAGGAGAAAAGTTACTAATTTTGTCTAATTGAGCCCCCACTATAAGGGGTGGTTCCCCTTATACCAACGTAACGAGAGATTGTATACAAAACATATATGCTACCTGTAACTGCTGTGTAAAATTTCATAAAAATCTGTTAAATAGGAGAAAAGTTACTAATTTTGTCTAATTGCGCCCCCTATAAGGGATAGTTCCCCTTATACGAACGTAATCAGAGCTTGTATACAAAACATATATGCTACTTGTAACTGTTTTGTAAATTTTCATAAAAATCTGTCAGAAAGGAGAAAAGTTCCTAATTTTGTCTAAATGCGCCCCCCTATAAGGTGTAGTTGCCCTTATACCAACGTAACAAGAGCTTGCATACAAAACATATATGCTACCTGTAACTACTGTGTATAATTTCATAAAAATCTGTTAGGTAGCTGAAAAGTTATTAATATGTTCCGCTAAATTTGCATTCTAGACCACTGTGTGATGTCACTGTGGACGCATGTGGACGCGCTTAGTCCACTTAAAAACTCCTATAATACTTAACCTTGCAGCATCGTGGGACAAAATACGGTCCCTATTTATAGAGAACGGAGACATAATATCGTCGTGTGAATGCAAGAACTAGGTAAGTCGAAATTTGCGTTTTTAGTTACCTCTTTTATAGCATAGCAAAAATCGCACAAAATGTAATGCAAGAACTTGGTAACTGATCGAACGATACCAGCAACATCTATTTTCCAATATAACAAATAGGTAAATGAAAACGAGACATATTCCTTAGTGCAATAAATAAATAAATAGGCGATGTCACAAAATATGAAAAATCAAGTTACCTAGTTCTTGCATTCACAAGACGATATGAAATTTCATATTTTACACCGTTAATCGCAAAATATTGGGAATTTTAATTTTTATGTTAGACTACATCATTTGTACAATGTATATGGGGGCATTTCTTTTTTCATGCTTCTTAATATTTCACACAAATTTTCATATTATGAACAAATCTTAATACTTCTTTATATTTTCCAACACCGAATTTCCTTTGTTGTATTTCCGATCTGCTGAGAATTTTGGAAACGAACTTCGATTTTCTTAAAGGATCAGTAACATGCTTCATACTCAATGTCATATCATGTTCAGATTATCCAATCACAAGCAAACTTATTGTAATAACAGAACTAGTGCCTAGTACACTGAACAGATCCAAAGATTACCAACCTTGGCCGAATTCGGCTCAACGTAGCTTGTAGCAGAATGGTCGTAGCCGAATGCCAAAGTGTAGCCCCATTGGGATTTGATGGTGTGAGAATCTATGAATATGTACTCCCTTTTATATGTAAAGCACTTCCTTGTATCAAATTTATTTTCTCGCACTGTAATACATGTAAGATATCCGCAATAAAATTATGAAAACATATAGAAAATACAGGTTAAGCCTTGGTTTTTCTGAACCGACGCATGCGAGGGTGCGAGGCCCGTCTTGCACAAATCCGGACTACACGAGAGATAGTGAGAGGTTTCTATGGCTGCGAGGTGCGCAGACCTCACATCTCGCAGCTACAGAAACCGCTCACTATCTCTCGTGTAGTCCGGATTTGTGTGAGGTGGCCTCGCACCCCGCAAGTCGCATGCGTCGGTTCAGAAAAACCAAGGCTTTATGGACTGATTTCAGAACACTGCGACCCTCATTTACGGCAAGGAAATATTTACTCTTTTCAGTTTTATTTTCCTGCTTTGTCAATAGCACCTATTACCTGACTTACAGTTTCTGTATTCGTGAATTTTCCGACACCCGACAGGATCTTTATTAGGAACTGCCTATCTAAGAAAAATATACTGCCTTACCCCAATAAATGACACCTCCAAAGTATTCGTCTGTCAGCTGTAAATCTATAGCATGTGTCGTCGGTTCTCTTCATTATTGAAGAATAAAAGCTCTCTCTAAACTAAATCATCGTTCTTTACGAATGGATTTCTGTTGATACTATGTTTACAATGTTTTGCACTAGTCGATAATGAGATGGATATGCGTGGGAAGTACCAATTTTTAAAATGGAGAAGTTATGTTTAATTATTAATTGTTTATTTGCTTTTATGACATCATCTTGTTTCGAACTTAGCTTAATTTTGGTATTATAGCTGAATTTCTGGACATTTGTAGCACACTCGCTGTTTTGAACTTGGCAACGCTAACAGACGTTAATTTCGCATCGTGTTTCCTGAATTAGTAGACTATATGTTAATATTTTTTCAAGAAAATTCAACTTTTTTTTTTTTTGCGATATGGATATCATATTTTGCCAAAATTTATTTTATACTTTTCCGCTCTTTAGTCATAAGTCCCCTTGAATTTGAATATGATGAAAATAATTAATACTGAGTTAAAGGAAAGTTTTTGCACTGTATTCTTGAAGTGGGAAATTAAATATAAATTACCGTAGCCTATTTACAAAAGTTAACAGCTATTTCCTAGGTACCTTTGAATCTACTCGTTATTGTGAATTTATACTCAATACGTGCTCTTATATTTTACACGAAGCCTATATTCCAGGTTCTCTTCCACTCTGAAGAATGTCTGCTGTCAGATATAGTATGCGCTTCTTCCCTACGTCACCACCCCGTCCATTATTTGAATGAAGGGGGGATATTAGCCTATGCGAAGCGTTTTTATTTCATTTTCTGTCTGGTCTACCTCTTATATCGATCTTTGCTATCCTCTGTTCCCACTTTCGCGAGGTTCTTTTTGTATTGTCACTGCTCTTCCCTTTTGTTGTTGAATACAGTATTTTGAACTATAGGCCTATCGTGCCGCAATTCGTCACGAATTGTGTGTAATTTACGTAGGCTATATAAACTGCTTCAATTAGTGTACTGTTTAGTACTGTACACAGGGGAGAATAAAACCTTATTAATTTATTTATAAGGTAACTCATTCATTCATAGTGTTCTGCCCAAGGACAGGTCTTTCATTGCAAACCCAGAATTCTCCAGTATTTTCTATTTTCTGCCTTCCTCCTAGTCACCGCATATGATCCCTATATCTCAATATTATCTATCATCTGATATCTTCTTCTGCCCCGAACTCTTCTCCCGTTCACCATTCCTTTCAGTGCATCCTTCAGAAAGCAGTTCGTTATCAACCAGTGACGTAGCCAATTCCTTTTCCTCTTCCTGATCAGTTTCAGCATCATAAGGATAATAATGTTATTTCGTCAACTGTCCGAAGACAGGTCTGAATCTCACAAGTGATACCAACACGGTACCACTTATGAGGCAACTAGGCCAGGAGATAATTGTGTAGGGTGGCCAGTTCCTTTCCCCCTCCTTTGTATACAATGCCAATTAGCTACATATTACACAAAACAGATTTCAGTACAATTTAAGCCTGTTTATATTTTCATAATGTTATCTTCCATAAAATTAATAATTAAGTCTCTGAGGTTGTTTGGCATATCCGTATGGTAGAGATATTGTTTTAAATGCTCATGTCCTATATTATCGTAGGCTTTACTTATATCAAGGAAAGCTACGCAACAGTTCTTCTTCTTCAATTTTTCATCCTGAAGACACCCGTTGATAACTGATAAATTTATATGAGTGCCAGGTATAGATATAAAGCCCCGTTGCTGATTTGACAAGTTAACGAAATTACGGAGATATTTATCAAGAACCTTCTCTATTTTTCTTCTGATTACTGAAAATATTGATATCTGCCTCCAGTACTTTACTCGTCCTTGATTGTTCTCATGTTTACACAATCCGGATTAGGAGATGTGTCAACTTTAATTTTGGAGACTGCCATGTTTATATCATGTTCAGATATCTGAATATCCTCTTCTGAAGATTTAGGGTTAATAAGCTCTAGTGGTGTTAAGTCATTTGTTTTACCAAACCTATTTGTAACATATCCAGAAATATTACTAATAGGTATTTTACACATTTTATTATTTTGATTATTCATTATGTTTCTCACTACTTTACGCCGTTCATAAAATACTAATACTGAGCGACTTCATATTGATATCGTTCTGTATTTTTTTTCGTTTTCTTGCAGCTAATCTACCAGGATTTTTCGTAGATAAGTGGGAAATATGCCTTGTTTCCTTATGGGCTTTACGTTTATTATAGGCCTAATAAGGTACTTCAGGATGTCTAAGACCTGGCAAGCATTTGTCAAATATTCAGTGAAATCAACGATGATTTTCTCAAACTGCTTCACGTCACCGTTATTAGTAACACCCGTAATATTATTTTCAAATTCTACAATACCTTGACATTTACCATTTGGTGGACTTATTTGTGAAGACTGTAACTCAGTATCCCGAAGATCATATTTTCCTTTCTTCCAGAAATAGATGCATAGAAATGTCCCTTCAGTGCTTTGTTCACATCATATTTAGATATAATGACCTTGCGATGAACATCAGGGTGAGCTTTACTTACATGAATGGTTACACATTTGAAGAGTTTACCACAATATTCATATCGTTGGGTATTTTGACTATTACTCATTACTCACTAATATAAGTTACATGGCTGGTAATAAAGAAACGTAAATTGTTCACAAATAAATTGATTGGGATCGATATGTAGATGACATAGGCCTAATAGTCCTATATAATGGAAACAAAAGACAAATAGAAAACCTACATCAACAACTCAACAAAATACACCCCAAATTAAAGTATACAATATAAACAGAACATAACCAAGCTATAAACTTCTTAGACATCACCATAACCAAAACAAATAACAGACACGATTTCAAAATATACAGGAAACCCACCACAACCACAACACACATACACAATTCATCAAATCATCCCATACAACATAAACATGCAGCTTTCCATACAATGACACAGATTAATTAATATACCAATGAACAATGACAACTACACTGAAGAACTAAACACAATAAAATATATAGCACAAGACAATGAATATAATCCTAACATAATAGACACACTAATAAAAAAGGCAAAACAAAAACAGAACAAACCAACACAAACACCACGTGAGAATAAATACATAACATTAACATATCACAATACCAATACTCACAAAATTGCAATTTCATTCAGAAAACTAAAATACAAGATAGCATACAAAACAAATAACACAACACAGAAATATCTAAATAATCACATTAAACATTCAAATAAATATAATTTAACTGGAGTTTACAAACTAAAATGCAATAGTTGCCCACATTTTTACATAGGACAGACAGGAAGATCCTTTCATACAAGATATAATGAACATATTAAAGCTATAACCAAACCCTACATCACATCAAATTACGCAGAACACATTATCAACAATAATCATGACTACAATAATATAGAAACAGGTATGGAAATTTTACACATCACACCAAAAAGTTCACAGTTAAACATCTTAGAACAATACGAAATATATAAACATACAATAACATACCCACAACATATACTTAATACACAAATACAGTTCAATACCCAAACATTATTCGATGTCAAGATACGTCATAACACACAAACAACTAGCCCCCACCATAAGAGCAACACACCCCACCCCTACAACCGACAAAAACACATCGCAGAATTCAAGATCACCAGTAGTTCAGGAGACACTGATGAAGACGTAACATTACGTCGAAACGGGCAGTCTGTCCAAGGTATATATCTTTTTTAAAAATTTCTAACACTTTTTAACGTGTGACTAAACAGTTTTATGTTTTTAATAAATTGAAGAGTCGGTCTCGGTAGTGTACTTGGTATAGCGCTGGCCTTCTATGCTCGAGGTTGCGGGTTCGATCCCGGCCCATGGCGATGACATTTAAGTGTGTTTAAATGCGACAGGCTCATGTCAGTAGATTTACTGGCATGTAAAAGAACTCCTGCGGGACAAAATTCCGGCACACCGGCAACGCTGATTTAACCTCTGTAGTTGGGAGCGTCGTTAAATAAACCATAATTTAAATTAAAATGTTTAAAATGAAGATATCATTACTGCACTCAGTTATCAATGAAGCATGTCACACTACAAAATTTCACATTCAGAATCTTGATAAGTACACAAATATTTATTTATATATTATAATTGAATATGTGGTAACTAAGTAATAAATAGATAGTACATCCTTTAAACTCGCAATAGCTTTACGCCTTGGGTATAAACTCTGCCAGCCACACCAATGTACTTGCGGAGGAATTGCTGATATTTACGGTCTTCATACACTCAGTGTGCGAGGAGCAAGGGTCGCATTCCCAGACATACATCACTCAATGATATCATTAAAAGATCTCTGGCTTCTTGTGGCATCCCGTCTCTTTTGGAACCACCAGATATTAGTCGCGCGGATGGTAAACGACCCGATGGTCTCACCTTAATTCCATGGTCTAGAGGAAAATCTTTAATTTGGGACTCCACTTGCGTTGATACTCTAGCTCCATCTCACTTGCCGAATACTCCCAGACGCGCAGCATCTGCTGCTGAATTAGCCGTGAAGAAGAAGGTCAATAAACATGCTCATCTTTTAGACAATTATATCTTTGTCCCCTTTGCTGTGGAGACCTTCGGTCCTTGGAGTCATGACGCTAAAATTTGGTATCTCAAACGGCCAAATTTTGATCTCCATTACCGGTGATCGTCGTTGCACTACTTATTTGCGTCAACGTTTAAGTATTGCAATTCAACGCGGAAATGCAATGAGCGTTTTGCGTACCCTTCCCGAGTCCAGCCCTTTGGATGAACTCTTTCTCTTGTAAAATGTATTTAATACAGAAATAAATTTTTAGAAGTAATTTATTTTTTCATTATAAGATAATATTTTATACAAAAAAATTATAGTATTATTATTATTATTATTATTATTATTATTATTATTATTATTATTATTAGTAGTAGTAGTAGTAGTAGTAGTAGTAAACAAACAACTAGTCCTGATGAGAACTATTATTTCTGTTGTAAATTCCGCGACAAAGATGTTAAATTTCCTTATACCAAACTACTACATGTAGATAAGCGTTGGTTCTAACTCTTGAAGCCGATATAGAAATATATTAGTTACGAGAATGTTAATTATACTACATAAATAACATGCTTTTAAACGTATTCTATCAAACTTAAGTCAAGGGCTCCTAGCAAGATTGGAATAGGCATAATAGAAGGTGACAAGTAGCAAATTAAACTGGAAAGAACAAAACTACATAAAGGAAAAAAAACAGATTAATAAAATAAGTATGTTGTTGGACACCATGAAAAAGAAGAAGAGTTCAGGGGCAAAATTAAGAAGGAAAAGCAAACTGAATGGACATAAACCAAGAGAGGTGAAATTGAGAACAGAATTAATATGTAACCACGCAGATCCACGCTACGATTTCAGAAAATTCACAACTTCCTACAGTTTCAAAAATGTTTAAATGCTTGATTCAAAGAGAATCGTATTAAATGCATTAGTGTGTTACATACATTGCAGTTAAATGTGAAGTTTTGGTCACCCCGGTGTAATTTACTCGCCATTTTCTGCGTGCTCTACGCGATATGATATCTGTATGTTCCCCCACTTCTCATATCTGGTGATGCTGTCCCTCCCATGTGAGATCTTCCTTTTTATTATCATCTCCTCCCCTTGTCGACTCCTCCCCCTTCTCCTCCTGCGTCTTGTTTCCTCCCTGACTTATCGAGCTTTGCACAATATCGCATTGCATATTAAATTGGCCGTGCACGAGGGGAGGACTGCCACTCGAGAGAAAAAAAAAAATATTGAGAAAAGAGGACGCTTCAAAAATGAAGGGAAGACGTCAGAACGCTTTCTCTTGAAACATTTTGCATGGAGTTTCTTCAAGTTCTCATGAATACATTAACCGTTCCTGGCCTATATGGAGCATGAAACTGGGTAGCTATTAGACCTAACTAAAAATAAGCTAAAATCGGATAGACAACGATGAAATATACTGCTAAGAGTATTAGAATATAGTTTAAGCCTTGGTTTTTCTGAACCGTCGCATGCGACGTAGGAGGTGCGAGGCCCGCCTGGCACAAATCCGGACTACACGAGAGATAGTGAGTGGTTTCTATATCTGCGAGGTACGCAGACCTCGCATCTCGCAGCTATAGAAACCACTCACTATCTCTCGTGTAGTCCGGTTTTGTGCGTGGCGGGCCTCGCATCTCACATGCGTCAGTTCAGAAAAACCAAGGCTTAAAAGGAGGACAATCCTGCGTTCAGTGTTGCAAGTAGCCTACGCAGTTTAATGAAGCTTTTGTTGTAGGCCTATATAGCCTATAATGTAAGAAGTATATTTTATAGATAATCTGGGATGATATACCGAACCACTTTATGTTAAAAAAATTTCTCAGTCTTCCATCTTATTTTTAGATATAAAAATATCGTGTTTTTAGGTTCTTCAGTACTTCAGAATTAAGAGATCTTACATCCTGGAGTCTTTAGTGCATAACAACGAACTATTTGGAATCCCACGATTTGGAGATCATTGTCGATAGATTTCCCTTGCTATGTTTGCAGATTCTGATGCTGCTGCTCAAAATATTAAATGAATATCGCCTAATTTAACATTAAAGAATACTTGGATTACGCCAAGCGGGTCGAGGAGTTCTCGTCACCGGATATGTCATTGTACTACTTCGTCAACGATTAAATTTTCGTCACCGAACTTGTGGTCACATGTAAATTTTTGCAACCGATCTTATGGTCACCGATTACATTTTTGTCACTGGCCATAATAATGTTTTTTTATTATTTTATTTTTTTAACGTAATAGAATTGAAGAGTCCACTGCAAGAATGATGGATGTCATTTGGAATACATTTTGCAGGAGAAGCAATTGAAAGTTTGAAATGCTTAGCGCTCAAAGCTTAACTGTCATTTTCCGATCATTACTGGACAATGACTATCAATGTTAATGCCATATAATTCTCTATGTACATTCTATATGTCTTAAGCTATGCATTGTCAGTCTTGGTTCATTTTCGACAAGAAAGTGACATCCATCATTCTTGCAGTGGACTCTTCAATTGTTAGGTTGTTTTCCAATGTTACGCAAAATGCTTTTCCAGGAATTCACTTAGCCGGTTGTCTGTTCCATCGAGGCCAAGCTTTTTGGAGGTGTTTACAGGCCGAAGGACTTCTTCGGAAGAAGATAATACTGAGCTGATGGCGCAATTTCATTCTGTATAGCCCTGGCAGTTGTGCCAGAGTAAGCTGTCGTTGCTTTTGAATATTTAGAAGTCACTGCTATCTATGAATTAATTCCGGTCTTTAACTATGTGGAAGACAACTATGTGAAGGGCCATAGACGCGGTAGAGACAGACAGATACCAATGTTTTCCCCGACCGCGCAGTATGGAACTGTTATATAAGGACTAGAGAGAATCTTTCTCGAACCATACATACATGTGAGACATGGCATAGGCTCATGAACACTCCCATGGGAAAACTTCATCCTTCTTTATGTTCTGTTCTGCAGTTACTGCAGAGTGCAATAGAAAGGACGCAGTTACTGCAGAGTGCAATAGAAAGGACGCAGTTACTGCAGAGTGCAATAGAAAGGACGCAGTTACTGCAGAGTGCAATAGAAAGGACGCAGTTACTGCAGAGTGCAATAGAAAGGACGCAGTTACTGCAGAGTGCAATAGAAAGGACGCACTTACTGCAGAGTGCAATAGAAAGGACACAGTGTGGCAATTTTGAAACACTAATGAGATAACATTTTATACAGTCTACCTATGAATATTTTACTTGTCAAAATAAATTATTAATTTTAAGAAAATGTGTACTGGTGACCAAAATATCGGGTGACCAAAAAGTCGAAGTGACCAAAACACCGGGTGACAAAATTACAGTGATTAGGTGTACAATGACGAGAGTTCCGGTGACGAGAATAATTTCACTTCCCACGTCAAACACTGGCGAGTGACCTTCCTGCAACGTTAAGAACTCCTAAGGCAGGGGTGGGAAACTCGTATTTTAAACAAAGCAGTCAATATGAGTATTACAACAGCAACTGTATCGGAAGAAGCTAAACTGTCTGAGAGTGGCTGTTTCCTGTCCCCATCATTATTGCAACAACTTATATTCGAGATTAGTTTTTGAAAGAACGATTTCGTGCTCAAACTTTGAAAAAAAAAAAAAAAAAAAAAAAAAAAAGATACATTAATTCACTAAAATGAATGAGTTATATCTCGGCTACATACAGTCACAACATTTCTGTGACATTTTACTCCCAAAAACTCTTTCTTTAAAATGTCTGGAGCACAATTTTGATAGCGACTTTCAAAATTTTAAGATAAACAATTACATTTTAAGACTGAATCTTTGATGCAATTAGCTATTTTTATAGAAATAGGGAGGCAAAAGCAACAAAATAACAAATTTCTATTCGAGAGAAAAATTTTCTAATAGCCTAAAGAATGTGTATATACCAAATACCATGCATATAACTTAGCATTAATATTTCAGGAGATACGTCCATAGAACTTTTTTATATGAAATAAAACGAACAATTAAATTCACGAGAAACTGGAAAATAAATTTAGTACTATTAAAAAACCCGTGCAACAGAACTTTAAAAATGGCGTCACAGCAGCCGACAAGACTATAAATGCACATTAAATTTTACGTAATGTATTTTCCACATACCGAAGGATATTTTAAAGGAAAATAATTAAAAAAATAAATTTTAGTGTCATTTAAAAACCCTGTGTACCACAGCTTCAAAACAGCCTGTTGGCCACTTGCCTCCGATTTTCGCCGTTCCATTGAAGGAACATAGAGAATTTTGAAGAGGAAAGCCTAAAATGGACGTTAAAAGCTTGCACGTCGAGCGCGGAGTGTGGGCACCGCAGTCCTCGCTAGAGAAGGGATCTCAGCCCTTGCACTGTGCGAGTGATTTTTTTCTCCACCTTGATAGTAAATAACTTTTCGCTGTTTCTAACTTCAAAATCTACAGTTTTCTCGTCACTCGATCGCTATCTGTGCTGTTTTCTTGCGTTGTTAGGCGTATATAGCCTAAGTAAAACTAAGGGATGGAGCAGAGTAACAAATGATCGGCAATACCATTGTTACTTGTGGTCTTTTTCTTCTTCTCCTCAACTGCTTAATTACTCAAACCGTTATGGCTCCAAGAAGGTGGATCCACTATTTTCCTATCGATCTAAAGCGAAAGGTTTTTCTAACTTCAATTGTATCTCACCATCAGTCAGACAAGATGGTTCTTAAGGCGTTTATGTATTTAAAGAAAAAGAGGAGACATCATAATTAACAAAAGTTCGCGTGTGTTTATAAAGGAAAATTATCTTCAGGATGCTTTTATCCAACACTCTTTGTAATTTTCCATTTCATCTCTTTTATAGGTAGCCTATGTATAGTACCATTCAATGTTTCTACTCATATTTGGTTTCCAATGTTAATATTTATTTTACTATCCAGTTTTGTAAGTTATAATGACTCTAGGGAATCCAATTTCGAAGATTAGAAATGAGACTTCTTAGATTCATTACTATCTATAAACAGTTTAAGGGATAAGGGATATAGGCGATATTTTGATATTTGTTTAACAAACATGTATATAAAACAACGCCCTTTTTACTTTTTATCCTGTTCTAATCGTTTTCCTACAAATGTGTTTCATGAATAACCATAGAACGAAACGACAGTCATATTAGGCTTTCAATCACATGCACTTTAATATAAATATTGTCTCAATTAAAGGGAGAAGGTAGTTATATACTTACTTACAAATGGCTTTTAAGGAACCAGCAGGTTCATTGTTGCCCTCACATAAGCCCGCCATCGGTCCCTTTCCTGTGCAAGATTAATCCAGTCTCTATTATCATATCCCACCTCCCTCAAATCCATTTTAATATTATCCTCCCATCTACTCTCGGCCTCCCCAAAGGTCTTTTTCCCTCCGGTCTCCCAACTAATACTTTATATGCATTTCTGGATTCGCCCATGAAGGTAGTTATATAGCCAAAAAAAAAGTATTTTTTTTTTTTTTTACTTTTCTTCTCTAAAATAGCTACTCTCTGATATGTGAAAAATAGATTTCATAAAACTTAATTTTTATTTAGGCTATGCCTTATCAGCTGCCGTTACGCATTGCTCTTAGTCATGTTATTAGGGGCAGTCATAGTTGTATTTGTCACATCCCTCTTAGTCATGTTCTTAGGGCAGTCATCGTTGTATTTGTCACTTTCCTCTTAGTCATGTTCTTAGAGCAGTCATCGTTGTATTTGTCACAATCCTCTTAGTCATGTTCTTAGGGGCAGTCATCGTTGTATTTGTCACATTCCTCTTGGTCATGTTCTTAGGGGCAGTCATCGTTGTATTTGTCACATTCCTCTTATTCATGTTCTTAGGGCAGTCATCGTTGTATTTTTCACATTTCTCTTAGTCATGTTCTTAGGGCAGTCATCGTTGTATTTGTCACATTCCTCTTAGTCATGTTCTTAGGGCAGTCATCGTTGTATTTGTCACATTCCTCTTAGTCATGTTCTTAGGGCAGTCATCGTTGTATTTGTCACATTCCTCTTAGTCATGTTCTTAGAGTAGTCATCGTTGTATTTGTCACAATCCTCTTAGTCATGTTCTTAGGGGCAGTCATCGTTGTATTTGTCACATTCCTCTTGGTCATGTTCTTAGGGGCAGTCATCGTTGTATTTGTCACATTCCTCTTAGTCATGTTTTTAGCGGTAGTCATAGTTGTATTTGTCACATTCCTCTTAGTCATGTTCTTAGGGGCAGTCATCGTTGTATTTGTCACATTCCTCTTAGTCATGTTCTTAGGGCAGTCATCGTTGTATTTGTCACATTCCTCTTAGTCATGTTCTTAGGGCAGTCATCGTTGTATTTGTCACATTCCTCTTAGTCATGTTCTTAGGGCAGTCATCGTTGTATTTGTCACATTCCTCTTAGTCATGTTCTTAGAGTAGTCATCGTTGTATTTGTCACAATCCTCTTAGTCATGTTCTTAGGGGCAGTCATCGTTGTATTTGTCACATTCCTCTTGGTCATGTTCTTAGGGGCAGTCATCGTTGTATTTGTCACATTCCTCTTAGTCATGTTTTTAGCGGTAGTCATAGTTGTATTTGTCACATTCCTCTTAGTCATGTTCTTAGGGGCAGTCATCGTTGTATTTGTCACATTCCTCTTAGTCATGTTCTTAGGGCAGTCATCGTTGTATTTGTCACATTCCTCTTAGTCATGTTCTTAGGGCAGTCATCGTTGTATTTTTCACATTTCTCTTATTCATGTTCTTAGGGCAGTCATCGTTGTATTTGTCACATCCCTCTTAGTCATGTTCTTAGAGGCAGTCATCGTTGCATTTGTCACATTCCTCTTATTCATGTTCTTAGGGCAGTCATCGTTGTATTTGTCACATTCCTCTTAGTCATGTTCTTAGGGCAGTCATCGTTGTATTTGTCACATTCCTCTTAGTCATGTTCTTAGGGCAGTCATCGTATTTGTCACTTTCCCCTTAGTCATGTTTTTAGAGCAGTCATCGTTGTATTTGTCACAATCCTCTTAGTCGTGTTCTTAGGGGCAGTCATCGTTGTATTTGTCACATTCCTCTTAGTCATGTTCTTAGGGGCAGTCATCGTTGTATTTGTCACATTCCTCTTAGTCATGTTTTTAGGGGCAGTCATCGTTGTATTTATCACATTCTTTTTAGTCATTTTTAGGCGCAGTCATCATTATAGTCACATTCCTTTTAGTCTTGTTCTTAGGCGCAGTCATCGTTATAGTTGTCACATTTCTATGGTCATCAACTTCACCACAGTCATTGCAGTAGGCGTCACTGTCGTAGTCATTGTTGGAATAATCATTTTCCTAGGCATCGATGTCGTAAATTGCCTTTATCATGGTAGTCGCTATTCGTTGCCTTTGATTTACCACATTGAATGTAACACAAGAATTTAAACGATAAAAAGTTACGTTGTTCTTATCTGAAGAGTCACTGTGTATCTGTCACATTGAACATCTACGCACCACTGGTTTCCAAACTCAACCTACATTTCACACCTCGAATATGTCGGTATCTACACCCACGCTTCTTCTAGAAGTGATACGTTGACACATTTACACAAGATGTTCAAAATTTATAATAGATATCACAAATGACTTCACATTACGACCTTAGCAGTTTCACCTTCAATCACATTTTATCTCTCTTCTAAGCCATAAAGAATTGAGAGTGCTTCAAATATTTTGGATAGGAGAGACGCGTTTCGCTATCTATTTTGATAAAACACTTGTGATAAATGTAAGTTATTTAAAGCAAATTTTGAGCAAACATGGACTCTTTCAAAGACTACAGTTTATCCTTGACTTCCTTATAATGCTATCAAATATATTGTATTAACAGCATAATATATCTCTCGAATTGCCTTTCAAGAATACACAGGCCTATGAACATAATTCATCATGTCGGTCTGCAGTAATCGCCGAATTTGAACAAATCGATCAATTAAGTAGCAATTATCTGTAGATTTGATTTAAAATTTTCAAGTGAGATATATGTTGTAATTATTCATACAGATCACTTTTGGTACTGTAAATTGTCTTCGCGATATGAGAAAAGAAGGTTCAAGCTAAAACTGAAAAGTATTTTAACAAATAATATAACCCGTAATGTGATAGGTATTATGTTACTTTCATTTTGACTTTTCCCTTTCAAAGTAATCTTATGTTTCTTCAACGGAACTGTGAAAAACCGAGTGAGACAAGTGGCCAACAAGCTTAGAGCTTACATAATTCTTCTTATCGACCCCAAATTTCCTTATGAAGACGCGTCATCGCGTACGTTTTAATTGTTTCTCCTCCCATTTCCCCCGTCTTTCATAATCATCAAATAATCATCAGTAATAATATTGTAGCCTATGTCCTCACTTGGAAAGAATTATAAAATAATAGAAAACTCACTATTGTAAGAGGTGTATGTAATGATGAAGACACGATAATTGTATCACGTGTCTGTTTCATGATGGGTTGAAAAGCGCGAAAAAATAACTGGACCTAATGGTAAACTCTAAAAAAAAAGAGCATAGCCTACAGTATCGTTGGTGTGGTGTCGTCTACGTGCGAAATCTAAAAATTCTGAAAAATGGTTAGTGGTGAACTCTGCATATGTATGGAAAATCTCTGTTATGCTGATCCCAAATGGCTAGAGTTCACCACCTCTGATAGGTTGAAAAATCCTTTCAGAAAATCCTAATAGTAAAATACTATAAAAGATACGGAAGGTGACAGAAGTGATTGTCAATACAAGATATTGGAATCCTATTATTACTTTTATGTCTACTGAAGAAATTGAGAAGTCCTTAAAATATAACCATACCAATCTTCTTCTGCTTCTTCTTCTTCTTCTTCTTCTTCTTCTTCTTCTTCTCTACATCTTCATCTTCATTTGCTGAATGTTTTGACCTTCTGAATAATCCGCCATTCTTTTCTATCTTGTATGTTTATATATACCCTCCAATTTTTAATCCTCATTTCTTTTAGATCGTTTACTATATCATCATCCCCATTTGATTTTGGTCTTCCCTTTGCTCTTGTTCCTATTGGTTTCCATTTAAATATTTCCCCGACTAATCTTTCAACTGACATTCTGATTATATGGACGAACCATCTTAATCTTTGTGATTTAATACAATTAATAATAATTCCATTTTTATTTTGTATATACAGGGTGATTCACGAGGATTTACTGTCCCTTACGATTCTTATTTCCGAAGACATTCTAAGGAAAAAAGACATATAAATATTTGTCCTAATCTCAATATTTTCGAAGTTACACTAATTTGAAATTGTTTGTAAAATACTTTTTTTTTTCTTTAGTTTTAAGGGTAAAAGAATATTACAAATAGAGAATGAACTATTCAGAAGTATCATTTCTTTAATTAGCTAGTGTTCTGAAGCTAAAATTGTGTTGTCAGTTGCTTTGTACAGATTTTGTTTTTCAATTTTTAACTAAAAATGACTTCATTCTTACGCACGTCTTATCACAAAAATTGTTACAAATCATACGACTTTAGGAACTCGATTCTTTACAGTTTAATTATGCATCCTTATGTACGTTCTTGAAGAATTTACAAGAGTAGCGTGATTTTTAAGAATTGTTGTGATAAATGCGTAAGAAAATGTAATTTTGTAGTTAAAAATTGAAAAGAAATTCTGTACGAAGCAACTACGGAATTCACAACACATTTTTAGCTTCAGAATATTAGTTAATTAAAGAAATGATACTCTGAATAGTTCATTCTTTATCTGCAATATTCTTTTATCCTTAAAACTCAAGAATAATGGTATTTTACAAACAATCTCAAATTAGTGTAACCCTGAAAATATTGAGATTAGGACAAATGTTTATATGACATTTTTTGCTCAGAATGTTTTCGGAAATGAACTCCGTAAGGGACGATAAATCCTCGTGAATCACTCTGTATAACTCATTATTTCTCCGACCTCGCCAACTTCCATCCCTCTCCTCGATTTGTCCATATATTTTGATCAATACTTTCCTTTTAAATACTAATAATTTTTTGGTATCTGCTTCTTTAAGTACCCATGTTTCACATCATGTGTTATTACGGATCTTATTATGATATTGCAGCTCTATAGTCTCTATTTTGATTTCTTAGATAATAATTTACTTTTGAACATATATAAATTTGAGTATTAGGCTTTATTTCCTGATATCATTCTTGCTTTGATCTCTTCCTCACTGGAGTTATCACTATTGCGCCTAGATATTTAAAAGAATTGATTTGTTCAATCCGTTCGTTATTAATCAGCAAATTACCTACGTTATTTTTATTTGTCATATATTTTGTAATATTATTACTAGGCCATATTGTAGGGAGGCTCATGTGTATGGTACACTATTTTTTAGACGATTGTTATTTAAATTAATTAAAATATTGAAGATACAATTCTTCCGTGAGTAAAAGTTGCTGATAAGAGAAACATTTGCATGTCGTCGTCAGGACACTATAGACCAGGCCTGCAGAACTCGCAAAGTAGGGGAACTATGATGTCAGCCTCACTCCACTTCTATTGGGGATGATCAACTTCCGCCCCGAGAATGAATGTTGATGCAGCCGAGCGTAACTAGAACGCCGTGACCGCGCAGGTAGAAAGGGTGGGTAGGGTAAAAGAGGGGAGGAAAGCAGTCGCTCTCAAGAGCTTCAGTTCTGCAGGCCTTCTATAGACTTTAGCTTCTCTTGTTTCGACGTAAATAGTTAATTCGATATTCATACAGTCAGTTCAATTTGAATGTATGAAAGTAATATATTTGATTGAATAGTTTAGTGATAATTTTATCATGGTAGAAATATTAGTTGACATGCCAGAGGATGTAATAATTATATTATAATTTGTCTAAATAAATGTTCCCTTTATGACCATTTTACTAATGCAGTAAGTAATTATTACAGAACTGATTTTAATTTTGTTTGTATAGCAACTAAGCAATTTGTGGTTTTTTAGTTGATTATTTTACGATGCTTTATCAACTGTTATGCTTGTCTAGCGTCTGCATGATATGAAGGTGATAATGCTAGCGAGATGAGTCCAGGGCCTATCGCCAAAAGTTACCCAGCATTTGCTCTCAATGGGTTGAGAGAAAATCCAGAAAAAATCTCAACCAGATAACTTGTCCCAACCAGAATTTGAGCCCGGGATCGCTCGTTTCACGGTCAGACGTGCTAACCGTTACTCCACAGCGGTGGATTGCAACTTGTGGTATTATCAACTTACGAAGCATGTAAACAACATCGGTGAGAGAAAACAGTATGATAGTTCAAAGATATTGTTACGAAACACTTATATCAGTCTTGCGATGGTGACTAATAATTGCGAGCGAGAGCTCTTTTATGCCCGCTGCGCACCCGCGGAGCTCTTTTACCTGTAAACATTGCTAAAGGATGTACAGATCTTAGAACACAGCGCATCATGACGGAACGGAAGCGCTTAAAGCTTTCAAGGAAGAGTGGAAGATACAATATTTATGCTTAGAGCATGGTGATGAAGTCCAGTGTTTGTTGTGTAAAAAAAAATATCATTTGCAAAAAAAGCAAAATAAAACGGCATTATGAGACACAACATGAAAAAAATATAGGCATTATTCAGGAGAAGAGAGAAATGAATTCATTTCGGAATTGACATCGAAGGTCAATTAATTTACATTTGGGTTAGTAGATTGTATCTAGATTCCTTTTATTTCTTTATTTTAAATGCATTGTTGATGTTTTATTTGTTGCTTGTTTCTGGATATTTACTTTTATTAGACTACGTGTTTCTCTAATTTATAAATAATATTTTATATTTGATTGCACTTTAACTTATACTATTACTAAGCTCAAAGTGCTAATTCACTTTTATTCGAATAACTATTTTCAGGATTTTGAGCAAATATGAACTAAACATTTTGAAAACGTTGATGCAAGGAGCTTTTTTAGTAACGTCAATATAAAATATACTTAAACATATAATTTCAAAACTATTAGACCTAATTGCACCAAATTTTATACAGATGATATTATTATAGATCTGTTTATATAGTTTAAATCTCACCAATTTTGGCCGAAATTGTGGAAGTTTTAATTTTTTTATTTTATTTTATTGGGTTATTTTACGACGCTGTATCAACATCTAGATTATTTAGCGTCTGAATGAAATGAAGGTGATAATGCCGGTGAAATAAGTCCGGGGTCCAGCACCGAAAGTTACCCAGCATTTGCTCGTATTGGGTTGAGGAAAAACCCTGGAAAAAAAAACCTCAACCAGGTAACTTGTCCCGACAGGGATTCGAACTCAGGCCACCTGGTTTCGCTGCCAGACGCGCTGACCGTTACTCCACAGGTGTGGACTGAAAGTTTTAAAAGTCATACATATCCCCTTAATTGATTGACCCCAAAAATTACGATGGCTCTCAATATCTGGATTTAATCAATTTGTTTTTTTCGTGTTACGTGGATCTCACAAATCACTCTAATAAAACTCATTACATAATCACGACTGGAGAGTAAGGACTACGTTTTCACAATCACACATTCAATATACTCTATTTCAGTCAATATTGCCATTATTATTTTTTCAACAAATACTCAAAAGTACTTAGAGATCACACACGTCGAGCAAGTAGACCACATTAGTTTCTCCTAACCAATAAAGTGAAATATTTACAGTACATAATAAATAATTGCTTTTAACAATAAAATGGTTTACATACCATTAACTTTTCCTATTTCTCTTTTTGTTCCTAATAAACCCTTCCCTTTGCGATTTGTTTATATATGTAGGCTACATGTATATCAAATAACTTAGTAATTAGCTCCATTACATAGCCAGAAATTTAGTAACGCAAGTTATTGTAATAATTGCTGCCTTTATTCGATGTGCTATATATGCATGTACATCGCTGTTGTCTACGTTACGACGCTACGTAGTGGATGCGCTATGCCCTCGTGATCAAGTTCGAGCTCTTCTATCATGATTGGGAGCTAATATCGTCTCATCCGTGACTTATATGGAGTCTTTTTCTTCATTGCATCAGTATTCGTTTTCAGATCTGTTTTATCGTCACGTAAAAATACACATAAGTTAAAGCATCTCATTGATCAGGATCAGTACGACACAGGATTTCCATCTAGGACATAAGGACATTACAGTGACGAAGGACGAGATTTGAGCCCATGTTCGTGACTTCACGCACACAGCAGCCAACAAGAACGATATTACAAACTCAAATATTGTGAAGATGGACTAGGCAAGTGAACTTAGCTATGCAGTTTATGATTATGCTACTGATGGCAAACTGTGTAGACGGTACATAGATTGATG
The DNA here is from genome assembly GCF_040183065.1 of Periplaneta americana. Lineage (NCBI taxonomy): Eukaryota > Metazoa > Arthropoda > Insecta > Blattodea > Blattidae > Periplaneta > Periplaneta americana. The sequence goes on from NC_091118.1 coordinate 150,224,441, forward strand.
GAGTAAATAGTCTGAATGTATGACAGCGATGACAAGCTGAAACCATGGTCTCCGCAGTGACAACTCCCGTGCAGTATTAAGTTATGAGAATGCACAAAAGGAACCTGTTTGTAGTATGAGACAGAATGTAAAAATGAGTCGAATGCTGTCTGTTACAGCAATGTCCACCCCCTCATCCATCAGCGTTAGCCTCACCTCCTGTCTGGCGAACCCCCACCCCGCGTCAATGTTGATTATTGCGTCTGCCATAGGGTAGCCAGCAGAATCTGCTCACATGCATTTTCATGACTTATTATCATTACTACTGGGTCCCATTTTTGCTTCAGTTCCACAACAGTTGCACCGAATTGACCAGCAGCTTTTTTTTTTTACTATTTCTTCCCTTATCCTTGTTGATCATTCTACTTCTCGTCCTTTGGGAGTAAACTATTCCCCTCACAATCACACCATTCCTTTTGGAGAAAAAATATCATTCTTGAAAAATATATTAGTTTTGAGACCCTCATTAACATTTCAGCTTAATTTTGATTGCAATCGCTATTGTTGCTACTGCTTCGGTTCATAGACATCATCAAGTACATCCAAGATGTGTTTTAATCATAAAGGGCTTAGAGATTCATATCATTATCTGATTAGCTGATGCAGAAAAATTATTACATTTGTAATAAGTGCATGCAGCGAAACTTGTTGCCCGATGAAACAGGTTTGCTGTTACTTTACTAAAAATACGGGTTTGTTTACTTGCGCGTGAGTAGTGTCACGGTCAGCCGCGGAGAGGGATAGGTAGAGACCACAGAATTTTGTATGATGACATGAAGCGTAAAATGAATGTAGTAATTTCTGGTAATGTAGGGGAGTCGGTGGGCAAATTAATTAACCATTTCAATTTGGACTTGAAGATTGAAATATAAGAATAATAATTTAAACTTGTCAGTAAACTGTTTTACTGCTTGTGTTCTTTGTGACCTGGTAGAGTGTAAGAGAAGGTCCTATGGCCTTAACTCTGTCAGAATAAATGAATGGATGATTGATTAAAGGAATAAAGAAATAAAAAATAAACAAATAAAAAAATGAAACAAAAGTAGAGAAATAAAAATAAATAAATAAGTAAATAACAGTAGAGCATAGATTATCCGAATACCGATCAACCGAAACATCGGTTAACCGAAAGCGTTCCAGTCGGCAAATTTGAATTTGACGCGCGCCATGTAGAAGTTTCGCTAGCGCGGTTTGCGAGATTTAGCGGCAAAAAGAGAGTCTCAGCTCTGAAGCAAAAAAAAAAAAAAAAAAAAAGTTTGGACCTCTTTCCTAAAATGTAGGCCTACTTTAATGGCCGTTTTGAACTTGTTAAACTAGGCTAGTCATTTTTCTGCGTTATTTGTAAGACGTGTGATACAAAATATTTACTGTACGAGTATGTACAGTTTTGTGTTTAATATCTGTGTTTCTTTGTTTCATACTGCTCCTATGTTACCGGTACAATTTATTTTCGTAAATGATCGGTTATCCGAAAAATCAATTATCCGAACACCCCCGTCTCCAATTGTTTCGGATAATCGATTTTTTACTGTAAATAAATAAATAAATAAATAAATAAATAAATAAATAAATAAATAAATAAATAAATAAATAAATAAATAAATAAATAAATAAGGAAAGAAAGAAATAAATAAGGAAGGAAAGTAAGACATAAATAAAGAAATGAAGACAGAAATAAATAAATACATAAATAAAGAAATGGATGAGATGGATGGACGGAGGGATGGATGGATGGATGGATGGATGGATGGATGGGATGGGTGGGAATTCCAAGCTTTAGCAAGTGACACAGTGAAAGATAAATAGTATAGTGTAGTGTTGTGTGAACACTGGACATAAAAAGCTGTAAGTGCGAAAGAAACAAATCATAGAAAACAGAACTTTCTTATGCAAGCAATGTAATACCGGTATCACACATTTTGCACCTCTATGGGAGAAGCTAGGTTCTAAATAACATTACAATGGGTTTCTCAGTGGATTGAGCCAGGGAAATAGACTCTCTTTTTTTTATTATTTGGAAAAACTAATTTTCAAAGATATTGGCACTTTATGCCCAGTGTTCAATTGTTAAGACAGTACACTGTTGTGAGCGAGTTTGGAAGTTGTGAAAAATCAGAAAGCCAAGATATTTATCAAATTATTTCAGTTGGCAGTTAAGACAGTATATTAAACATGAGGACAAGGAATGGAAGAAATGAAATGATAACCTATTGAATTAGTGTTCATACAACCAAAAATCTTAGTCCAGCTTAACTGAAGGTTGATTTCATTGCCCAATCTCAGGTTAATTATTTATACAACTGGCCCTAAAAGGAAACTGTACGAAACTGTTGTAGGAAATATTGCAGTATAGAGTTCAGAGGTGTAGAAAATATCTGAAATAAATTAACAGCTACTCAGAACAGTGAAGATGGATTTCTGACGTCGAAGCTGCGGGTTGGAAATACAGAAATAAGAGAAAGGATGGAAGTAAAGATTTACATAATAGACAACAAAGAGGATTCCATGTTACTTGGTATACAAAAATTGGCATATTGACATTTGACTCAATTTTAGCATACTTTATTTTAATCTACTATTCTTTCATCTACTCATGTTTAGCCTACCTAAATTCGTTGTACGGCATTTAGTATACTCAATTTAGCCTATTGCAGTTTTTATAAGAAAACACTTACAATATTATATTATTAATTGATATATAATTAATTTAAGAGAAACTTCCATATGGCACCGGAACTCGAACCGGGATCTCCTGATTGGTACTCATATATCCATTAGTATTGCGGAACAATTTCCATAGGATATTAATGATATCATTCTTCACTTTCAGTGTTGCAATGAAGCCATAGTTATCTTAATGTGGTAAATTTTCCAGTATATTAGTTGTTTTCTACTAATCTTCACTAAAATGACGTGTGAATTGATACGTACTTCTAGATCCGGTTTCCAGTTGTCTTATGCAGGGAATCTGTATTATAAACAAAGAACCATCAATAATAACGGACGCACATTGGATGCAGGGAGGAGGATAAAGGATCCACAGAGAAAGCTTTACACCAGAGTAAAAAGGTGGCTGAAGAATATTTCACTGAATTTCCAACAATACAAGCAAAATAACAGAATAATTCTAGATTATTTAAGTGATTGTGGTCATAACTTTAATCTATAAGTAATATACTACTACTGTGCCTGTATTTCGCACCATATTAAATCATTCTATGTCTGTTTGTTAACGTATACCAAATTTATTAAATTCATTCTATTTATGTTTAAGGTATACCAAATTTATTAAATTCATTCTATTTATGTTTGTTAAGGTATACCAAATTTATTAAATTCATTCTATTTCTGTTTGTTAAGGTATACCAAATTTATTAAATTAATTCTATTTATGTTTGTTAAGGTATACCAAATTTATTAAATTCATTCTATTTATGTTTGTTAAGGTATACCAAATCTATTAAATTCATTCTATTTCTGTTTGTTAAGGTATACCAAATTTATTAAATTCATTCTATTTCTGTTTGTTAAGGTATACCAAATTTATTAAATTCATTCTATTTATGTTTGTTAAGGTATACCAAATTTATTAAATTCATTCTATTTATGTTTGTTAAGGTATACCAAATTTATTAAATTCATTCTATTTCTGTTTGTTAACGTATACCAAATTTATTAAATTCATTCTATTTATTTTTTTTAAGGTATACCAAATTTATTAAATTCATTCTATTTCTGTTTGTTAAGGTATACCAAATTTATTAAATTCATTCTATTTATGTTTGTTAAGGTATACCAAATTTATTAAATTCATTCTATTTCTGTTTGTTAAGGTATACCAAATTTATAGCATAACAATTTTTGTGAATGAAGACGTAGTATGCCAAATAAACCTATTCCAAATACATGTCTCACAATGTTGAGTATGTCAGATGTCCGTATGCCAATTTTCGTATACCGAGTGATTTGAAATGGCAATATGAGAAGAATTCCAGACGATGGCCATTGAGAATATGGAAGTGTCAGCCAACAAAAAAGGAGAAGAGGAAGACTGGGATGATGCAGCACAGGGAATCCTGAGATTCAGAAACCTGCAATAGAACAATTGGTAAAATAAGAGGTTTTGATACCTAAAAGCGAGAAACTCCTAATGGTGTAATCAAACTTCACATAATATATAGGTCTATGTACATGTATAATATACTCTTTGTATAAAAAGTATAAATGCCAGGTCAGCATACAGGTGGTCTAATGAAATACTGCTACTTGACAGCGGACGTGCTGGTCTGTTCAAACAGGCACAGCACAGTTCTTGTCTATCCAGCGCGGGTTAGTACGATTATGCAACGAGGTCTGCTAGTCCAGGAAATACAAGCCCACCTTGTCACAAAAAATAATCCAGGTGAACTGTTGCTTTAGCAGGTCGCGATGTAAGCAACGGCTGTTGCTCGTGGCTTTATTTTCACGCGAAATTCTTGGTCACACGTTTGAATAACATTAGCGATTACGCATAGGCCTATATTGTTACAAAGAACAAAATACCGTATATATAAAATGTATTGGAAATAAAAATAACCTAGACAATTTGCTGATTAATAACGAACAGATTGAACAAGGGACAGAGTCCTCTAAAAAGACTAAAATATCGCCAAATTCTTTAAGTTTCAAGACCTTAACTAATACTATTCAAGTTAAAAATAATTTATATCTAAAATAATAGGGTATCTAATCCTAGTTTAAAACAAAAGATTTCATAGCCTGAAATGAAATAAAGCCATAATAAATATTAAGATTTCACCCAAAAATAATAAAATAACCTCCAAAAAAACTCTTAACTACTTTAACTAAAAAGATTTACTCATATTCATTGTATAACCGCGGATGCTGGCACAAATTTTACCAATAATAAATCAAAATTACCAAATCAAATTTCCATAAATTTACAAAACTTATTAAATATCTAGACTCAATAGTGAATCGTAATAAGTCCAGTGAGAAGGAAGTCAAAGCAAAAATGATGGGTTCATCAGGAAATAAAGCTATGACGCAAATTTAGATCTGTTCAAAAGTGAATTATAATCTAGGAAAGCAAAATTGAGGCTATAAAATACTACAATAAGACCCATAATAATATTTGCGTGTGAAACATGGGTACTTAAAGAAGCAAATGCTAAAAAATTATTACTATTTGACAGAAAACTACTGAGGAATATGGGAGAGTCAAAGAGAGGGACGTAAGTTGGCGAGTTCGGAGAAATAATGAATTACATATTATGCTAAATAAAAATGGAAAATTATTAATTTTATTAAATCACAAAGATTAAGATGATTCGGCAATGTAATCAGAACGTCAGATGAAAAATTAGTTAAGGAAGTATTTAAATGGAAATCAATAAAAACAATAGCTTAGGGAAGATCAAAAATCAAATGGAAGGATGATGTAGTAACGATCTGAAATAAATTAAGATTAAAAATTGGAGGGTATATGCCATCGGATAACAAGCAAAACACAATACTTACTTACTGGCTTTTAAGGAACCCGGAGGTTCATTGCCGCCCTCACATAAGCCCGCCATTGATCCCTATTCTGAGCAAGATTAATCCATTCTCTATCATCATATCCCACCTCCAGGCAAAACACAATAAATATAAAAAAATATTTATTACTTCTGAGAAAACGGCGTTTTGAAATCTCTTAGCAAAACTGAATCCTCAAAATATTATTTTTAGTAAGTTATTCCTTTTTATATGTATTTCATTTTACAATTCTAAGTTTATACATATACATTACGTATATTATATATGCCTTTTCCTCAGAGGTAATATTTTTGACTTAATGTGTTTTCCTTGTAAACCGACGATATACAAGATAGGAAAGAATGGCGGAGAGAAGGCCAAAACGTTCAGCAAATGAACTTGAGCCTAAGAAGATTCGATATGGCGTTCTTGTATACTGTCTTAATTGGAGGTAAACTTACTAAAATTCTATTTCACTAATGTTAGCTTCACCAAAACGTTTGGAGGGAGCCGCCAAATTCAGTTGACTGTGCGGGAAACAAATGACGACCGCAAAGAATGTTTTGTAGTACCGTAAAGAATTTTCAGTTTGAAATGTTGGCAAACAAAGAAACAAATGCTAGGGAAGTGATGAAAACAAACAAATGCTAGAGAAGAGATAAAAACAAACAATGCTACGGAAGTGATAAATTTGTAGCGATAAACAGCCATGATTGGTTGAAACACGTCGGTGGCACGTTATTCGAGTCCGACCTTATATTCATCTAGTACGAAAGATAAAAACAAAATTAAAAATGTGAATTTAGTGTGAATCCCGCAGAGGATATGGAAACTCTTAAATAAGAAGCGTTTATTATACCTTAATGAAACAACTAAATTTTTATAGTATAATTAAAATAGTCCAGCTGAACTGTATTAGAATTAAGCCACTTTTAAATAACGTTTTCGACATTTGTTTTTATGCTTTCACTATAGGCTACTGTGTACAAAAGAAAGTCTTGTAATAATGTAAAAATTGATTCCGAGAATTTTACGGAAATTCTTTTTTCATAATTTTCGATTCCCGTATCCGAAGTTGATGTTTTATTATAGTTCTGTATCTCCGAAAGTCTAGGCGTACTCTTTTAGATTTATTTCTTTCTTTTTTCTCTCCTATACGGAGGAGGGATACGAAGGCTTACACTGCAATCTGAGGCTTATTGTGCTTACCACTCCTATTCTGTGAATGATACTGTCTTGTAACCGAACGGCCGCGCTCTTGTACAAGTACAGAGCGCTACACCGTGAACTGAACCAGGGCTGTGGTATGGATGATGGTAGTAAATTATTGTTTGCGAAATGAGTCGGAGGTCCAACACCGAAAACTACTCGGCAATTAAATTGGTTGAGGATAAACCTCGGAAAGAACCCCAACCAGGCAACTTGTCCCAACCAGAATTTGAACCCGGGCTCTCTTGTTTCACGCCCAGACGTGCTAACCGTTACTCCACAGAAGTAGACTACTCTTTGAGATTACCTATCTTATTCCTTTCTTTTATAATGTGTTACCAATATGCATAAATTTACCAATTGTCACTTTGCTGAAGGTCTTCCTTTGGACTCTTCAAACGTTAGACGTGCTTGATACTGTCCGTCCGAGTGGTTATGTCGCATCCAGGTTTCCCCCAGCCGTTTCTGCAGATCCGTCTAGGCTAGTGGCTGGGTTGTTAGGCTCTTTCCTGAAAATATTTGCTGTACGAAATTGGAAGTCTACGTAATATTGTACAACTGTTTAAAATAAATTAAAGAAAAGGGCCTCGTTAAATAATTAATTGTCACGTAATTTCCGACGTTTCGACAACCATGTAACATAACCATAGTTCTGAACTAGACTGAAGAGTGTTAATAATAATGATTATGGTAATGGTAGTGATAATGAAATATTGACGGTAATGACAATGATGATCCCTGTAATAAGAATTGCGGTAATAATAATAATAATAATAATAACAACGATGATAATGATACCGGTGCGGTAATAATAGATAATGGTGATATCGGTAGTCTCATAATTATATTGATAATAATCCTGGTAATAATGATGATACTGTTAAGAAAGAGAAGAAAAATTAATATATCCTATTTGATTATATTTTTATATAAACTGTATTAAATAGGTACTACCTCTGTGTACGATTAATTAAATTTTCTTTCTCTTGCAGGTAAGAGATTTACTGTTTTCCTGCAACACGATTGTGAGTAAAGTAATCTTGAAATAGTAGATTATAGATTTTCTACATTTATATTTTCACTAGTGACTTGTGCAGCAAATGCTGCAAACTAAGTTCATTAGGCATTCAAATAAAAATTTTTCAGATTCATTTTCAGCGAAGAATACCAGACATTTTGAAAGTTATTTGCTTCCAAAATAATGAAACATATTCTCTCTGAATGGTTTTTGTTTATACCAAATACTTTTTCTTGAACCTATTCACCTTCAGTTTTTGAGTGTCAACGCGAAAACGCAAGTAACAATGTCAGGACGATCAGTGGGTTTTTCATGTGGGAGTAGGCCTGAGGCAATAGCTACTTCAGGTCATTGTGGATTCTAGATGAAAGTAAAAAAAAAAGTCAGGTTTGCTATGCTTTCGAACAATAGACATAGCATCTTGGTATAGCTACTGCATGTAGAGCTTGAAATGTAGAGGGTAAAATCTCTCGAGCCAATACTGAAGAGAATGACGCATACAGTATAAATATCTACACCACACAACCATTAAGTATATGAAAAAGACTCAACCTCACTTGATTAATAACTAAAAAAATATTTGATTTTGAATAACAATATTATCTTACGTAAGCCGCCACTCAATAAATTATAGAAATTAAGATCTAATTTAAGATATTCTCTACATCTACTTATATAACCCCAAAACGTGTCACTTTCATATCATCAATATAGCATTAATATGTATAATTAATTAAAAATAGTCACACCATGACATTAACTTTCATTTCTAATCCTAATAATGTCATAAAACCACCTCAAGTTTTGTAGATTTTAATATCCAATAAAATTACACACCGCAGAATCAGAGCTATAAATTATTTTTAGCAAGTCTTGAAGTTTTTAATAACTAATTGAATTTGAACTCTAAACATATCAGCAATCCTTCAGGTCATGGCCTTCGTGTAATAGCCTATTGTTTATTTAGTGTGTGTTTTGTTCTCAATGCAATTAGTTCTCAAAACTGACGAAAGAAGGATTTTTGGAAAATAGGAAAATTATGTAGGAAAACTAACGCATCACTGAAAATTACTATTTTTTCTGAAAATCCTAACATGCCAAGCTCAAAATGACGAGTCATTCATTAAAATCCGTTCAGCCATTTTCCCTTAATTTCCATTACCAGTTCAAATTATATATTCTGTGTAATATTGTTATTTTTAGAGTATACCGTCTATTATTGTTAATAATCCAGTAATGCGAATATAACGATGATCAGCTGGACTTTCTGAGGTTAATCGTTATTCACATCAGCAGCGACCATACTAAAGGACATTGTTTAAAATCTGCCATGGTGATTTATCTTTAAGTTGTCTCAGTGTTGCACTCCACACACTCTGCTGCTGGGTTATTTTAGCACGTCAGATACAGCCTACACTTCTTTCCTCTTGAATTCTGTCGATAGAAGAAAGCGGGCCTATAGTTTTGAAGTGCTTTGATAATAGAACACCTCGATATCTTGAGCATTTGGAGTGCTCAATATAGGCTATAAGCCGTAAACGAAATTATATCCTGCGGATCGTGAAACCGCAGAAGCAATTGTGAAGCTTTGTGAAACCTTCCAGACATCAAATTTCCATTTACAACTTTCGACGGTCAATTGCTATCGTAATACTTGTATTTTATAGAAATGGCTGTAGAATCGGAATTATTTCAGGCCGAACAGAGTAAAATTTTTCGTGGTTTAAAGAGTGAGTATACTACCACATTGACGTGTGGGTGGTTGGTGTGTTAGGGAGGCGGTTCTGCTGTTAATGTCCGTCTACACGTAACACGCGCTTAGCGCCCGACTATAAACCTACTATTCAGAGTACACTCACATAATAAAGTTTGTCCATCCCTGCCAAACGTTTCGAATTAACTTACAGCACAAAAATGTATATGAAGTGAAAGTGCTCCATTAGTAGTTGAAGAGCTTTCTCCCAAAACGAGTTAAGTCCATTTTCAGTAATTTGACAGAAAGGACAAAAAATTAGGGATGCTGAATAATTTCAAAGGAAAATTGTTCCAGGGACGTGTACTGTTCATTAACAGAAAACCCAGATTTAAGTCACAGAGAAAGTGTGCACTCAGGGCTCTGACATTCTGTCAACCTACTTGAGATATGTGGATATAAGTGGAATAATTGAGTCGGGATCTAGTATATTCTTAGGTAACTCAGTCGGTAGAGCGTTGGTGCGCTCATCCAAAGATCGATACTAGGCTCTGGAATAATTTTACCCTCGAAATTATTCAAGTCAGGTTTACAGGGAGCTATACCTGAAAGCCAGATTTGTATAAATTGTCGATGCTGTTTAGATTTATGCTGGATGTTTCCTGATGGTTTCTTATTGTTGTATACAAATATGGGTAAAATAATAAATCCTCAATTTAAATCTACAAATTAATACAAATTCTCTGTGATGCTTTTTATTGACCAAAATTCCAGGAACAGTACAAAACATGTTTGTGTTTGCAAATTTATACTTTACATTTATATACAAAATTCTGTTCAGACACCTCGACATGCATGCAACAAGATGCTACCTACTGCCTAGGATCAACGCCGATCGTCTGAGAATAACAGGACGAAATTTTTAGCAATACGCGTAACCATGTAAACATGATACTTTGACCATTTAATTCTTTGCGGAGACTTCAATGCAAGGATTGGTAATACTCTAATTCCAGTCATTAGTATATGAATTTATAGGAAAGCATATTAATAACAATGGGAAAGATTAAGAGAATTTGCAAGCGCCAATTCTTTAAAAATTACCAACTCTTTCTTCAGGAAAACTGATATTAAAAAATAGACTTGGTGTGTATGAAACTGCAAGTTTGTTATCGACTACTTTTTAATAAAAGATAAATTCAGATCACACATTCGAGATGTACATGTATATAGAGGAAGCAATATAAACTCTGATCAGTATTTGGTTTTGGCCAAATTCAGACTATTTGAAAGGTGGGAATTAATAAAACCAAAGAAGAAACAAGATGAAATTTATAAAATTTATCTTTTACAAGAATAAATTATTAATCGTCTGTGTCAACTAAGATTACAACAACAACAACGACAACAACAACTTCTTAATTATTTAACAAATGATAACATAAATGAAGAATGGGAGAATATAAAGATATGTGTAGAGAAAGCAGCACATAAAGCAATAGGGAAGAAAAATGACTTCAGACGACGAAAAGGTTTAAGAATTTGGAATGAAGAAATTAAGAAGGTAATAGAAGAGAAACAGAAAGCGTATAGAAATTGGTTAACACAGAAAAATAAAACATCATATCAAATATATAAAGTAAAACGCAATAGAGCCAAAATAGTGATCTGAGAGGCACATCAGTAATCTTTGAATAAATTTATTAGTGAAATAGAAGAACATATCCACGATAGATGAAACGTTTCTTATAAGATGATGAAACATCTAAATCAATAAGAAAATAATACAGTTAAAGTAAATATAATGGAAAAAGAAGAATGGATAAAACACCATAAAGGTCTCTGGTATAAAGAAGGCATCTACAATGATGAATTAAATGGAAGTGAAGAAAAATGTGTAGATATAGTCTTAATTTCAATAGAAGAATTGCAAAACTCTTTGAAAGAATATAAAAATAGAAAACAGACCCTGATGACATTGATATCGAATTGTTAAAATATGGAGGACTCTTACTACACTTGAGAATTCTACATATGATAAACCAATGTTGGAAAACCAAAAAACTACCAAAATCTTGGAATACAGCTGCAATTATATACCTGCATTTTTAAGAAAGAAGATCATAATAACTGTAATAACTATAGACGAATTATTTACTTAATTTAATATATAAAATATAGTATATACAAAAATAATAAATAAATTAAGATTAAGGGTAATATCTTAATCATTATTAGAAGAAGAACAAAGTAGATTTCACGTTGCAAGATCAATAATTGACAATATGTTCATTGTACAACTACAGTATTTGAAAAGAGAAGAGAGTCCACACCTGTGGAGTAACGGTTAGAGCGTCTGGCCGCGAAACCAGGTGGCCCGGGTTCGATTCCCGATCGGAGCAAGTTACCTGGTTGAGGTTTTTTCCGGGATTTTTTCTCAACCCAATACGAGCAAATGCTGGGTAATGGACCTCGGACTCATTTCACCGGCATTATCACCTTCACCTCATTCAGACACTAAATAATCTGAGATGTTGATACAGCGTCGTAAAATAACCTACTAAAAAAAAGAGAAGAGAGTTTAATTTGCAAACTCATGTTGCTTTAATTGATTTTCAAAAAGCGTTTGATAATGTAGACAGAAAGAAACTGTGGTCATTAATGGAAGAATATGGTTACCTCAATCAATTAATTAATGTGATTAAAATAAATATCACAATTCAGAAATAATAATAATAATAATAATAATAATAATAATAATGATAATAATAAATACAGCAAATTTTAAAACAAATGCATTAAGAATAAATAAAGACGTCAGACAAGGGTGCTCAATAATATAACAATGAGCAGCAGCATTGTGACTACCTTAGACACAATTATTATGATCACGATAATACTATTATGACTTATCGAAGCTGTAAGCAATAAATCATTCGTATGAGTGTTGCATGACATCTTCCAGATATCGGAAAAAAATGGAATGTTCAGCTATCTGAAGGTTGTAAAATGTTATGCACGTAAAGGACTGTTAGAAGTCATTTGTCACTTGAGTACTATATTTTTTTTGTCATGAACTATCTACAAGTACTTCTAGTTTTTATGCTGCATAATAAAGGCTACATGTTATTACACATAATTATTACTAAAGCCCGGATTTTATGTAGGCCTAATATGAAAACGAGAAATATGTACATATATAAATATGTAGTAAAATGGCAAAATATGTAGAATAAATAAAAAAATGTAACTTAGAATCTAAGCTTTATTAGATGTATTTTTGTACACTCATGAATCACATGTGTTTCTGCAACTTTTTAAACCTCATTTAATTATTGTTTACAATATTGAAAACTCCGATCACAAATTATCCGGAGACTTTTAACATTACTCTTTAAAGTATAACCACAGTCTGGTATATACAGTCACGAAGCTTGAGTTGTGAGGGTGCTAGGAGCAATAGACTGTGCCGGTACTTTTTCGCATTGTCTGTAATGAAGCGATATTAGCGATCCTAGTGGTTAGCAACTATCTATCGATGCATATTTACTACGTATTGAGCTTCGTGACTGTATATAGTAGACTGTGGTGTAACCATATATGCCAACAAATTTTTCTCGTTGATCTTTACAAGTTTTACATGTAACCATTTTTGGAATGTACTACCTACCAACTCATACTTTTTTTTTTAAGAATTCTTCTGTACTATCACAACCGGATTTAAAGGACTCTTCTACTTCTGCATCCTCTGGAACGTTACGTATTACTTCTTCCATAATGCAATTGATAAATAACTTTTCCAGCATCGGAATATGGCGTCAAAGCAAAAAATATTTAGTATGTGAAAAAAATATCTACATACGCTTTCAGGACATTTCGTCCACATGGAATTTCAACGACAGGTAATTCAGGTTTTGATTTGTACTGTTTCAATTGCAATACCCTTTTAATATTCCAATTAATATTAATAATGTTCGTCATTCAAAAAATTGTATGCAATACACGTGCATTGAGTGCGTAACGGAATCTAGGAAACTGAAGAAACTCGAAGGAAACGTCTCGTTTTTTCGAACTCTTTCCTCGATTCTGATATAGTGCACTTACCCCACTCTTGTATCGCAATATAACTTACTGTTATCCTAATTCACTGCTGTGAATAAATCCGTTGTTTAGGTTGCTAAGGACGGTGCAATAACGACCAATTTAGATACCAGTCATGGATAAACAAATTTAATGAGGCTTCAGTAACAATATATTACCATTACAATAATTAAACATCTTTTTTGGAAATAATACAAGTTTTTACTTTATGTAAATGAATATGCTACAATTAGTGAAATAACTTTTATCAATTAAAAAACAAAATAATTTATTTTTATGTTTTTGGTAAAATATTAAGAATGTTGTGTTTATTGGTGCTTTCAGGTATAGCTTGAATCTTGATACGTTGTTTTAATTTAAAATTACTTCATTTCATATCTGGAGGTTTCTGTTCTGTTCTAGGAACCCACATCCTCTGGCATTTCTTGTTAGTACGCTTGCCACTCTTCCTTCACCAAACAAATAGTGTTATCTGTCCCAAACTTCAAGTCACAGTAAGATTGATTTCATTTTCGGCAATCTTGTTTAATCCAGCAGATAGAGCACCTCCCGAATTTCAACAGATAACAAATCTTGCGGGAGATTTTTTCCTTAGCAAGCTTTAATATTTATTTACTTTTATTTGGCTTTCTTGTATACTTTGATCCATAGGAATGTTCTTGTGTGTATCCTCGCTACAGATTTTGATGCGACTAGGCGTTATTTACAAAATAACACGTTGCACAGTATTTTATTTTCCTCATAACTACGGTAACGCAGATTGAAGCAGGTAAAACCACAGTCTAGTATATACAGTCACGGAGCTCAATACGTTGTAAATATGCATCCATAGATAGTTGCTAATCATTAGGATTGCTACTATCGCCTCATTACAGACAATGCGAAAAAAAACCTGCACAGTCTATTGTTTCTAGTACCCTCATAAACTCAAGCTTCATGACTACTGCGTGTTCAGTTCAAAGTGTGTCATGGCTCGCTGTATGTCGTCATATGGCTAGCCGATGAGCCTAGAGAATTCAATCTTCCTACACTTCCGCAGAGGCGTATTACCTATGTGCCAGAGAAGTTGCCGATACGTACGGTAACGCGGCAGGAATGTGAACTGTTTGGAAACACGTACTGAGGTGAGTTTTTTTCTTACTGTCGGGATATGGGGAGAGGGATAGACGATTACTTACGTATAGTATTTGTTGACATTAACTTCGACGGTCAACATGGACACGGAGCATTTGATTTGTGTTGTGGAATGTTGACGTACACAACCGATGATAACAAATACCCTGCGTACTACTTGTCCGCGCAAAACACAGTTCGAAAGAGGTTATGGTAGCACACAGACCGTACAGACCGCCATCTGTTGCTACGACGTTCAAGTTTTACCGTACACGTTCTCAAGTTCAGATTGAACGCCTTGCTTAAGAGGCAACTTCTCTGACATAGAAGTTGAAACTCGCTTCAAATCGCTGACTCACAACAGTGACGTCATGACACACTTTGAAATGAACACCCAGTATATGCTAGACTGTGGTAAAACTATGATAGCTCTCCGGAAATTAACTACTGTTAGGTAATTAAAAACTACATTTAAGTTACAGTTGCAGGATTTTTATTATGCACAACTTGAAACTACATCATTCAACTTTTTTTAGGATAGTCTCAGACCAAATTGAGATATTTGTAGTAGTGTTCAACAAGTTTTAGGAAAGATCTACCCTCGTTGTAGACTTCTGCGTCCGTGGCAGAATGGCCATCATTAACTGTTTCTTGTTGTTGTTGTTTAGTCAACTGTCCGAAGACAGATCTAAACCTCACAAGTGATATCAACAAGCCATCACTTATGAGGCAACTAGGCCAGGAGATAATGGGATAGTGTGGTCAGTTGTTTTCCCACTCCATTGCATACATCGCGGACTAGTAACATATTACACTAATCAGACTTCAGATGCATACAAACAATTGTTCTTCCTCTGACACATATTGTCAAGTGAGATCTACATATCAGCCAGAACCTCAATCAGAGGTAATTAACTGTTTAATATCTGAAAATACACCTCTAACATATGAAGACATTATTACAAAAACAGCCCTAATAATTATTAATGAAACTGAGTTAAGGACACATTTGCTACTATTTCAAATGTTTATAGATCCAAAAATTGCACATATCAGGTGCAGGACCTTAAAGAATATGAAGGTGATTTATATTCGTATGTTGATGATACTGTTTTACTTTTTAGTGGAAAAACTTGGACTGATGCTTATTATAATGCAAATTGCGGCTTAAAATTAATAAAAAATGGTTCGATTTAAATTCACTTGTAATTAATGAAGATAAAATAACAGCTATCCAGTTTTATTTAAATAATAGGCCTAAAGGTAATAAACCAATTTCATCTACACTAAAAATTGAAATGCATAATTTTGACTGTTCCGATATAAATTGCAATTGTTCAGTTATTAATGAAGTTAATGAGTTTAAATACTTAGGTATAATTATTGATAATCATTTAAAATGGAATAATCATATTAATTATATTTGTAATAAATTACGTAAAACATTATATTACTTTGTTGTTCTAAGAAATATTTTGTCAATTAACTGTTTACCTATAATTTATTTAACATTATTTCGATTTATATTTATGTATGGTATTGTAGGTTGGGATGGAACTTATAAATTCAATCTACATGCGTTAATTTTACTACAGAAAAAAATATTAAGAATTTGTTTAAAAAAACAGAAAGATTACTCAGCTGAATTGTTGTGTAAACATTTGAAAGTTTTCGAACTTAAACAAATTTATTAATTTTTTATTACAATATTTTCACAAAAATCTGAATTACTTTGAAAGGTATATACATAAATATAGAACTAAAAATATGAAATTTCTGCGTTTATCTGAACCTAAATGTAAAACCAATGCAGCTTTTTATCATACATGAGTCAAGATCCCAGATTATTAAACAAATTTTATTCTAATATAATTTTAATCACGAATCCTGTCCAAATGAATAAACATATTAAACACTTTTTACTCTGTATTCACTCTCAATTTTAATTTTATTTTTGTCTGTATTGGAATCCCCTCCTGAGCACGAGTCTTACTCATTCAGGAGTGGGCTAGTTTATCTTACATTGTATTAACTTGTATTCATTTCAAACTTACTAGCAATAAAATAAGTAAGTAAATAAATAAATAAATAAATAAATAAATAAATAAATAAGTAACTAAGTAAATAAGTAAATAAATAATAGCCACAAGAATAAACAGTAATTGTACGGAAACAGCTGACCTGTTTTGTTCTATTTATTTTTATTATTTTCCTGAAAAATAGCAATTATGATAAGGTTTGTTTTTGTAATAATGTCTTCATATTGATTGTGGAGTCTCGTTCCTTGAATTCACCAGCAGTAAGCGTACTCTTTTTCTATCCAAAAAGACAGTGGCCATGAATTTGTTGTGGAAGTTCGGCAACTTCTCTACGTTTTTTTAGTGAGTACGACCCCACTCCATATACTGATTTTTTGTTTCCATGCAGTCTCCATAACTTGACAGCGGATATCAACTGATTTCCAGTTTTTCTAAGTAGAATACATCTTTCCTCGCACTGAGTATGTCCACCCGTTCCGAGAACTTAATGCAACAAAACATAACATTTAAAATTCTTACTATAACAAAACTATCAGTCACAGCCAAATAATAATGCTTATTAGTAGTTGGGCCATGAATCGGTGTAACTTTTGTGACTACGCCAAATGACGCCACCTCTCCTCGCTACGGACATGAGGGCACCGAATTTATATATAAAATTAGCCATGCAGCGCTGCCTCTCTCAGTAATGTCTTGGCATCGAGAGCAGTTACAGATCATCACTCATTTGATTTGTAATCGCAAGTTCTGAAATATTTAAGTGATAATAGATACTGATGATATACTTTGAGTGAATCACAATGAAACATTTTTTGTGAGCTGGAACTATTTCAGGATGCCGCTTCATATGAAAAAAAAAGCTCATCCTATTGCGTGCCCTTTATTAATTAATTCTCTTATAGCAGACCCATATTCAGCATTTGTAAATCGAAACAAAAATACAAAATTCAAACTAACAGAACTACAGTTTCATTCCCGAAACTGGGCGACGTATTCTACGTGCCGGTGTATCCCTCATACAGCACAGATTTTTTTCTGAGAGAAATCTTATTATTGACCGTACTGTACAACTAGCAACACGCATTTTTAACAGTTGCTGTAAAGTAACTAAAGACAAGGCCTTCACTCGACCTTAGCTAGCAGCGTACTGTGTTACACTACATTCCTACGAAAAAAAAATAGCGTCGTTAACTACCAAACTTAGCACGCCACGTAAGGACGTAAGTTAGTTTCCGGATATTAATCGTATTTGCATTTCCTCCGAAATACGAAGGCATACTTTAGCAATTGCATCTTAATAGGCCTAATACAGAAATATGTGTGTTGTTGAGTACTTATTCTTGGCTTATTTACACAAAGTTCTACAAGAATCTCTCACGAATGGATAGGCTAATTGGGTAATTGCTCCTACTGCATCGACAATAATCGAATCCGTAGGCATATCTATTTTAACGAATAACGTTTATATTAGACATACATTAATAGAAAAATGAAAAGATTCGAGTTTTGTTCCTATGGAAATGCTTACATCACATCCGATAAAATGCACATGTCGCTGTAATAGCGGGCTGTGATAAAATGACGTTGTGCTCAGGTTCATTCTCATACAGAAGAGGAATCCACATATTAATATAATATATTTGGAGGAGTTTATTTTAATTAAATTAGAGGTGTTGGCAATATAGACCTATTAAAAATGTTATTCAGTTCTATTTTGACAAGAAACGTGAACTAGACACATGCACAATACATGCGTAAGTATAGAAAGTTACTACAATGTTGGAATTTCTCACATAGAGATGAATAAGAAGCAATAACAACGCTTACGGAATATTCTCATATGCTTATACATGGTATACGAGTCAATTGTTAATTGTCTGCAGCTTAAAACATTTTTCTACTTGTTTTTTTAATAGTAGACCTACATTATGTTTTAATGAATTATTATTATTATTATTATTATTATTATTATTATTATTATTATTATTATTATTATTTAAGGGTTAACTGTTATTCATAGCTTATTTCATTTCCTTACTTAGACACACTTAGGCCTACATCTTACAGCAAATTTATTTATTTATCCTAATTCCATTACCCCAAGTGCTATATAGATATTAGGAATAACTTACATGTAATCATAGAGAATTTATAAAATCCCCTATTCTTTTCATTATGGGGTTCGTAGTGAACGAAAAATTGTTGGAATGTAGGATTAATCCTCTTCTTTTGCGACAAATTTACTTTTACCCGTTGATTGTTATACCCGTGTTCCCGGCTTTCAAAGCCGACACTCAAAGCCAGAAATTATTAGAAAGTTCTGTCTTACTATCACATATAGACTTTTGGGTATCCGCCATGTCCTAGAACTTGACATTGGCAACGTTTCGGAACTAAATACAAGTTTCATCATGACCCTCTAATTGAGGTTCTGGCTGATAATGTAGCCTACATCTATTATCAGACAGTACACCTTACTTGGCGATATGTGTCAGAGGAAGAACAATTTTGTCTGTATGCATCTGAAGTCTGACTAGTGTAATATATAGCTAGTGAGCGACGTATGCAATGGAGGGGTAAAGGAACTGGGCACCATACCCATTATCTCCTGGCTTGGTTGCCTCATAAGTGGTGCCTTCTTGGTATCACTTGTGAGGTTCAGACCTGTTTTCGGACAGTTGACTAAACAACAACTAAACATCATCATCATCTTCATCATCATCATCATCATCATCATCATCATCATCATCATCATCATCAGGGTAATAGGTCGCCTACTCTGTTGAGCTCCAAGAAATAATTTCGATTTAATTTACGCGTAATTTAATTCGCTACATGCAGCTTGATTCCTAATTTTTGATGACTTAATTACACATTCATCTTAATGTTGAAATTGTGTATAAAATAACGAAACAAAAAATCAAATCATATAAAAATGAAAAAGAAATGAAGAAATATATATTGACATAAACTTAATTGAACATTATCTTAGTTTGAGTATGTTTAATGTCCGTCTCTGCGCACGCAAAACTTGCAATAGCGAAGGTGTTCCGTGACTTCTCCTCTTATACTTCCTTCTTTCTCAACCTTCCTCGTTGCTGTATTTTGCGGGCTGTATTTTATGACATTATCTATGTCGACCGCTAGTCTAGAGGTATAACAACTGCAGAGCAGTGAATTAGAAGCTTGTTAGAGCAAAGTGAAGCTGTGGATGGCATCCGAGGCTTCCAGGGATGTGGCGACGGGTACATGATACTGGAGAGGTTTACTGTA
The DNA here is from genome assembly GCF_040183065.1 of Periplaneta americana. NCBI lineage: Eukaryota > Metazoa > Arthropoda > Insecta > Blattodea > Blattidae > Periplaneta > Periplaneta americana. The sequence goes on from NC_091118.1 coordinate 150,244,443, forward strand.
CTTTCAAGAACTGCAAATTGTAAATAAGTAAGTTTTGGATAATGTTTTATAGAATTGGATCAATTTTTAATTCTTCAAAAGTCGGTATTTTTATTTTGGTTTACTTTAGTTTTCTTGTGCAATTTAGTGTAGCCTGTAGTTTTTAAAAACTGTCTATCTTTATTTGGAATTTTAGATTTTTATAAGAGACGAGCTTACATGTAAGACAAGAAAGGACATTAAATTAGCAGCAATAGGTATTCATGCCCTAGTTTTCAAACTGAAGTTTCTGTTCTCCACTCACAAGCAAACATTCTCATGGGGACATATAAAAAGTTATTTTTTTTTCCACTATGCTAATAATGTCAAAACAAGTGCTTATACACATTTTGGCCACTCCACCATAATTACGAGGCCGTTCAGAAAGTGATTTTCCCTGGGGTCGTTTACAGAAAAAAGCACAATTTCGTGGAAAAATTTATTGAAACGGATATAGCAATTGTTGCGCTATTTTTCAACACATTCCCCACTGGAATTGAGATATTTGTCATATCATGGGATCAATGTTTGTATTCTTGTGTCGTGTTGTGCACCTCTCTGTTGGTCCCACGGTATGACAAATGTCTTAATTCTGATGAAATATAGCGCAACAATTCTGCAGTGCTTGGGAAAAGTGACACAAGTCAGTTTCCACAAACCTTTTTTGATAATTTATTGACAACTTACGGAATATCTGCTCGCTTGGAAAAAATACATAAGTATTCCTCCCATTACAATAATTCATACAGAAAAAAATCAAATCGACATAAACCAGTGTAAGTTGTCAATAAATTATCAAAAAATGTTTATGGAAACTAACTTATGTCACTTTTCCCGAGCACAGCAGAATTGCTGTATCTGTTTCAATAAATCTTTCCATTAATTTTTCCTTTTTTTTTTTTTTTTTTTTTTTTTTTTTTTTTTTTTTTTCAAACGACGTGAGACAAATTACTTTTTGGGTGGCCCTCGTAATTGTGCTCGAGTGGTCAAAATTTGTGTAAGCACTTGTTTTGATATTATTAACATGGTGGAAGAAAAAAAATTAACTTTCTTATCTGCCCCCATGAGAATGTTTGCTTGTCAGCGCAAAGTTGTCGCATAATTAATCGCGATCTACGTCTGAGAAGTATGATTAAATGTTCATTTACTTGTATACTCTTTCAACTGCAACGGTTATTCAGTATTTGTATAAAAGTGGAATTGAAAAATTTAAGAATAGGAGTAGATTTTAAAGAAAACTGTTGTATCACAGTAATATTCTGCTTATATCCTTTCATTAAAAATTTAACTCATTATCCCTATTATGCATTTTCACAGGAATTCTGGTCATCCAGTCACCATGGCACCGCCATCTTCTAATACAAACACAACCTATCCCTGTACCACTGAGATGGAGTTCCGCCGCTTCCCTGTTTGGAGTCGAAACGAGGTCTATTGATTTTGAGCCGAAGACGCCGCCATTTCACTCAGTCACCATAATCTTCAATAAGGTATTGAGCATTTTCTTTCCTATTTCTGTATCAGCTATGTTGTTGTTCTATGTGTCTTGTTTTTTGACGTACTACGTAATTATCTAATTCTCAAAGGTTGATATTTTAATGTATATTTAGGAATATTCTGGCGTTTTTTGGCGGTGTAAACACGTTTAATTCATTCATAAGCCTACTTATAAATAAAATATTTAATGAAATTAATAATATATTATATTTTTTCTACATACCGGTACGGCATTCATATTTCTTTTGTCTAAAATCCACCAGTAGAAATGTATTTTGAGCTCCTTAAATTCTTTCTTAATCAGCACACGTTGAGTTTATAAAGAAGAAAAACCGTAATTAAATCACAGAATTTTAAATGATTTTCTCTTTTGTGTTCTTGAATATTTTTACAATTTATTCGTACGAGTATGCGGGTTAAATTTAGGAAATATTTCATTTTGACGCAAACAGTATAATAATTAGTGAGTGAACTATCTAGTTTAAACATGAAGGATATTTGTAGTCTATAGCCTATAATGTGTAAGACCGGCCTTGCATAACGTTTGCATTTATACAATAAAGTTTTTTTATACATCGCCGCAGTGTAAAGACTAGAGAGGGGCTTTTGAAACTTTTCGCCGTAGCAAACCCACAAACGTAAAAATTAAAATTAATAATTGGCAACCTCGGCAAAAAGTTAATGACGACAATGATGATGGTGATATGGTGATGAAAAAAATTTTTTAGTAGGTTAGGCTATTTTACGACGCTATGTCAACATCTTAGGTTATTTAGCGTCTAAATGAGATGATGATAATGCCGGGGAAATGAGTCCGGGGTCCAGTACCGATAGTTACCCAGTATTTGCTCATAATGGGTTGAGGGACAGCCCTGGAAAAAACCTCGACCAGGTAACTTCCCCCGACAGGGAATCGAACTCGGGCCACCTGGTTTCTTGGCCAGACGCGCTAACTGTTACTCCACATGTGTGGACAGATGATGAATATAATGATAATAACAGTAATAATAATAATAATAATACATATATCAGTGACAGGTTAAAATTGTTTAGATTCCTTGATAGTGAAGTAATGTATCAACAAGTTTGTACCCCTTACTAAATACAGGACTTGTCTTGTTATCGTTTGTGTGTTTTTAATGTAGATCCACGTATGTACAAAATTATAAACAGTAAACAAATACATATAGTACATTGAAAAAATGACTTTTTAATAAATCCATATATCTTAATGTCGTCTAATATTTGATATCTTCTTCTGCCCCGATCTCTTCTCCCGTTCACCATTTCTTCCAGTGCATCCTTCAGTAGGCACTGTAGGCAGTTTCTTCTCAGCCAGTGACTCAACCAATTCCTTTTTCTCTTCCTAATAAGTTCCAGCATCATTCTTTCTTCACTCACTCTTTCCAACACAGCTATATTCCTTATTTTGTCTGTCCATTTCATACATTCCACCCTTCTCTGTCTGTATCCACATTTCAAATGCTTCTAGTCGCTTCGCCGTAATGCCAATGTTCCTGCCCCCATACAATGCTACACTCCACACAAAACACTTCACTAGTCTCTTCCTTAGTTTCTTTTTTCAGAGATCCGCAGAAGATGCTTCTTTTTTAAAGCTTCCTTTACCATTGCTATCCTCCTTTTGACTATGAATGTTTAATTAAGAATAAGCGTTATTACTTTCAAAATTATTTTACACGTATTACAGAAAGATTATGTTCTAATGGAAGGTGTTCTAGGCAACTTATCTTATTGTAAACTTTTAATGAAGAGAGAAATATTCATTTAGAAGTTCGATCTTTGTAACATATAGTCTTCATATATATCACAATTCTACTTTAGATTGCTGAATAATTACGTGGGCTCCAAGCCCGCAGACTACTTGTCTCGTATAGATATTGAATAAAAATAAATGTTATTCGTATTAACACTTTAGTCTTCTATTTACGTATCGTAAATTTTTGACACATAATCCGAGAGTGAAGTCATGCAACAATACATGTGCGTAATTAATGTTCGTGAAGTTATTAGGTCAAAACTTGACCAGCTGAGTGTACTCAGGGTTTCGTGTCTCCCCTTGTGCAGAGAGCTGCAGAGTCCGTGTCAAAGCCCATGTGCATGACAGTGAAACAGAAAGAAAAAAATAGTTGGGGGTTTACCTCACTTCATCACATGTTAAGGGTGTGTGAGCGTGTGTGTGTGTTTATGTGTGTGTGTGTGTGTGTGTGTGTGTGTGTGTGTGTTGGGGTGGTTTTAGCACGCGAGCCTCCAGCAACTCGTTGTACGCTAATGACGATTTAGGTTGCCGTTTCCAGGCACTGGGGAATTCGATATATAGTTTTTATAGCTTTGCAGTTGTTTTATGTATTGCTTTCGGCTGCTAGCGTTATTTCTCCACAGACACAATTCAGATTCGAAAGTATTAATAGCCTAATGCATTTGCAAATAACTGTTTAGGGCCGTATTGGATCCAAGATTCTTTTTAGGAGGCAATAGCATTCTATAGCCTTTGTACGATGTGTTGCTTATAACTCAAACACCTGAATTTATAAATTCTTAGGGCCGTATTCGAGAACGTCACTTCAACTTCACTTGGTCTTGACTTCAAGTCAGAAGTTAGGTCGTATAAAGTGCCGGACCTGTATCCACTTACGTATCATAGTGCTTCCAGCTCATAGCTGCTCCATGCGGAAAATGCGTAAATCATTAATTCATTGCTGGCTGCGTATCGTTTCAAATCTGCCATTTTCATAAACATTCATTGAAATGGAGGAAACCACAGATGAAGGCGTAGACAGACATAAAAGAACTTGCTTACAAATATAAAGACGTGGTGGAAAATAAGAAATCAGACGTCGTTTAGGCTTTTGGCAAAGAAGAAATGATAGAACATTTAGAGTAAAAGTACAAGTAATACTGATAATATTAATTACATGAAAATAGAATTAGAATCTTAACCTTATGTTGAATAAAAATACAGTAGAGCATCGATTATCCGAAACAATTGCGGCCGGGGGATGTTCGGATAATTGATTTTTCGGATAACCGATCATTTACGAAAACAAATTGTGCCGGTGATATAGGAGCAGTATGAAACAAAGAAACACTGATATTAAACAGAAAACTTTACATAGAGTATATATTTTGTATCATACGTCTTATAAAATAACACAGAAAACTGACTACCCTAGTTTGACAAGTTCAAAACGGCCATTAAAGTAGGAAGTAGGCCTACAGTGTAGGAAAAGAAGTCAAACTGTTTTTTTTTTTTTTTTTTTTTTTTTTTTTGCTTCAGAGCTGAGACTCTTTTTTTGCCCCCTAAATCTCGTAAACAGCGCTAGCGAAACTTGTACATGGCGCGCGCGCAAATTCAAATTTTCCGACTGGAACGTTTTCGGTTAACCGATGTTCGGATAATCGATGCTCTACTGTATTATCATAAGATTTTAAGTAATATTTATTTTAAAATGAAATTATGTAATTAATTTTCAAACTTGTTTATGTTATATTCTAAACATTTACAAGTTAACTAATCAAACTTTTCTTCTTAATTGATATCTAGATGATGATGATGATGATGATGAGAAATTTCAAATAAACTTCACAGCTTCATACAGCCAATGCCACCATTTCTGGCGTCTGAAATAAGTAATGGGAACGTTGAGAGCGAGTATCTTATCTTTACCACAAATTGTGGCCGAGAAAGTTGACAGCTGTGATTGGCAGATTGCTGACGTCACATCTGTTTAGGAGGTGTTACCACTCTCAGCCGAAGTGACAACAGATGCCACTGATTTGATAGTGGACTCAAGGACACAACCTAGAGAAGCGAAATGCGAGTGTCTTGACTTTGACGCAGTGGGCAGATTGCTGACGTGACGTGTTGGGCGGTACCGTTCTCAGCTGCACTGGCAACAAGTGCTCACTGACTGGCTTTTTACTCGAGGACACGCGCCAAAAACGCTGGCTCTGGCTATAACTTCGGAATAAAATAGTAGAACTGGATATAACTTAAGATCGAGGTTAAGATTACGGAGTACATAGGCAACACTTGAGAATAAAGAAGCAAGTATTATGGCATAGAACACATAATCCATGAATTCTTAGAAATAGTCATCTTCTAAATCAGTGGTCGTCAGCACTCGCTGAAATGTGCAAAGAGTACGCGGTGCTGTCCGGTGTGCACCGTCGTGCAACAGGGAGAGATAGAGAGCATACCCGCTAGCAGCTACGGAGTGCACCCTAGTGCACTGCGTTTTCCGCGGGTAATAGACTCTAGCCCCAGCGTGCTCTGTGCTGACGAACCCTGTTCTAAATCCATTTCAGCCTTTAAACTAAACTTTATTGTAAGTTTAGTAAAGCAATGTCTTATTAGTTTTTATTCGGATAAATTAGAGCAATAGTGAGTTAAAGGTTGGTCTTTACGTATCTTGAATCCTACTAGCTTTTCGCTAAGTTATGACTAAAGTTTAAGTTAAGTACTGACTGTGAATACAAATTCTGCGTTTTCTACATTTTAAAATTGGATGCAAGTGAAAGTGAAGTTGAAGTGACGTTCCTGAATACGGACCTTACAGTCGTTAAAATTCAAGGAAATAAACTTTGGAGAATATTGTTTCTAAATTTACTATTTATCAATATGTTGTTGTTTATCAACTGTCCGAAGACAGAAGTGATACTAATATGGCACCACTTATGAGGCAGCTAGGCCAGGAGATAATGGGATAGGGTGGCCAATTCCTTTCCCCCCTCCATTGCATACGTCGCTGATTAGCTAGGCCTACATATTATACTAATCAGACTTCAGATTTGTCAATATATTAAGCCGCATTATTAATGAGAGATTTTAGTTGTTTTTGTGAACCTATATAGTTATTTATTTCTTATTAATATTAAATTGAGAATTAACAGGAAATAAATAGTAATAAATAGATTATTACTTGTGTGACTGTAATAATACGTGTAAAAATATTAATAATAATTGTAATAGTAATAATAATATGCTAAATACTTCACCATTATGCAAATTAGAAATTTATAAGGTAAATAGAATTTATTTATTGGTTTACAATTTGGCAGTTTTATTGCATCTGAAGACAGGAGAAAAATATCTAGAATTGTAAGAAGGTTTGTGATTTCTCATGGCTATCGCAGGAATACGAAAGCTAACGTTTATGAAAGATTCACACGTTATATTGCCTTTAAAGATGTTGAATAAAAGATGGCAGGGGATTCATAGAATTTCTAAAATTGCATGGAACGTCTTAACTGGTAGGTGGTTGTGATTTCAAATAAACATAGTTCTCCGCTTGACGAGAATCACCTTAGGATAATCGTAAAACAAAGAATTCATGAACTTTCAATGAATATCGTAACCAGTACAACAAAATAAATGCAGCATTCACTGTTCAAGTTACTAGTAATATATTGAATGTAATAGCCTACAAACGTCTATATTATATAATGATATTCAAAATTCATTTATTTATCCAATACTGATATACTGATGCGGTTACAAAGGGGAAAGATGTGCGTAGAATATTACAGAAATTGTAACGGACAATTTTCCCGTGTAGGTATCCACTTAAGGGGGGATGTACACCATTGTTCTGCAATAATTTAGTGAAATTCATCTTTTTTATTTCAGCTACTATGAAAGCTAAATGATCAAAACTTCTCATGGTTAATATACATACATTAGACTTTTTTAAAACACTATACAGAATAAAAAATAGCAAATAATTATCTGTAAAATGATATCATATTTTCATTATTTTACAACCGTAAAGCATTTACATAATAAAATACAGAATTAATTAAAATATCTGCATGATTACTTTATTGGAATGTTTTAAAGCCCTACATCAACAACATAGTCCAGAATCTTTTATTCATTCCTGCAAGAAATATTTTTTGTCTTAAAGCGTTATCTTCAGTATTAAATTTTCGAAGAAAAAAAATATTTCTCGGATGAATAGATAAAATATCCTAGACTATGTTGTTGATGTAGGTCTTTGAAACAATCCAGTAAAATAATTATGCAGATATTTGATTAATCGTGTATGTTATTATGTAATGGTTTACGGTTGTAAAACATATGCAAATTTGATATTTTTTACAGGTACTTATTAGCTATTTTAATATTATGAATAGTGTTTTATAAAGTGTAATGTATGTACATTAAGCATGAAAAGTTTAGTTTATTTAGCTTGTATAGTAGCTGAGATACAAAAAAATAAATTTCTATAAATTTTTGCTGGCCAGTGGTGTGTACCTCTTGACGTTCAGAATATAAACTGTGACACTTAAAATAACCACAGTTTTTCTCGTAACAATTTTTAGCAAAAAGAAAACGCGCAACTCGGCTGTCAAAATACTCTCATACTTCACTAGGTCTATATTAATCGGAAGCTGAATGTACTAGATCTGCAGCTAGTGTTGAGCTATACTCTTCATAGCTAATCTGATTCGAGTTGGTCGGTGACCAAACAGTGACGTTCAGAAAATTATTTGGGTATTTTTAGCATTGATTTTATTTTAATGTATCAGATTGCGAGAAACCCAAGTGTGGAATTAGGCCAACTTTTTTTTAAGAACTGTAAACTGCATGGAAAAGTGACAGTAACTCGTATTATTTTTATTGGTTTCTATCTCTGGAAGGAGTCATGAATGTGTTCTAGGAGTTAGCGGGCGGAACTTATACTTCAAGGTTGCGCTCAGTCGTGTGTTCGAATCCCGCTTAGATTATCTCACCGAGTGTTTAGGAAGATTTTTCCTGACTGTAAAGCGAATGTCAAGTAGGCCTAATTTCATGATGGTTCATTGAACTTATCTCACCAAATAGCCTACCTGTCTCACTACCATTAATTCCATCCACGCTAGATAACCGCGCAATTGATATAGCGCCATTAAATAACAGTTAAATGTATTGAGGACTTCAATAAATGTAGCGGGTTTCACTCACGCCTTTTGGCTTTTTTTTTAATCCGATATTAGGCGGACACTCAGCAAAAAACTCAGAATAGAAATACTGGAGACCTGCGTAACTCCTGTACTGTTATATGGGTGTCAGACATGGTCTCTCACTGCCAAACTTCGTAACAATCTCCAAATATGTCAAAGAAAGATGCTGAGAAGGATACTAGGCTTATCACTGAGGAACAGAGTTCCAAACGAAGTGCTACAAAAGATGTCAGTAATTGAAGATCCAGCGCTGCAAGCCACCAACACCAAATGGAAGTGGGGAGGCCATGTTGCAAGACTTAGAAACGGAAGATGGACGCAGAAAGTCACACTATGGGATCCCCGCATTGGCAAGAGATCACCCGGAAGACCAAGACGAAGATGGGCCGACCTCTTCAGTGAACGTGTAGGAAGCCATTGGTCAAGCAGAGCAAGAAATAGGGAAGACTGGAAAAACCTAAGAAGACAAGTGAACAGCGACTAAAACCAGTGTGATAGAAACAAGCGAACAATATCAAAACAATGCAGAATGTGAACTAAGTGAATAATTCCAAGCATGTAAACATATCTTACGGGGAGTAGCTCACCGCGTGAGACAAATAGAGCTCTCCCTCTATAGGAGCAGGTCTTTGCCCTTAACGGGAAATTTTTAGGCTAATTATTCCATTTCATTAGGCGGACATACGCGAGATTCTTATAAAGTGAGGTCAGCAAGATATTGGTTCTCCATGTGAGGCAATACAGAACACCATATTTTCAATTGATTAACGTCAATGCGGGATTTGAACTCTTGACCACGATATCTGTATAGCTACGCTTCCACCATTCTTTTTTCACGATCGGCCGGCAATTCTTGTAAAATGATTAATATTTATGTTATCTAATTGTGAGGTCGAAACTGATTGCAATTAAAATTTTATTATTTAAGATAGATTGAATAATCAATATGTTTTTAAGGTAACGCAAATGTTGCAGTCGACTACTACCCTACGTGGGATATATCTCAGCTGTACAAAGGCCGAGTTAATAGAGACTTACACGTAAAGAAATGGCTCGTGAGTGAGAGAGATGTATATGAATCACTTTAATCGCTCCATTCAACAGCTACCACCACCACTACCACCAGCGGCACAGTTGATCATCACTTTGCATGCCACATCCGACTAAAACAGTTAGCTAACAGGAAATTCCAGTAACTCAGGTTAGCCAACCTAAATAGGTTGCTTGTAAGAGAGAAGGATATAGGTTAAATGTTTTAAAACAACACGCCATTTTCCATTCAAGAAGAAAGAGAGGTAGATTCGTGAAACGTGTATACTATGTACTAATTAACACTTGCAATTTTATGTAGTTCGGATCTCGGCTATGCCAGCTGTACTGTGTTTTTTGCACGTTTCAAACAACTGTTGCCTTCCGCAGACACGAGGAGTGTGAATTGGACGTTGGTAAAACTTTATTGCACCCAGGCTGATTGTCTAGGAACTTAGGTTAAGATATTCGGACTAAAAGGGTATTATTAGAAACACCTGCGTCGGTAGCTGGAAACGAGAAGGGGCTATTCATTTCAAGAAATATAAAAATGACTTAAAGATGAGTGGAAAGGAGAAAAATTCTCTCCGGCACCGGGATTTGAACTCGGATTTTCAGCTCTACGTGCTGACGCTCTAAGCCACACCGGATTCCCATCCCGATATCGGATCGAATCCTCTCACCAGTTTAAGTTCCACCTCTAGGGTTCCCTCTAGTGGCCTACCCTCATGCGTCATAGACGTATAACAGTGGCACAATGTCCAGACGTGCAGAGGTGCACTCATTAAGAGTGACTAAATGGTCTGGATCCGACGGAATAAGCGCCGTCTTAATCACTGAGGGTGCTATTCATAGACATTTCGCTAGCCCGCGCTACGAGCGTGCTAAACTAGCCCCGGCTATCGACTGGTTACTTGTACGGGATTCATATCATATCAAATCGCTAAAACTGGTTTATGAATACGAAAAACGTTAGTTCACTGACGATCCATCGGAAGCCCGCGCTAAAAATGTCTATAAATACGTCCCTAAGTGATTATTTTTCTTTCGCATATCATATATTATAATTATGAACCGAAGTGCATATGATATTTCCGTGCAGATATTCTGCGTCATCGTATGATGAAAGATGAGTGGAACGAAGAAAAATTCTCTCCGGCACAGGAATTTGAACCCGGGTTTTCAGCTCTACGTACTGACACTCTATCCACTAAGCAACACCGGATTCCCATCCCGATGTCCACTCATCTTTCATCATATGACGTAGAATATCTGCACGGAAATATCATATATGTACTTCGGTACATCATCATAAAAAAATGAATGTTACTGTTTTTATAATGGACCGAAAATAATTCTTTCAAAAGTACACGAATTAAAGTTCTTATTTTTCTGATTATAATGCCATCCACATGAGGGTTTAAGCCGCAGCCGCATTTTGCTTCTCGACTTCTAAAAAGTGCAACAAACTTTGAATGTAAATTTGAAAAAAATGCGACAACCACATTGGACTTCAGAAACGAAGATGGTAATGAAGAAAATTAAATCAGAGATGTGTTCGAACTAATCTGAATTTAAATGAAATGCTAATGGCATGGGCATGTTCAAAATGGTATTGAGCAATAGATATTCGGGAATTGATTTCAAAGAGTTGGTACAATTCATGAAAGTTAAGTGAACAATTTTTTCTAATTATTGATTTATATAATTCCATCGCATGGTGTAAATTGTGAGCGAGGATGTAGTTGCATGCATCTCGTAAAAACTGGAGTTAGAAACCGCCTTTCGGTACAAAGAATTAGCACTGTGCTAACAATAAATCTTGAAGGGCTTACTAGTAAAGAATGTCAATGTTTAGAGTGTCCATAAAACAACGTATTTTAATGTGATGTAAATTCAGCAGTAATTGATTCTAAACATACCTATGTGTAATGATTTACTTACATAAGTACATCTAGAGTGTGGTAAGATGGATTGAAAGTAATAAAACTCCAAGCAACAAATTACATAGTTCTACTGTAACTTTTTGTTTCTGCATACTTCATTAATTTTATCTTTCTGCACAATTATTTATAATATTGCACAAGCATTTCACAATTTGCAAAAATATAATTTTTCATTTGTGCATTTTTGCGACAATTATTTATTTTCTAGCTTAAATCCTGATCCACATCAGGGAGTTTACAGAATATCCGTAAATTAGACCGACAAACTTAGGGTCGGATAGAGAAACTTATTTAAAACACTGTTTATTAAGGAACATATGGACTGCAGACTCCATTTTAACACTACAAAGGTTGACTTTGGACTATAAGTTCAAGACAAGGGAGGTCTACATTTTATTATCTGAATCATAGACGTCCTCTCTTAGCGAATAAAACAAGTTTAATGATGCACATTAAACCAATAAGAATCATACTACTCTGCTTGTATTTCGGTTGCCATATTACACAGATTATTTACAGGTGAGTGAAATTGTTTTAATCCAAGGAGGCGACAGTATTTATTTATATATTTTGTTTATTTATATTTATTTACTAGCCATATCCGTGCTCTTAACTGTATTTGTTATAAATAAATAATATTGGCTTTAATCTATTATCTTTTCAAATAACCTACAGTTTTGTTATTAATATTATTAGTGAATAATTAACTACTTGTAAGCTGTAAGTTGTTTGCTCCTGAATTATTTATTATAATTGCTATTGAAACAATAACAGAGGTCTCATTTCACGCTTATCTTGAAGTTGGGCGTTCTACTTCCTCCCAAGTTCAAGACAAGCTTGAAATGAGACCTCTGCCATTGGTTGAATAGCAATTAAACTTTTCCGTCTCTTTGCCGGCACTGTTTACATCTCCTCTCAAACATTATGGAACGAAGTATAGGTGTTTGTTTTTATCAGAAAATGTGTTTCATTTCTTTTGTAGACGTAAAGTTACTCTTATTTCGCGGCCCCTCTAATATGGAACTATGACCTCCAGTTTGAGAAACGCTGACCTCTTGAGTATTCGGACTTCCAGTGGGATGATCTTTCGTTTGTTACCAGTAATCATTTTAAAACTTAAAACAGTGAAACTTCATAAATTCAATTAATTAGTTTTCTATACAATTTCGCTTATGTGAGTTAATTAGTTGTATTATTAATACCTTCGTAAACTGAACACCATTGCGTTTGGTTGTTACGTCGAGAACAGTTACTCGGGAAGGTAAATTATCCCCGTTCCCGTGCTTGAGAATTAAGTACCGATACGTCGGACATTTCTGCGTACACAAACGCATTGACAGTGGACACTTGTGAACGGTGTATAATCTCTTATCGCTGACACGTGGACGAGATAACCGTTATGAGATCTTGTTCCCAACTAGTTTATTTCATTAGATATCGATGTATGGTATCAGAAAATATGTACCAAATTCTGGACTACGTTTGACATATATTGCAATATGCATGTATCGTGAAAAAAAAAAAAAATGTAAATAGAAATTTCAACATAATATAAAGTTGACATAGTGCAGTCAAAGAATAATAAAATTGTAAAAAGTCTCACGAGTATGAAAAGTTTTAATGCTGTTAAACATATTCCAGTATTGATTATTTTTTAATTAAATTTAGTAGCTCATTATCCACAGCTTTCCATATACTTTATAGCTATCTGCACATTTTATCGCTTGTATGGAATTTTCTCCTTTTTTTATTTAGTAGGTTGTTTTACGACGCTTTATCAACAGCTTAGGTTATTTAGCGTCTGAATGAGATGAAGGTGATAATACCGGCGAAATGAGTCCTGGGTCCAACACCGAAAGTTGCCCAGCATTTGCTCATGTTGGGTTGAGGGAAAACCCCGGAAAAAACCTCAACCAGGTAACTTGCCCCGACCGGGAATCGAACTCGGGCCACTTGGTTTCGCGGCTAAACGCTCTAACCGTTAAGCTCATTCACAATGAAAATTAAACATAACGTAAGCGTTAACTTAAGAATATACCATCATTCACGATGAGAACATAAACATAACAGCAAACATACTTGGTAACCATGGAAACATTAACAACGACGCCATTTCCTCATATTCTGTCGTATACTTCAGCGCTCCACGATTGTGTTCTGTTTGCAAATCACGTAAGCATAAGCATGAAAGTTTGGAGTTTGCAAACTTTCATGTTAACGTCTTACGGTAATGTTTATGTCAATGCTTATGTGAATCATTTTGAATGATCCCATTTGGTAGCCTGGGCGCAAACTTCTGTGTTTATGTTACGGTTATGTTTAATTTTCATTGTGAATGGGCCTCTACTCCACAGGTGTGGACAATTATTTTTTTTAATCACAACTTGTGTTAGTAGCAGTTTTGTCGAACTTGAAGATATTATTTAGTCTTTCAGTTTCCTAGTTGTCGATGATTTTAACAGAAGTCTTTTTATGTAAATTTAAAGTTTTCTTCTATCTAAAATCGTTACTTAGGTAAGCGACTTTATTGCACATGTTCTTCCCACTTAATTTTTTGATACTTTCTCTAATTACATTTTTTTTTTTGTATGTTCCTCTATTGACTCTGGGGATTATGCAAAACATTTTGTGTGCAATACGGAGAGTTAAAGTTTACCTTATTTGGGTGTGAAGAATAGACCTATTATTTATTTTATAATTGGTGTATGTCTGGAAACAGGTTTCGCTTAATATGGCGTCGTTCGAAAAGAGACATTTAAAAGTAACAGTCCGCTCAGCGGTGATTTCAGTTTTCGATAACAAAATCTCGCGAATTATACATTGTATTCGGACGTAATTTATTGACATACTTTATAATAGGTGCTGGAACTGTCAGCTGCTAGAGATATAGCACATTGTTCTTTGTACAATTACTTCATAATATTACATTGCGTATGATAAATGAAGAATCGCTGTTCCAATTTCTACTGCACTGTTACTAACTAAACTGAACTCAATGGAAGCCAGCTGTATACTAATGATCTAACCTTAACGTCCATTCAATATGTGTTACCTTTCCATACTACGCAACAAAAAAATCTTCCCACGCTGTATCCAGGGGAGATGTAGAGGAAGTGTTGCAATAATATGAAATAGGGGTACAAAGTAGTGTGATATACGACCTGAGACGAGTTGTATCCTAGCGGAAACCTTCCAAATTACTACGCACTGATACTCTTTTTCGCGGGAATGTGTTAGTTTGCAGTTAGAAGCTGAAGTGTTGAAACATTTATCATTATTTCGTTTTGGAGAAAAATGAACATTTTGGCGGTAAGTTTTTTTTTCGAATATACATTGTTATTCCTCAGTGTTAGAAGTATTAATTATAAATATTCTTAAAGATAAATAAACTACTTCGTTTATATCAATGTATGTTTAATTGATTTAGTTTTTTAAATTATGATATGTTTTGAGGACATTACTTACAACATCAGCATGTCACAAATATGAAATACTATTATTAGGGCCTATTAGAATTCCATCTTTATATCCTGATTTTCTGTTTAGTTACTAGTGTTGGCACCTGTGGGAGGAGGAAAAACCTTACCTTCCAACAAACTTAGAAAATAGTGGAATGAAAATAAAATGCAAGAAGCCATAAAACATGTTCGAAAAAAGACGTGAAAGACGATTCATCTGGATTCAGTATTACGGTTGGGAAAATACCTTCTAATGAAGAAGCTGTATGTTTGTTTTGTGTTTTTGTTAGTAGAGGCCATTTTCATTTTGAAATTTTGTTAATCTTATAACTTGTTAATAGTATTCCATATTTGTACGTTCATTTTTATGAGGGAAATATATTAGATTTTGAGGAAATTATTTTTTTCAAACATTTTATAACATACCTATTACGAACTTCTAAGTCCGGTGTACTTTACGTTTAGTATTCAAAACATGTAGGTTCCAAAACGAAAAAAACAAAAAAAAAAATGGTATTCCATATTTGTAACACTTTTCTACACACTAATTTCTCGGTAGTCGCGTTTGACCTGTAAAAGCAAAAGTTCGTCTGCCTTTATCTGATCGAAACCTGTTTCCTGACGAACGCTCTGTATTAATCCAGTATAGGTCGAAGACAGAATATTTATATTTGGCATATAGGTCTACCTGATAAGTAAACGATCACGGAAAACTGTGTCAAACACGTGTGCTCCAATAGCCTGACAAAACCGATACTAAGATGCAGGTTTTACATTATTAGAGCTATTTTTTGTACCTTCTTATGTCATATGAACAGCCAATATTTTGTTCAAAAGAGGTGTAATTTTGACTTTACCGATTGCTGGAAAAGAAATGATTTCACAAATTTTGAAAGTTAGTGCTACCCTCATCTTCAAGTGAACAAAAAGCAAAGGAGCGGAAAAGGATTCCTACTAGTTGGGGTTATTACAAATTGCTCAATCCACTCCATCTATTTAAGGAAGTTAGTACTTATTCTTGATACATACTGCTTTTATAACAAGCTTTCTTTTGGATTAACCCCATGTAACATTTTTCAAGGGGGTTCCGAGCTGATAATTTTGAAAGTTTCCCTGGGGGAAGTAAACTTTTCACTAGTGTAGTTTTACTAAATTTTAACACTTTTTTCCCCTCAGAATCTATAAGTAATCTGGAAATGGTAACTGGTATTCTCATTGCTCATTTTTACATATTTGTAGCCTACATTACTATGAAATTTTCATATTTTTGAAAGCCTAATACTTATTTTTAAGAGATTATGGAAATACGTTCATTATTTTGTTCAGCAGGGTAGCATTTACATGATAAATAACTAAAATATTTCAATTTTTATGTAATTCTGATTTAGAGGTATTTGTAATAAACATGGTCTATGTACAACATACTACAATAAAATCTAAAAGTAAATTAAAAAATATATATACATCTATATTTTCATTTTTTAAAATTGAATAGCCGACCAGAACAAGGTTGTAACCAGCAAATACGAAATTCTTCAAAAATGAAGAAAAACACATTGTAGTGCACATACTTTTAATTCTTAAGTCTTAGAGCAATATTGACAATCAGACATGTGTACTGATTTTAATATGAGTACAAGCATTACGTCCCGCGCCGTGGCGTCGTGGTCTAAGGCATCCTGCCTAGGACTCGCGTTACGGAATGCGCGCTGGTTCGAGCCCTCATGGGGAAAGAAATTTTCTCATGAAATTTCGGCCAATATATGGAACCGGTGCCCACCCAGCATCGTGATGCATTGGGGAGCTACGATAGGTAGCGAAATACAGTTGCGAATGCCAGCTATAACGGCTAGGGGGATCATCGTGCTAACCACACGATACCTCCATTCTGGTTGGATGATCGTCCATTTCTGCTTCGGCGTGTGGGAGTGAGACCAGCAGCCGGCTGCTCGGTCTAGGCCCTTCAGGGGCTGTAGCGCCACGGATTATTATTACAAGCATTACACATAGGGCATCATTAACAACAATTATTCACGACAATTATTCACTTATGAGAAATGAGTGTTACAATCTTGTTCTGGGCAGCTATTCAATTAGGCTATAAACTAAATTTTTCGAAAAATTGTATCAATTTTGTTTAATTCTTTAGTAGACATGTTATAGATTTTACTGCATGTTGTAGATATGTTTATTAAAATAGCTCAAAAGAAGAATTACGTCAAAATTAAAATATATGAGTAATTTATCATGTTTACGCTGCCAGACAATAAAATACTCTACAAATTTTCATATTTAAAAAAAAATGCTGTTAGGTTTAAAAAAAATGAAATTCTTACTTATATACAAATACTGTAGGCCATATTAAGGATGCCAAGTCTTATTTCTGGAAGACTTGTCGATTCTGAGAGGAAAAAATGTTCTAGGCCTCAAATATAGTGAAATTATACTAGAGAAAGGTGTACCTCCCCTCTTAAAAGTAAACTGACTTTCTGTACAGTCTTAAAAAAATTTTGTCGTACAGATACTTTATAAGTCCCAGAAAGGATAATAATTAGACTTCGTTGAATTGCCACACGCAGCATGCTATCAGGTTGCCGATGTACGGTAGTATAGAGAAAGTGAGCGACCGCCCGGTCTCGTAGTATAAGCAATTCATGTTAAGAGTCGTGCCCGGTCCAAATAGATAGAGCAGCTCTAGCTAATGTATACCTATGTAAGCACTTGTTTTTGCATTACTGTGGTTGGAATAGTCAAAGCTTAACATCTGTTCAGTGCAGACAAGAATTCAATCAAACATATTACAATGAGAGTGTTGCTGTTACAAATAATTGCCCCTGGAATACCCTTACCTCCGCAGCCAGTCTTGACCCGTTGGGGAACGAGGTTGGATTCTGTTAATTATTATGCAGAACATTACAGCAAAATAATGAAGGTAATTGATGCATTGGATAGCACAGATAGTTCCGCTGTTGCAGCTGTAAAATCATTGCCTTCTGAACAGCTATTGGAAGATATTCTGTTCATTGATTATAATTTTAAAATCGTGTCCAAAAGCATCATCCTGTTAGAATCGTCTAAACTACAACTCTCAGAAGCCCTTAATATAGTGGATAAAGTATCACAAACCGTTATACAAAATAACAATTCACTAATTTCAGAAAAAGTGAAATGTAAGTTGAGAAACATTATTGCTAAAAATTCTGCCTATTCACAACTTCGTATTATGAATTATGTACTATCAGGTCACGACAAGACGTCTGAAGTTGATGTACTAAAAAGTAGTGACTTTCCGTTCTTCAAATATGCACGTATTACATCGTGTGATGTTGAACGTACATTTCTCAATATAAAAACTGTTTAAGTGACTATCGGAGGAGATTACTTTGCAGTCGCTAAAAATGTACGTAACTCTTCACTGCAATGCACATATTCAAGAATAATGTGAGTATCTTACATTACATTTTAAGAGTTAATATATCTCACTATGAAATAATTGTGTATTTACATATTTAGACATTTCCTAATTCAATGATCATTCATTATATTTCTTGAATGCAGGATACAGGTTTTATTGTAACCGCAGTATACTGCTCAGTGTTTACATCAGAGGCATACTCTATCCTTTGCACGCCCCATTCTCATACAGTATATACCGCGTGCGCAGTAAACCTTGCGATTCTCGTGGCAATTCCACGAAGTCTAATAATAATAATTATGGTTTATTTAACGACGCTCGCAACTGCAGAGCTTCTATCAGCGTCGCCGGTGTGCCGGTTCTTTTCCATGCCAGTAAATCTACTGACATGAGCTTGTCGAATTTAAACACACTTAAATGCCGTCGACCTGGACCGGGATCAAATCTGCAACCTCGAGTATAGAAGGCCAACGCTGTACCAACTACGCTACCGAGTCCGACTCCCAAAAAGAAGGCAGTGCGCATGATCAGATATACAACGAAACAAAACTAATTTTATTATCTCAACTAGGCGCTCGTCCTCTGATCATGCGCACTGTCTCCTTTCTGGGACTTGTAAAGTATCTGTGCGAGAAACCTTTTTTCTAAGACTGTACATATTCCAAATTCGTCAATTGGAGGCAAATTTTGGTAGTACATTCCTGTAATGAATTAACAATAGGAGCTGCTTCTTCCATTAACTTATAGCTGGTTTTGTTCAGATCTTTAATTAACTATGCATTCAATATAATTAAAGTCCCAACTCACATTTAATTTACGCAAAATCTTCTGACCAGAACACCATTAATTTTGGCGAAGTTAATTATGCCTCGAAATACGAGCATCAAAACTTTTAATTGTGGGTAAACGTGTGTTATCACGAAATCATGCAATTCCCACTTCCATTTATTCGCATCTTTGCCTTAATACTAATAATTAAAATATGAATAATTAGGCATTATTAAGGTAAATGGATGTAGTGTTGTCAGGTAGGCTACGTATTGTTTTTTCTCGAAGGAAGTTATTCGTTATACTGTAATTACAAATTGTCTGTTTTAACGTGTTTTAACATTAGTTTGGTTTGTTGTAGCTGACGCTTTACTCGTATATTCATCATTTAGTTGTCATGGCAATTCCTTTTGCACAGAACTTGTTTTACTCGTATCACAATCTAGTACATACAGTCACGAAGCTCAATATATAGTAAATATGCATCCTTAGATAGTTGCTAACCACTAGGATCGCTACTATCGCCTCATTAAAGACAATGCGAAATAGTACTGGCACAGTTTATTATTTCTAGTAGGGGAGTAGTGGGTACAGTGAGACACAAAATATTAAGACACATTTATGCAAGTGATAATTCAAGTATTTTTAAAATCAAGTACAATAGAAATAGACATTAAAACATGGAGTATAATAATACATAAACAAAAATGTTAATAGATAAAGGACATAATATACAATACGTATTTGTAAAAAAAATGCAAATTTCTCACTATTCCCATTCAGGAGGGTACAGTGAGACACCACAGTGTCTATTAACGGACATTGAAATGATTTACATTTATTTCAAAAGAAAACAAAAACTTGCTGTCTCTCTATCTTAACATGTTCTGTAGGCTTATTTAGAATCATTTTGAAGTCTGACTTCGAAAGCATTGAAACATCTGGAACATTTGGAAAAGTGAATTTTCCATGACATTTCAAACTTTTGCGAAAAAATGAAATTAATTTTTGATGGCAACAATGCTTATAATTATAAGAATTTAGTGTAATTCTTTATTATTTTTAACATTTTCTTAAATCTTGTGAATCATTTTTTATTTATGAAACCATTAAAATGTAATGTATCCATTATTTTAAGCTACAGTTCCTAAATTGGTTACTAGTATGTTCATTTTTAATGCTAGTTACTGGTAAATGTAATATAATTACAGTTTGTTTTTGCAAATCATTGGTACATGGGTACGGTGAGACGTCTCAGTGTACCCTTCAATGGCATGTCTCACTGTTCCCTTTACGCATAGTTCATTTAAAAATGACGCCATCACTTCAAAATTAAAACAAGAAAGACGAAACCTTGCCAAACATAATCTCAAATACCATAGTGTTAGGTAACAAAACATTCATATTTATATTTGATTTGTATATCCAATATAACCTTCATTAAACACAAGCCAAAATTTTACTTCTAGAGTGAAAAATTACGAATTATTTTTTCATCACTCACCTTTATAACTGGAACCAAATCGAGTATGAAAATACTGTTACTTTACTCATACAACATACAACTCCACTGTTACCAACATCTCAACATCAAAATTTACCATCTAATAAAAAATATCTCACTGTTCTCCCTGGCTTACTGTACCCACTTCTCCCCTACCCTCATAAACTCAAGCTTCGTGACTGTTTATACAAGACTGTGCTCGTACTTCGGAAGCTGAGAATGAATCATAGCTAGTTGTTTGTTTAATGAAGGTATTTTGAAAATTCTTGCAGTCACTGAAATGCGATATTTTATAATAAAATATACTTTTGCTAATCCAGTCATTCCTTGCACAGAGGGGTACTGCCGGATTAGCGAGGGTGCCGGATTACTGCCAGTTCTTAAAATGCCATTAAATTTAATGTTGCAAGCTGAGTCAACCACTCTACTTCGAAATCCAAACTAGAACGCTCCAAGACATGGCCGGCGCGTCTATACGTATATAATTACAGTATATACTGTACGTGTGTAAGTAATAGAGTATAACACATGGCAAGGGTGCAAATTTTCAAGAAAAATATTACAGTAGAAGTGAAGGAAGTACACTTGAAGAATGCCGGATAATTGAGAGGCAGGATCAGTGAGGGCCGGATTAGCGAGAGTTTAGTGTATGTGTGTGAAATATATAGCGCTAGCAAGAGAAAGAGTGAGTGTGAAGTGTGTAGTGTCAGTGAAGTCTGTTGTGTAAGTGAAGTGTGTTTGTGTCAGTGAAGTTCTATAGTTCGTAGTGGCTGTGAAATCAGGATAGAATCAGTGCAGTGAGTGAGTTGACAGCGAAATAAGTGTAGTGCCGAAAGGTACTTGTGCAGATATGAACCTATCATACTCGTGGGTCTTAGTTCGAACTTAGAGTTAAGATACAAATTAGTTTTACTTTAAATGTTATCTTAAGTGATCGTTCTTCATTTAATTTAGGATGCTCCTTGTTATTGTTGTTGTTATTATTATTATTATTATTATTATTATTATTATTATTATTATTATTTGTAATGTAATAATAAATTGTTTTAAATAACATCAACTTAATTATATTCGGTGTTTACGAAGATAGGGCTAAGTAAGTTAGGTGGAAAACGATAGAAACCGGAGGAACGAGAACAGAGGAGCAATTATTGCATGCTCAAAAGTCATTCATAACGTCGTAGTCTTGCAGCCGGTAAAGTGGCATTTCTTTTAATAACACACGTTAACATTCCTCGTATCATGGGCAGAGTAATTAGCCAAGCTGTGAAGCAAAGTGGTGCATAGCTAATTTATCTTTGATTTACTGAGGAGACCCGCGTTGCTTTAAATAGTGTGAATCACTCACACTATACTGCCATATATCTTAGTAACTCACTCTCCGAATAATTTAATTTCTAGCTCCCTAATAAACTCACTCACTCACTCACTCACTCACTCACTCACTCACTCACTCACTCACTCACTCACTCACTCACTCACTCACTCACTCACCCATTAGCTCGTTTTTCGTTTGCTAAATCGGTTCCTCGCTCACTAAATTGTTTCCTCTCTTACTAAATCGCTTTCTCCCTTATTAAATCGTTTCCTGGCTCTGTAATTCCTTTCATCGTTCAGTAATTCGTATCCTGGCCCAGTAATTCGTGTCCTGGCTCAGTAATTCGTTTCCTCGCTCAGTAATTTATTTCCTCGCTCAGTAATTCGTTTCTTTACACATTAATTCGTTTCATCACTCTGTAATAATCATTTCCTCGCTCAGTGATTCGTATCTTTGCTCAGTAATTAGTTTCTTTGCTTAGTAATTCGTTTATTTGTTCATTAATTCGTTCCCTCGCTCAGTAATTCGTTTCCTCCTCAGTAATTAGTCTCCTCGTTCAAGAATTCGTTTCCTCACTTCGTAATAATCATTTCCTCGCTCACTGATTCGTATCTTTGCTCAGTAATTTGTTTCTTTGCTTAGTAATTCGTTTCTTTGTTCATTAATTCGTTTCCTCGCTCAGTAATTCGTTTCCTCCTCAGTAATTAGTCTCCTCGTTCAAGAATTCGTTTCCTCACTCAGTAATACTCATTTCCTCGCTCAGTAATTCGTTCCCTCGCTCAGTAATTTGTTTCCTCAGCAATAATTAGTTTCCTCCTCAGTAATTCGTTTCCTCGCTCAGTAATTCGTTTCCTCACTCAGTAATAATAATTTCCTCGCTCAGTAATTAGTTTCCTCAGCAGTAATTAGTTTCCTCCTCAGTAATTAGTTTCCTCGCTCAACAATTCGTTTCCTCACTCAGTAATAATCATTTCCTCGCTCAGTGATTCGTATCTTTGCTCAGTAATTTGTTTCTTTGCTTAGTAATTCGTTTCTTTGTTCATTAATTCGTTCCCTCGCTCAGTAATTCGTTTCCTCCTCAGTAATTAGTCTCCTCGCTCAAGAATTCGTTTCCTCACTCAGTAATACTCATTTCCTCGCTCAGTAATTCGTTCCCTCGCTCAGTAATTTGTTTCCTCAGCAATAATTAGTTTCCTCCTCAGTAATTCGTTTCCTCGCTCAGTAATTTATTTCCTCGCTCAGTAATTCGTATCTTTGCTCAGTAATTTGTCTCTTTGCTTAGTAATTAGTTTCTTTGTTCATTAATTCGTTCCCTCGCTTAGTAATTCGTTTCCTCCTCAGTAATTAGTCTCCTCGCTCAAGAATTCGTTTCCTCACTCAGTAATAATCATTTCCTCGCTCAGTAATTCGTTCCCTCGCTCAGTAATTTGTTTCCTTAGCAATAATTAGTTTCCTCCGTAGTAATTAGTTTCCTCGCTCAATAATTCGTTTCCTCACTCAGTAATAATCATTTCCTCGCTCAGTAATTCGTTTCCTCAGCAGTAATTAGTTTCCTCCTCAGTAATTAGTTTCCTCGCTCAACAATTCGTTTCCTCACTCAGTAATAATCATTTCCTCGCTCAGTAATTCGTTTCCTCAGCAGTAATTAGTTTTCTCGCTCAACAATTCGTTTTCTCACTCTGTAATAATCATTTCCTCGCTCAGTGATTCGTACCCTTTGCTCAGTAATTTTTTTCCCGCTCAGTAATTAATTCCCTCGCTCAGTAACTCGTTTCATCGCTCAGTAACCCCTTTCATCGCTCAGTAATTCATTTCTTTGTTCAGTAATTCGTTCCCTCGCTCAGTAATTCGTTTCCTCAGCAGTAATTAGTTTCCTCCTCAGTAATTAGTTTCCTCGCTCAACAATTCGTTTCCTCACTCAGTAATAACCATTTCCTCGCTCAACAATTCGTTTCCTCATTCAGTAATAATCATTTCCTCGCTCAGTGATTCGTATCTTTGCTCAGTAATTTGTTTCTTTGCTTAGTAATTCGTTTATTTGTTCATTAATTCGTTCCCTCGCTCAGTAATTCGTTTCCTCCTCAGTAATTAGTCTCCTCGTTCAAGAATTCGTTTCCTCACTTCGTAATAATCATTTCCTCGCTCACTGATTCGTATCTTTGCTCAGTAATTTGTTTCTTTGCTTAGTAATTCGTTTCTTTGTTCATTAATTCGTTTCCTCGCTCAGTAATTCGTTTCCTCCTCAGTAATTAGTCTCCTCGTTCAAGAATTCGTTTCCTCACTCAGTAATACTCATTTCCTCGCTCAGTAATTCGTTCCCTCGCTCAGTAATTTGTTTCCTCAGCAATAATTAGTTTCCTCCTCAGTAATTCGTTTCCTCGCTCAGTAATTCGTTTCCTCACTCAGTAATAATAATTTCCTCGCTCAGTAATTAGTTTCCTCAGCAGTAATTAGTTTCCTCCTCAGTAATTAGTTTCCTCGCTCAACAATTCGTTTCCTCACTCAGTAATAATCATTTCCTCGCTCAGTGATTCGTATCTTTGCTCAGTAATTTGTTTCTTTGCTTAGTAATTCGTTTCTTTGTTCATTAATTCGTTCCCTCGCTCAGTAATTCGTTTCCTCCTCAGTAATTAGTCTCCTCGCTCAAGAATTCGTTTCCTCACTCAGTAATACTCATTTCCTCGCTCAGTAATTCGTTCCCTCGCTCAGTAATTTGTTTCCTCAGCAATAATTAGTTTCCTCCTCAGTAATTCGTTTCCTCGCTCAGTAATTTATTTCCTCGCTCAGTAATTCGTATCTTTGCTCAGTAATTTGTCTCTTTGCTTAGTAATTAGTTTCTTTGTTCATTAATTCGTTCCCTCGCTTAGTAATTCGTTTCCTCCTCAGTAATTAGTCTCCTCGCTCAAGAATTCGTTTCCTCACTCAGTAATAATCATTTCCTCGCTCAGTAATTCGTTCCCTCGCTCAGTAATTTGTTTCCTTAGCAATAATTAGTTTCCTCCGTAGTAATTAGTTTCCTCGCTCAATAATTCGTTTCCTCACTCAGTAATAATCATTTCCTCGCTCAGTAATTCGTTTCCTCAGCAGTAATTAGTTTCCTCCTCAGTAATTAGTTTCCTCGCTCAACAATTCGTTTCCTCACTCAGTAATAATCATTTCCTCGCTCAGTAATTCGTTTCCTCAGCAGTAATTAGTTTTCTCGCTCAACAATTCGTTTTCTCACTCTGTAATAATCATTTCCTCGCTCAGTGATTCGTACCCTTTGCTCAGTAATTTTTTTCCCGCTCAGTAATTAATTCCCTCGCTCAGTAACTCGTTTCATCGCTCAGTAACCCCTTTCATCGCTCAGTAATTCATTTCTTTGTTCAGTAATTCGTTCCCTCGCTCAGTAATTCGTTTCCTCAGCAGTAATTAGTTTCCTCCTCAGTAATTAGTTTCCTCGCTCAACAATTCGTTTCCTCACTCAGTAATAACCATTTCCTCGCTCAACAATTCGTTTCCTCATTCAGTAATAATCATTTCCTCGCTCAGTGATTCGTATCTTTGCTCAGTAATTTGTTTCTTTGCTTAGTAATTCGTTTATTTGTTCATTAATTCGTTCCCTCGCTCAGTAATTCGTTTCCTCCTCAGTAATTAGTCTCCTCGTTCAAGAATTCGTTTCCTCACTTCGTAATAATCATTTCCTCGCTCACTGATTCGTATCTTTGCTCAGTAATTTGTTTCTTTGCTTAGTAATTCGTTTCTTTGTTCATTAATTCGTTTCCTCGCTCAGTAATTCGTTTCCTCCTCAGTAATTAGTCTCCTCGTTCAAGAATTCGTTTCCTCACTCAGTAATACTCATTTCCTCGCTCAGTAATTCGTTCCCTCGCTCAGTAATTTGTTTCCTCAGCAATAATTAGTTTCCTCCTCAGTAATTCGTTTCCTCGCTCAGTAATTCGTTTCCTCACTCAGTAATAATAATTTCCTCGCTCAGTAATTAGTTTCCTCAGCAGTAATTAGTTTCCTCCTCAGTAATTAGTTTCCTCGCTCAACAATTCGTTTCCTCACTCAGTAATAATCATTTCCTCGCTCAGTGATTCGTATCTTTGCTCAGTAATTTGTTTCTTTGCTTAGTAATTCGTTTCTTTGTTCATTAATTCGTTCCCTCGCTCAGTAATTCGTTTCCTCCTCAGTAATTAGTCTCCTCGCTCAAGAATTCGTTTCCTCACTCAGTAATACTCATTTCCTCGCTCAGTAATTCGTTCCCTCGCTCAGTAATTTGTTTCCTCAGCAATAATTAGTTTCCTCCTCAGTAATTCGTTTCCTCGCTCAGTAATTTATTTCCTCGCTCAGTAATTCGTATCTTTGCTCAGTAATTTGTCTCTTTGCTTAGTAATTAGTTTCTTTGTTCATTAATTCGTTCCCTCGCTTAGTAATTCGTTTCCTCCTCAGTAATTAGTCTCCTCGCTCAAGAATTCGTTTCCTCACTCAGTAATAATCATTTCCTCGCTCAGTAATTCGTTCCCTCGCTCAGTAATTTGTTTCCTTAGCAATAATTAGTTTCCTCCGTAGTAATTAGTTTCCTCGCTCAATAATTCGTTTCCTCACTCAGTAATAATCATTTCCTCGCTCAGTAATTCGTTTCCTCAGCAGTAATTAGTTTCCTCCTCAGTAATTAGTTTCCTCGCTCAACAATTCGTTTCCTCACTCAGTAATAATCATTTCCTCGCTCAGTAATTCGTTTCCTCAGCAGTAATTAGTTTTCTCGCTCAACAATTCGTTTTCTCACTCTGTAATAATCATTTCCTCGCTCAGTGATTCGTACCCTTTGCTCAGTAATTTTTTTCCCGCTCAGTAATTAATTCCCTCGCTCAGTAACTCGTTTCATCGCTCAGTAACCCCTTTCATCGCTCAGTAATTCATTTCTTTGTTCAGTAATTCGTTCCCTCGCTCAGTAATTCGTTTCCTCAGCAGTAATTAGTTTCCTCCTCAGTAATTAGTTTCCTCGCTCAACAATTCGTTTCCTCACTCAGTAATAACCATTTCCTCGCTCAACAATTCGTTTCCTCATTCAGTAATAATCATTTCCTCGCTCAGTGATTCGTATCTTTGCTCAGTAATTTGTTTCTTTGCTTAGTAATTCGTTTCTTTGTTCAGTAATTCGTTTCCTCCTCAGTAATTAGTCTCCTCGTTCAAGAATTCGTTTCCCCTCTCAGTAATTCGTTTCCTCGCTCAGTAATTCGTTTCCTCGCTCAGTAATTCGTTCCCTCGCTCAGTAATTCGTTTCCTTGCTCAGTAATTCGTTTCCTCGCTCAGTAATTCGTTTCCTCCTCAATAATTAGTTTCCTCGTTCAAGAATTCGTTTCCTCGCTCAGTAATTCGTTTCCTCGCTCAGTAATTCGTTCCCTCGCTCAGTAATTCGTTTCCTCGCTCAGTAATTCGTTTCCTCGCTCAGTAATTCGTTTCCTCGCTCAATAATTCGTTCCCTCGCTCAGTACCTTGTTCACTCGCTCAGTAATTCGTTCTCTGGCTAAGTAATTCGTTCCCTCGCTCGGTAATTCTACTCTTCTCGTAGTAATTCGTTCCCTTGCTCACTGACTCCTTCCCCACTTATTCCTGTATCCACACATCTGCGAACCCATCATCCTCTCACTCCTCACATCAATAATAAATAAATACTGAAACAAAAGGAATAGATACATGAGTAAATAGATACAAAACGAATAAGTAAAGAATCAAAATAGCTAAATAAATGTAAATAAAGGAATAATAAATGCATTAATAAATGAATAATTGAATAAATGACTGAAGTAATGCATAAATAAACAAGTAAAAAGTAAAAGTTAAGAAGCAGGCACTGACTTTATTTGAAACGTTGTAAATTAATCACTTTGTACCTTCATAATAAATGTAATTTAATATTGTGTGTGCAATCGTCTGTCTTACTTTTTCATAGCAGGCTATACTGTCATCATTTAAGTTCAGATTAAAGTTTCCTAAATGCGTACTATCTTGCTAACAAAATGTGTATCTGTATGTCCTTCTTGATAAATTTAAGGACAAAAATAGACTACAAGTTTACGTGATTACTTGGTAAAATTGTTACGTAAGGCATTATATAATTGAATTTTCTTATATTTGCTTGGGACGCATATTTGCGTCGCGGTTATGGCGTTTCTATGCAAGCTGGAAGGTCGCTGGTTCGATTCCTGTTGAGATCATGGATTTTCTCCAATAACCGAATCCTTCCAGCCTATTGCCCTGGAGCTCATTCAGTCTCTAATATAAAGTAGTAGACCAATTAGGTGTGTTTCCTTGAGAGCATAGGCGGCCAGAATGTGGAACTGACATCCTTACTGCTACTCAGTGCCGGTTGTCCCGCCATTCTAAGTGCGTTTTTGTAGTCTCTAATAAGATAGCTTCAAAGTACATGGCTTCCATAAAATACCTTTCCGGTTATGAACACATGTAACTTACGTTTAATGAAACTCGAATACATAAAACCGATAGAAAGAGAAACTTAAAAAGTTGTAGTCCCATACTAAAAAAAATGTTCAATGTTAGTCCTCCCTGGTAAACACATCGAGCTTGTAGTCAAGTTCTTTTCACCTATGGTCAAACATATAACTAACGATTGATGTGATGGTGTTGGGTAACTTTCGGTGCTGGACCCCGGACTCATTTCACTGGCATTATCACCTTCATCTCATTCAGACGCTAAATAACCTAAGCTGTTGATAAAGCGTCGTAAAATAACCTACTAAAATAAATAAAAAATAAAAATTGATGCGATGGTCCTGCGATGCGCTCTCGTAAATCAAGCATGGTCTGTGGTAAGAGTGGCAAATAGAGTCTATCGTTAACATAACCCACATGAAAAAAATCAAAGGGTGTCAAGTCTGGAGAACGTGGAGGCTGGTGAAGAAGTTTACTGTCGTTGCGACCAACCCAATCCACCTGTAGTCGGTTGTTCAGCTCATCTCTGACACAGTTGACTTCGGTATTTGCAGCTGGCTCTGATGGTAGATTTTCGCGGACTACGCGATTAACTTTCACGGACACTCTCAACTATTTCCTAATTTACTGGCGGGCGTCTGGTTGATTTCCTCTTACAAATACATCCCATTGCGTTAATGAAATTGGAGTACCACTTGCAAATTGTAATCCCACTGCTGGTTCTGCAGCAAATGTTGTTCAGAAATGTTGTTAGACACTAATAATTGACTGGTTAACATGAAAATCAAGCGTTTCTGTTCTCCATAGCAGCCATTTCGTCCCAACAATGAAAAAATGTTATTACGAAGCAGTCTTACCACATGTGATGTACTAAAACAAAACTTTCTGAGTTTATCTTTCTTTTGGTATGAATTTTAAGTACCAGAGTTTCATTAAACGCAAGTTATGTGTTCAAAACCGGAAAGGTCATTTATGGAAGCCCTGTAGGCTATAATACGATTTCTTTTTCTAATTAACTCCGCAAACAGGTTGAATGTAATTACTTTTGCATACATCCGTATAAAATAGCTAAGAGCTATGGTGTGTGGTTTTTGGTATTAACGAAATATGTGAAATGTTTTAAAACCTAATTATATTCGCAAAAAACACATTTGAAGAAGTTAATATAGAAAATGAATTACATTTAAAAGCGAAAAGACGCGAAATCTAATGATTTCAATGAAATAGTTTAATGATCACGAAAGTATTTGAAAACATCTTTTTTTACGAAATACTCGCAAAAACAAACAGATAATCCTTTAAAATTAAATAAAAAATTGAATTTAGTTGGCTTCTGAAACTTTTCATCAGCTGTAAACAACGATTCTACAAAGTCTTTGGAGAGACCGAAGAGTTTTCATACTACTGTAGTTCTAATTTACAATTTCTTTAAATCAGACGGGAATCACAACATTTTTGCTTTAATATATCTTCCAGTGCTGTGATTTTCTATCTGAAACATTGATAGTGAGAGGGATTTTCAGAGTATAAAGGTATTTTATCTGATCCACAAGTTCAATTGTCTTGTCAAAATATCGAAACTATTCTCAACCTTTATATTCAAGGGCAGGATAGTTAAATGCTATAAACCGGTGTAAGATTTGCTGCTTGGGATCGGATTGAACTCGCTCCGGTTTGTGGATTGGTCAGAATACTTTTCAGTACTTTTTTTTAATATGTGTACATCGATGTTAAGCAACGATTGGAAATAGGTCTATCTTTTAAGAAAAATATAATTTTAAATTTATAATATTTAAAGTATAAGGAAATTTGTAATAGTTAAAATTAGTAACAGAATTTCTACATATTGTGGTACATAATATTAATTTTATATGCCGTATCATGAAATAGTAACCCAAACTTCATATTTCCACAAAAAATTAATCGAAGTCATGATAAAATTAGCACTGAAATCGACGTGAAATCACCAAAATATCACATCCCTACTAATCGTTTACTGCAATCATTTGTAATATGACTGTGTAATATATGGAAGCCGGTATTTAAAATTGATGGATATACTAGTTTAACTGACAAAATTCTGGAGGCAGTAAATAAAAAATTACAAGTTGGAGGGATTTTCTGTGATTTATCCAAAGCATTTGACTGTATAAATCATAAAATGCTGTTAGGTAAATTAGATTATTATGGAATTAAAGGTGTTGCACACCAATGGTTTCACTCATATCTCATAGATAGGAAACAGAAAGTTGAAATCAATACAACTATGAAATCTACATCGACATGGGGAACTATTAATAATGGAATTCCTCAAGGATCAATATTAGGTCCCCTACTTTTTCTAGTGTTTATAAATGATCTTGCCCCCCTTATAAAAGATGTAGGTCATCCCATATTATTTGCATATGACACAAGTATAGTAATTACAGCCAATAACTCCAACACATTCCAATCTTCAACAGAGGAAATTCTCTTCAAAATATGTGACTGGTTCTCAGTCAATAAATTAGTATTAAATTGTAACAAAACTAACATAATTCAATTTAAATCCTGTCCAAATTCAACGTCGCAAATTTCTAGCGCAATAATTAACAGTAGATCCCTATTAGAAACAACAACAACCAAATTTCTTGGCTTAAAAATCGATAATGTGTTAAATTGGAAAAATCATATTAAAGAAATTACCCCCAAACTAAATTCAGCTTGTTTTGCTATTAGACCTATGCAAAAGATAGTAAATATCAATACCTTAAAAACAATATACTTTGCATACTTCCACTCGGTAATGAGTTTTGGAATAATATTCTGGGGAAATTCCACAGATAGTAACAATATATTTCTATTACAAAAAAGAGTCATTAGAATAATAGTAGGTGCCAAATCTAGGGAATCGTGTAGGACTATTTTCAAAAAACTACAAATAATGCCCATGGCTTGTCAGCATATCTTTTCATTAATAGTCTTCCTCGTATGTAATCGTGAAAACTTTGTAACTAATTCAACAGTTCATAGCATAAATACACGTCAAAAAATGACTTTCATACTCCATCGGCAAGTCTATCGTGCTATCAAAAAGGAGTGCGTTATATGGGAGTAAAAATTTATAATAGCCTCCCTATCAATATAAAAAATTAAACTCAAAACATAAAATTATTTAGGGCCAAATTAAAGAAGTATCTAATTTCTCAAGCCTTCTATTCTGTAGGTGAATTCATGACATTCAATAACACTTCATGAAATTGATACTAAAATTATGTGTTGAACTAGTAGACTATATTGTAAATCTCATCTGTATATATTTCATCTAGACTGTGACTATAAATTAAGATTTTATAATAGTATTAAGTTTTTTGACTTGTTCCATATTCTAGCTGTAAGCATGTATGAATACCATGGAATGTTAATAAATACAATACAGTACAATCGATGTAAATAGTTTGCTCATGAATTGTTTTCAAACTTGCATTTAAAACTATGAATGTAACTGCAATGCTTTATGGAGTTGTTCAACCAATTCTACTCTTAAGCTTGGTACTACATTATATCATTATACAATGGAAATGTAATACAGCTAGAGTGTACCATGATTTTTATAAATCATTGCAAAGCTTGCATGAAGAATGTAACATTTACAATGAGAAAAGTGATTCAGTTGAGGATGAGCAGTGTGCGTTTTGATGAAAAGTGTACCTACATTTTGTTTGTTTGTTTGTTTGTATGTTCTTTAGTCAGCAGTCCGAAGACTGGTTTGAAACTCGTAAGTGATACTAATGAGGCATCACTCATGAGTCAACTGAGCCAGGAGATAATGGTTAGTATAGCCAGTTAATTTCCTCCTCATTGCATACATCGCTGACTAGTAACATATTACACTAATCAGATTTCAGATTGTTCTTCATCTGACACATGTATATACTGTCTGATAATAGATGTAACATATCGGTCAGAATCTGTCAGAGGTAACATTAAATGGGTTTTTGTTCAAAGTAATTATCATTTACTGATTGTTTATATTAAGTGAACCAATTTCTTTGTATTCTATTCGTTGATCTAAGTTCTCTTTTGATATGACACAGTCAATGAATCTCACGATATCGTACTATTAATTATTTTTATTTGATATTGTTTGTTACTACGTATATTCAAGCTTATGATATGTAATTCTAACTAGTGTCACTATAATAACACTTTCTTATAATCCTAACGTGTCTCCATTTGGTTCTGTGCATTTCCTACAATATTGAATGACTGTTGGCATATTCTGGAAATGAAGAATTACTTCAGATAAACTGTCGTAAATATAGTTAATTGTTTATCGCACGATTATTTACTAATATTAAAGCTAAACATTTACACCTCTAGATGCCCCATTGATACATAAATTTGTGTACAAAAAATCTGATGTTGATCTCAAAACTCTGAATTTTGAAGTGCATTTCAAATCTTTTGAACTCGATTTTCTCAAAACAGTGTTTTGGTAGTTACGACAGTATAGTTCTGAGGGTGCGATATGAGACCTAACAGGTAATTGAACAGCGTCTGAAATACAATATATTTGTAAGAACTGAGGGCGGGAAGATGACTTCCAATTAAATGATAAGTCTCTCCTTGAACTTAAAATGTTGGCATAAAATTGCATTCGTGTATTTCTTTTACACCAAAACGATACCATTTGGAATAAGGTGCTGTACTGTCTTACAATATTACTTAAAAAGTGTGTTGATAAGTACTCCCATAAGTAAGTTTTTATTGGTTGTGGTGGTTCTTGAATCTCAGGGAGAACTTTTCCAGCAGCGCAACATAATCCGTTTGGTTCTTTAGCCCATTATTTCCATTGTATTTATTGTATATTTTATCCCTCTTATCTATTTGAATACCATTCCAATGAGCATAATCAATATTTGTATCGTAATGGAATGTTAATATACTATTACCACAGTCTAGTATATACAGTCACGAAGCTTGAGTTGTGAGGTTGCTAGGAACAATAGACTCTGCAGGTACTATTTCGAATTGTCTATAATGAGGCGATATTAGCGATCCTAGTGGTTAGCAACTATCTATGGATGCATATTTATTATATATTGAGCTTCGTTACTGTATATACTATACTGCGCTATTACTGCATTCTGACACTCGAATACGCTTTCTAGTTCTAGTAATACACTGTCGTTCATTAACGTCCCTTAAAGGGCTGTGGCACCATGGAGTATTATTATTATTACTATTATTATTATTACTATTATTATTATTATTATTATTAGTATTAGTATTATTATTGAATATTTCAGCACATGATGGTATTCCAAATCAATTAATAAGAGCTATTTACAATATTTATAATAATAATCATATACACGTTAGGATTGAAAACAAATATTCAGAATGGAAAGGAATAAATCAAGGAGTGAGACAGGGTTGTAGTTTATCTCCTCTATTATTTATAATATGCATGAATCACGTTATTAAGGAATGGAGATTGAAACCAAATGGAAGTATTCCGATAAGTCGTTTGTCCCAAATATATACCTTATCATTTGCTGATGATACTGTGTTTATGGCAACTTCAGAAGATAATTTACAACGTTTGGTTTACAACTTTAATCAAATGGCAGAAAGTTTCAATATGGAAATTTCAACTGACAAATCTAAAGTGGTGGCTTTTTTTTTTAGGAAAGGAACCAGTCCGTAGCAAAATTTGCATTAATAATGTCATCGAACAAGTTAAAAATTTTAGTTATCTCGGTTACCAAATTAATATGAAGAAGAAAAAGATTTGAGTGAGAAAATTATTAAATTCAACAGAGCAATGGGGACAATTAATCAGATATTCAAACCAACCTTAGTACAAAAACACAAACGCACCAGAATTTATCAAACATTACTCTGTTTTGGTAGTGAAGCTTGGATGAGTCGTAATATTGATTCACAAAGATTAACGGCGGCAGAAATGAGATTTATGCGTCGTACAGCGGGATACACGAGAATTGATCACATTAGAAATTTTGACATTATGAAAGAACTACAGATTGAACCGATTACGGAATACCTACAGAAATACAGACAAAACTGGAGGTCACATGTCATCAGAATCCCTCGTTCTAGAATTCCACGCCAAATTTTAAATTACCATCCTGTGGGCAAGAGATCCTTGGGCAGACCGTTCAAGCGTTGACAAGAGACCGTAACGGGCCACTAAGCAAGGATGATGATGATGATGATGATGATGATTATTATTATTATTATTATTATTATTATTATTAAAAACAATAACACGTTTCCTTGTAAACGTCTAAGTTATTTTTCCTCCGTTAAATATCTTAAGGGAGAAGACACTATTTTATGAGCTGAAGAAGAGCTTGGAAGGTATAACGTTTGATAGTCACTGGTTCTTAATAATTTATACAAATTTACAATTTCTCACTAGT
The DNA here is from genome assembly GCF_040183065.1 of Periplaneta americana. Lineage (NCBI taxonomy): Eukaryota > Metazoa > Arthropoda > Insecta > Blattodea > Blattidae > Periplaneta > Periplaneta americana. The sequence continues at coordinate 150,279,222 of NC_091118.1, forward strand.
TTTACTCTTTTTAATTGTTAAGTCATAACTTTTTTTATATGTCATGTGAGTATGAATGCTTACAGGGTAACACATGTGTACTGGCACAATTTTAATCTAATAAAACATAAGCTATATTTTAACATCAAGGTCGCATTATAGACGCTATCATTTTCCTCTTGTCAGAGAATTCCTGCGTCATGTCGTGTGGTAATTATTTTGCCCCCTGTTTAATTAATAGCAGTAGCTGTGTGTGTGTAACGCAGCGCAGAATCTTCCTTCGCTTGTCATCTGCTAATTACAGTAATTAACACACACACCCTGACACCGCTAATTAATGTTACTCCGGGGACTCGGTAGGGATTCAGTGTCTGAATCTTGTGTGACATAACGAGACGTGCTGAAGGAAAAAGTTAAATATTCGTTAGTTGGGCATTTTAATGAAGCGAGCAAGTGAGACGCCCAGGAAAGTGTTTACTGAGAAAATCTTAAGTCGCTGTGAAGTTAATGTATTCAAACTTCGTATTCATCAAACTAATTGTGTGCAGAAGAAACCACGAGGAATGTGAATGATATAATCAGTATTTTAAGAAGAATAATTATATTATGAGTACATTATGCCACTTTATCATAGTCATTATCTTCATCGCTACCACCGTGAAAAAATATAAAAATGCTAAGTAGACCGATAGACCTGTGTCATCGGGGACCAACGTGTTATAGGCTATGTTATCTGTAGCCTATATAAATTAGCCCTGGGCATAAAGGGGAAGGAAAAAGGGAAGGAGATATCCCGCCCATGTCATTTCCTCTTCACCGATTTAGAGACGAACATTTAGGAAAGCACTGTGTATCAGTGGTGGATTCTAGCCGACCAGCGACAGTCGAAAGCTATGATGCATGCCTTAGGCCTATACATTTCGTCACTCAGCAATGCTTGCGTTCAGGTCTACTCGTATCGGTCCGATTTCTGTCTCATAACTGTCTCTGCAGGGGAATGTGAAGTGAGGTGTTAAGGGGTAGTTTGCAGTACCTCAGTTGAGCTATTAACGTCCAGACTTGATCTAAATTAATTGCAATTTCCTCATACGCATTCCATAGAACCCACAGTGTACAGGGATGAGTTTAATTCATATACATATCTTCTCGGCAGGACGCTATGTTTTTCTGGTTATTGGCGCCATAACATTTTCGAATCTCGTGGTCAAATCCTCCACAGAATTGTCAAATCTTTGATCAGTTAGAACATGTTCATATTTACTTTCAAGACAGACTTTTGAAGTACCGGTATTGCAAGTGATTTGGCAATAAAATTTGTGAACTATTGCAAGTCTTGAAAAGTTTTGTGAAGAGTTGAATTTAACGAAAATTTGAAGCCTGCAGAAAACGTGGTTTCGTTATTTCCAAGAAAGGCATCTTCTGTGTACCTAATAAGACTGGCAAAGCTCGGATGGGATTAATTTGTATGATTTCGAGGGGTAGGGCTTATGGCGGGAGTGCATTTGCTTGCTTTTTCCCCTTTGGAATTAATCTCCATCCGGTCTTATTAGGTACACAGAAGATGCCTTTCTTGGAAATAACGAAATCACGTTTTTTGCAGGCTTCTTTTATTTTCACTAAACTGTACTTGGCATTGGATGGGATCGCAATGTACTCCTCTCAAAAAGGCTCGATTTTCTTGGGCATTGCTGCTATGAGACACCGTGCACTCTGACTATGAAATCACTCACTACTGGTCTATCACCTCTCACCACAGTTCAGCTGTGGTGTGACTCCTGACGCACATGTCATTCAAAATTCGTTTACAGAGATTGGAAACAACCCTGTTGTATGTAAAGTTAGCAGAGATAAAAGTGCGCACGTGGCAAAGATCCGAATCTAGTTTTTTTCCTACTTGTGAGTGTGATGTGGCAGTCCTGCATCTCCAGTTGAGAGATCTCATGTCAGATGTGTTATGTCAGTGTTTTGTGCTTTCAAGCTTTGGAGATATGAGATGAGTTACATTTTTGGGACTTTCGATCTAAATATTTACTACGTAATTGATCTGTCTGTCTATCTGTCTGTCTATCTGTCTGCTACAACAAAATCCCAAAGAATTATCAATACCTCATATGTAAGTGCATAACCTAACTCACGCTTTAAGCTTAGTTTTTAGTGGAACAAAATGCTATAAATGGCAGCTGATACCAGTAGTTTAGAAATCTGCGCCATGGGGCAAAGGTCCGCATGCGTATCTTTTCCTCAGAATGTTTCTCTTTTCTCCCTCTCGTTTTTCATATTGAACACATAGGTTTGAGCATATTTAATGGGTTTTAATTTATAGTTAACTACAATATTTTACATTGATTCATTATTAATAAAACTACCTTCAACTTCATGTTTTGGAAACTACGAGAGAAAAACGTCCACAAAGTCGTGGTCTTCTAAACTTTAGAGGAGGCTAAGAAGCTAATGGGTCTTCCATTAGATATGCAACTAAAACATCTGCTTGTAATGAATTTACATTACGTAAAAGACTTAAAGGAAGGTATTGAGTGGCATCATTGAGACGTTTTAGCAAAGTATTTTCTGACAGTTGACTTTGATATTAATTTGTTTGTACCTTTATTTGTCAGCTATTTACTTAATTTTCCATGTGTTTCCTAGTGTTAAAGAATTTTTTTCATGTAGGCCTACATTAATGTTATGTTAGTGTCATGTTTTGTCATATGTTGGAGACGATGTTGATAAAGATGACGATATGAAACATTATACAAGTTATGAACGTCACTAGCTGACAAATAAATACTGTAATTCAACTCTGGTCTATTACAATTATAGTTTCTGTATGTGTGGAATTTTGCTCCATAGCAATAGAATGTTTACCCCAGGCCAGGGGCAAAGATCCACTTTTTTCATTTGCGACATTATTTTAAATCATCATTGCCATCATTGGACCAGCGCCACGGTTGGACCACTTCTGTAACTTTTGTCCTTCTGATAATTGCTGCGATCTGGTGAGTTTATTTAGTACTTCCGTGTACAAAGAAGCTGCCATGTTAGTTACGAGATTCTGGAAGAGTTCAGACGCACGTGCTGTGTTCGTAAAGTTATTTCAACATTGTGATATTGTATCGAGCATAATTTTAAAGTTCATACGACAAGAAGATACACGTTTTTATAGCGCTCAACTTACAACATTGGTAAGTGTGATTTATCTGCTTTGCATTGATATATTTAGATACGTTGTTGAATTTTCAGCTTTGTCATACACAAGCGGAGAGTAAAAACGTGCACTGTTTCCACCATTGGACCACTAAGTGATTCCATGAATGGACCACTGGTCCATCCATGGGCACGCCTTAATATAAATGAACAACATGTATATTTGAGCTTTATCTTGACTTATATAGCTTATTAACTAATAATTAAACACACATATATTTTGTTGTGGTCCACTCAGTGGCCGAGTGGTTAGAACGCGCACCTTTTACCACTGGGGTTCCGTGCTCGAGTCTCGATCACTCAAGGTACATGAATCGTAGTCAGGGCCAGATTTCTCGCGAGGTTGTCCCGTTTTCCCCAGTCAAAAATTTCATCCACCGTTTTCTCCATTATTGCGTCATGAATTTCATTAATTATTTCATTTCATCCGTTCCTGGGACGGTGCGACAGGTCTGGTCAGCCGGCTCCTTGACCTGCATTGTAGGTGCTGCATCTCATTCATCCCAAACGAGTTAAATGTGTTATTATTATTATTATTATTATTATTATTATTATTATTATTATTACTACTACTACTACATTGCAGAAATCAAGATGCCCAAGGGTATTAAATATGGGCAACGGGAAGAAGAAAATATGAAACGAGCTCTTGCTGCTGTCAGGAACGGTGATTTGGGCTTAAATGCTGCAGCCAAACAGTATTCAGTCCCCAAAGCTACTCTGAAACGCCATTTGGATGGAAGAAATTCGTTCGCGCTAGAAAGTAAAAAAATAACGGGAAGCGTAAGTGATTTACCACCCACCGTGGAGGAGGAAATATGCCAGCATGTACTTCAGTTAGAAGAATGTATGTTCGGCATCACTCCGAAGGACTTGAGAAAACTAGCGTTTGCAGTTGCCGAAAAAAATAACATACCACACAGATTCAACCGACAGAAAAAAATCGCGGGCTAAAAATAGTATTACAATTTCATGAAAAGACATACAAATCTTTCTTTAAGACAACCAGAAGCTACTTCCATTGCCCGTGCAAGTGGTTTTTCAATAGAGAAAGAGTTGGCGAATTTTTTGACATTTTAACAAAAGTCGTTGAACAGAATAAATTGGACGCCACAAGGATTTTTAATGTGGACGAAACGGGCCTTTCCACGGTGCAGAAGAGGACCAGAAAAGTAATAGCCAAGAAAGGAAAACAACAAGTCGGGTCCATTGCAAGCGGAGAGGGAGGTATGACTATTATTGCCGTCTGTTGTGCCAGTGCTGCTGGCCAATATATTCCACCGATGCTGATATTCAAGCGTACTCGAGCTAAGGATGAACTAATGGATGGAGCACCACCGGGAACAGTGTTTGCATTCAACCCAGGTAGTGGCTACATAAACAAAGAGTTGTTTGTAAAATATTTACATCATTTTATAGACACTGTAAAACCATCGAATGACCATAAAGTACTACTTCTCTTGGATGGTCATACAACACACACTAAAAATCCTGAAGCACTGGATCTTGCTCGACAGTGTGGGGTTGTACTACTTTCCCTTCCAAGCCATACAACACACAGACTCCAACCCTTAGACGTCTCTTTCTTTAAGCCATTAAGCTGCTATTACATTGATGAAATGGAGAAATGGTTGAGGTTACATCCAGGACGAGCGGTAACCCAATTTCAGGTGGCTGAATTATTTGGGAAGGCATATGGGAGAGCAGCTACTGTTGGGACAGCAATTAATGGTTTTGCCCGTGCTGGAGTGTGGCCTGTAGACAGAGATGTCTTCAAAGATCATCATTTTTCTACTTCAGCTGTACTGCAATTCAGTCCAGTGGTCCAGGAAGTGCCAGTAGCAAAAGATACATCAATAGGAACAAAAACAACAGCATCAAGAACCACAGTAGCGACCAGTTCAATCACAGAGAAAATTCCAGCAGTAGAAGCAACGACATCAACACAGAAGACATCGACACTAGGAGCAGCAGCATCAACAAATACAGCAGCAATCAATCCGATGTGTGAGAAAGTGCCAGGAGCAGAAGCAACAGGAAATGAATCAGCTGGAGGAGCAGCAACGCAGATAAAAGTAAACGAAGGTCCAGGGAAGGACAACAATTTCACTGACTCTTGTAGTCCGACAACAAGTAGACCTAGGCCTAATTATAATTTGGTCGTTCCTCTCGCTGAATTATCTCCTTTGCCAAAAGCAGCTGCTACTGTTGCAAGCACAAAAGGAAAGAAAGGCACACAAAAAGCTCTTGTCCTGACAAGTTCTCCGTACAAGCAGCAGTTAAGCAAATCATCAACAGGTTTGAAAAAAAAAATTAACATATCCTTCAAGTGAAGATAAGAAAGTTCGTCGGAGTACCAATAATGACTGGTATTGTGAAATATGTCAAAGTCGGTCAGTGGAGGACATGATTCAGTGCATGACATGCAGGCAGTGGGTACATGAAAATTGTGCAGGAGTGAAAAAATAATGTGAAAAAAATATTTTTGTTTGAATTGCATTTAAAGATCTGTACAAATGTGAAAATATTGTAAAAAATATTTTTGTTTGAATTGTATTTATGAAAACTGTCCAAGACATAAAAGTAAAAATAGAATTTATTTACTGCCTGCTACATGATTAAAAAATGGGGCGGACACGTGAGTAGGATGGACTGCAGCAGGTGGACGTACGCCTCGACCATGTGGGTCCCACACATTGGGAAAAGAAGCAGAAGACGTCCAAGGAGAAGGTGGTCGGACGTGTTCTGGAGAGAGACTGGAGAGCAGTGGACGGGAACAGCGAGGGACAGGCAGGCATGGAAAAGACTGGAAGAAACTATGAACACTATGTAAACTGTATATAGTTATGTATTGTTTATATATTTATTTTGTGTGTGTCAGTTTGGTTAGTTTGATTCCGTGTATAGTTGGTATGGTTCATGTATTTAATTAGTATAATTTTTGTGTTCAATTGTATCGTTTTTGTGCGTTTAGTTTAGATAGTTTGTGTGTTTAGGCTGTACAATTGATGTGTGCAATTGGTATAGGTTTTTGTGTATTTAGTTTGTGTGTGAGTTAAGACTATGTATGTGTTCAGTTTGTGCAATTTTTTTCTTTTTTCTTTTTATCGTGTGTTTAGTGTGGACAGTTGTGTTCAGATTATAATTTATGTGTTCAGTTTGCATATTTTTTAGTGGATGTTTAGTTTGCATAATTTATGTGTTTAGTCTGTATTGTTTTTCGTGTTTAGCTGGTATAATTTGTTGATGTGTTTAGTTTGTAAGTGTATAGTGTAAGCTCTCTTGGACTGACTCCCCAAGTGTATTTTTTTATTTTATTGGGTTATTTTACGACGCTGTATCAACATCTAGGTTATTTAGCGTCTGAATGAAATGAAGGTGATAATGCCGGTGAAATGAGTCCGGGGTCCAGCACCGAAAGTTACCCAGTATTTGCTCGTATTGGGTTGAGGGAAAACCCCGGAAAAAACCTCAACCAGGTAACTTGCCCCAACCGGGATTCGAACCCGGGCCACCTGGTTTCGCAGCCAGACGCGCTGACCGTTACTCCACAGGTGTGGACCCCAAGTGTAGTAGACCTTCAGCTCACCCTACACTCTCCTGTAGGAGGCCGTTGCCCTTATGGGATTTCAGGCTTTTCGTATTTCGTATGTGATTAAAGTTACAGTGACAACATGTTGTTTACCACTGTGAGATGTGAAACCAGTAATTCGATAACCCATATTTCTGAACACATGCAGGTTTATTCATCTTTGAACTTTTTTAAAATTCAGTTGCATTGGGTATGATTGTATTTGTTTATCTAACCATCTGTATCATTTAAAATAAACCAAATGTCAAATATTTTGTTACATACATCAGTCAGAGTGTGTTTAGGAAGAAATGTTTTCATAAAACGCGATGGTCCATTCATAGAACCCAACTGGTCCATTGGTGGAGCTAGGTCTCCATGAATGGACCGCTAGGGGAAAAATTAAAACCGTTCATTGTTTTTTTCGAAGTTGTATTCCGATATTGATTATTATACAGTTGATAGTCCTTCATACCAGAATTCATGAAATTTAAAATCATAATATTTGACTCAATAGTTTTTCTTAAATTCCATAAAGAATATATGTGGTCCATTGATGGCAACCTTACCCCTAAATTTAACAGATTATTCAGTCAGTCTTGAATTTATGGCATTGTGTAATGTATACTTCTAGATGTGTTGTGTACAATTTTCATTGTCATGTAACCAGAAAATCAGCATGGAAAAACAAAAAAGTATTAAGTGCGTACCTTTGCCCCAGCCTACCCTAAGTGTCATGAACATAGCTGTCCTAGTCCTGCAATTATGTCACCGTCGCTACTTTCTCATGATAAAGCCGGAACTTAATGTTGGAAGTGCGTTGTGGGCGGTGGAAGCCGCATGTAAGGTCTTCAGTATTTGCTCCCGCTTTGAACCCAGCAGGGTATTGAACCGTGCTATTGTGCTAGAATCATTAATCACAATTTACAACGCTGTGTTGTGGTACAGCGGCCATTTAATTCGAAGCCTCTATACCATTCTGTGTGTGGAAGTCGCATGAATGGACATGCAGTCCTGTTGTACAGGTTAATGGCGTCATGTTTCAAAAGGTTCCTGCGTTTATACTACTTTTACTTTCGATTCCGACAGTAGTGGTAATTCTTTATTCAACGTACATTTTCATATTCGTAGACAATGAAGTATTTGGAGAAAATCTGCTGTTCAACTCCTTCATCCATCACAAATCTCACAATCTGTTCAGGATCCAACATCGATTTTCTTTGGTAATTCTTTGTAAGTTTCTCTTTAACTTTCGGACTTAGGCCATTGGTCTGATCCGATCTCATTTGCAAGTTGGACCACATATTTTACATGCTCCATTTGGACATATTTTGACGTGAATACGTTTTTAAAATCAGACCGATACATAAAGTACCAGGACGGAAACGGCGATGTAACGTTTGTAAAGTGCTCTATTACGACACTGTAACTTCGTTACTAACAACATGATTTAAATAAATGTGATCTATTTCGATCGGGTATACGACTATGATGCGCGCATGATCTTAAGTTGGCGCCGCGCATGATGATGACAATACTTACTTACTGCCTTTTAAGGAACCCGGAGGTTCATTGCCGCCCTCACATAAGCCCGCCATTGGTCCCTATCCTGAGCAAGATTAATCCAGTCTCTACCATCATATCACACCTCCCTCAAATCCATTTTAATATTATCCTCCCATCTACGTCTCGGCCTCCCCAAAGGTTTTTTTCCCTCCGGCCTCCCAACTAAAACTCTATATGTATTTCTGGATTCGCCCATACGTGCTACATGCCTTGCCCATCTCAAACGACTGGATTTAATGTTCCCAATTATGTCAGGTGAAGAATACAATACGCGCAGTTCTGTGTTGTGTAACTTTCTCCATTCTCCTGTAACTTCATCCCTCTTAGCCCCAAATAATTTCCTAAGCACCTTATTCTCAAATACCCTTAACCTATGATCCTCTCTCGAAGTGAGAGTCCAAGTTTCACAACCATGAAGAACAACCGGTAATATAACTATTTTATAAATTCTAACTTTTAGATTTTTTGACTGCAGACTGGATGATAAAAGCTTCTCAACCGAATAATAACAGGCATTTCTCATATTTATTCTGTGTTTAATTTCCTCCCGAGTATCATTTATATTTGTTACTGTTGTTTCCAGGTATTTGAATTTTTCCACCTCTTAAAAGGATAAATTTCCAACTTTTATATTTCCATTTCGTAGAATATTCTGGTCACGAGACATAATCATATACTTTGTCTTTTCGGGATTTACTTTCAAACCTAGCTCTTTATTTGCTTCAAGTAAAATTCCCGTATTTTCCCTAATCGTTGGTGGATTTTCTCCTAACATATTCACGTCATCGATGATGATGATAATTATAATAATAATACAGTAATAATAATAATAATAATAGTAATAGTAATAGTAATAATAATAATAATAATAATAATAATAATAATAATATGTCACCATCACCACCAACAGTCAGCCAATTCCGAAGGTTTACAGCAGGGTTTCTCAACCTTTTGACAATTGCGAGCACCGCCCACTTGTAATACTAAGTGAGCGAGTACCATGAAAAATCTATATGAATACATAGTCTAAATAAAATAAATAAATAAATACACAAATAAACAAAAATTTAAAATACTTACAAGATAATCATATCCTTGAACTTGAATATTACTCAGAATTTCAGTAATTTCCAAGAAGAAGTCGCTTGTAGCTTGACGTAAGCTGTCCTGCAAGTGTGGAGTACTTAATCGTGATCGTGCTTTGTTCTTGAGGTATTTTAGAAGTGAGAAAGTTTTTCCGTCTGGGTAGGTTGCCCCGAACATCTGAGAGAAACACTCCGCAGTAGGCGTATTTGGAATCTTTTTGTATCTTCTATCCACCAAAGGCTATGAATTTCTCCTTTTAAAACAAATATTTCAGCGTTAAGGAGAACTGAAGATCTATCAATTGAAACTCTACAAGACAGCCATATTATTCTCTTGAATGACCTTTATTTTTCATATTAAATCCATACTGAATTGAAAGGGATTATACACCACGAAATACGAGAAAACCTTTCAGGTCTCTAGGATACTATAAAGCATGGATACGAACACTATTTGTTCCTGCTCGTACAACAAAGTTTGAATTGAAAAAAGAACCTAACGAGCGTTCGTGCTCGCGAGCACTTTCTTACTCGCATGACGAGATCACCAAATGTCATTAAAAGAGCACCACAGTGCTCGCGAGTACTAGGTTGAGAACGCCTGGTGTACAGTAATACGAGATGTCCGAATGAAAGCTATTTAAAGGTATCCAAAGTTTAAAAAAAATCTTCTACAGTCTTCATATTGTTATTTAATCTTATGTTTTTCCGTGTTCACGTCCATATTGCGTTCTAAAACAACGCTGAACAGCCGATTCAAGATTTTAACTCGGCTAGCTACAACACGCATGTAACTATCTCCTGTGATATAGACATGGTTACTGAGCATAAACTAAGTCGCGAACTGATGCATGCACTTGAACAGGACTTGGATAAAACTTTGAGAGATTCGTTTAACGATGACGAGAGCCAGAAGTATGTATAACAAATGCTTTCCGTGATATAATTTGTTTACTTTTTATCGTGGGTTCCATCTTGAACAACTGACGTTTCATTTTCCTCTCGATTTGTATGGAAAACATTTCGGTACCTTCTCGTTTATTTTTAACCCTCATCAGACATTCTGTACTTTTTGTTTCGTAGTTACCGTTATTTTCTGAAGAAATTTTAATTTTAACGTTGTTTTACTAGTCTCAAACGTCGATAGAATTTCGTATCTAACGTTTAATTTATTGCATGAATAATGAGTCGTTATAAACTTATCAGTTGCGGTCACCGTGTTTTTAAGTATTTTAAAGAAAAGTTATCGGCTTATTCAATTATGTACTTAACTAGAACAGTGAGTTATTCGTTGCGTGACAATTATAATTTAATTCACTTCTAGACGTAACATTTAATAAGCATGTCAAAACAGCCTTGCTTCAAATATGAAGTATTACATCTACAGAAATGTAGGCTCCTAATTCTTTACAATTTAAAATCAAGACAGCAATTTTAGGCGATTTATTTTTTAGATAAAATGTTAAGTACACAGTGTTCCATTAAAATCAGATAGAGATATCGTTGTGATTTACACCTGAAAAGATGCAGAAACTGTCCAAGTTTACGCACCAGTGATTTAAAAACAGTTGCATGTTCATGCGCATGCGCGCTAACGTTTATCGTGGAAACAAGCCCTTCACCATTCAGTAGAACATTCCGTCACTGGAACATTATTCTTCATCGAGGCGACAGTCACAGGGAATGTGTATCTGGACATGTTGCAGAACTTTTGTTGTTAATCAAATCCTCCCAGAATCGGTTTTTCAGCAACATGGGGCTCCACCCCATTACTATGGACCAGTGCGTGGCTTCTTGAATACAAACTTTCCAATATGTTGAGAGAAGAGGAGAACCCTTGCCTGGCCACCTAGGTCAACCGACTTGACGCCCATTGACCTTCCTCTGGAACATTTTGACAAGTGTTGTGTAGCAACGTGGTACAGTTGACACTTTGGAAAAACTGAGACAACGCATTATAAATGCAGCTGCGCTAATTACCCCACAAATATTATGGAACAGTTGGCAGAAGGTTGAGTACCTTTTAGATATCTTCAGGGTAGCTCGAGGCGCACACATCGAGTTGTACTGACCATTCCCCGAAACTCGGAATTCTTACGAAAAGTTATGTTATAAAACCATTATTTATACTTTAAATCAGCACTTATTTCTCGATCCCTCTAAGCAGGACACGGTGTATATATAAGATGAAATGGCTATGCTTTTAGTACTGACTTGAAAAATTGTTCTTGTGCCACCTCATCTTCATTCGTTAGGTGTGTCAGCGGTTCCAAAACTCTTCAGCTTCACGATCGATTTTTTTACGTGTCTATACTTTCAGGCTTCTCTACTACTCTTTAACGAACATTAAACTCAAAGTTCAAAGTACATATACTCATTAAAACTTCCTGATGCAGGCTGTTGTGTATTATGAAATTCTGAAACTTTAAGGATGAGGGGAGAGACATTGTCGTAGGTTAGAATTGCTCATATGCCATGAATTTTGTCTGTCAGTTTCGTATAATTTTTTTCGTAGGTAAAAGTCTATGAAATACGTAAAACTCTGATACATGTTTTTTTAACGTTACTCTTCTTGGCTGCAGTAGAATAATTTCTGTCGAATCATGGCTCCACCGTTTAGCACAAAGCATTCTTGACATATGTAATGGTCACAGTATACGGGGAGGTTAAGTAGGAGGCACAATGAAAGCAAGTGTGAAGTTGTTATTTCTTCCGCGACAACAAGATTAATGATCCATCGTTGACCTCTTGCGCGCTATATAACGCCCCTACTTCAACAGGCAAAGTAGTTGACGATCACAACGGTTGACTAACAGCGCTGTCTCGGACTAAAAGTCACAATGTTTATTACAATGTTTTACCTATTCCAAATTGCCTTTATGTTTGCGTGTTCAACATGTCTTTATAGAGGTTTATATTATGACGTAAGAAAAAAAATATAACTCGGCCTGAATTACTTGAATAAGGTTGGTACACAGAGAACCAAGAGTAACTAATGTTCATGACTGACATAATTTATTGTCTAGGAGACGCAGAATTATTGTTTTGATTTTTGCTCCAATTTTTGTAGGTGGTTTAGATTCTATCAAAAGTAAATTTATACTGAAATAGATGTTACGTTGGAATATAAATGATTTTGTACATTCTACGCTTTGAGCTTTCAGGCGAAAAGACGTTTTTTCTTCTTAAGTCGCTAAACCTTCATATATTGAAAGATTTGACTTTCTCAACAATTTCCCTTCACTCTTTATTATCTTGAATGTTTTTTATCCAACTTTTAATTTTCGTGGTTTTCAAATTAATTATATCACCCTCCCATATATTTTTTGGCACCTCTTGTATTCTTTCGCCAGTTAATTTCCACTTACATATTTCTTTAATCTTTCGTTTGGCATTCCAGTATGTACATGTCTGAACCATTTACCTAAGTCTTTCAGATTTATTAACATTTATATCATTATATTGGACTATCGATATACATGCGCGTGTCCACACCTTGTAACGGTCAGCGCGTATGGCCGCGAAACCAGGTGGCCCGGGTTCGAATCCTGGTTGGAGCAAGTTACCTGGTTGAGGTTTTTTCCTGGGTTTTCCCTAAACCCAATACGATCAACTGCTGGGTTACTCTCGGTGCTGGACCCCGGACTCATTTCGCCGGCATAATCACCTTCATTTCATTCAGACGCTAAATAACCTAGATGTTGATACAGCGTCGTAAAATAACCCAATAAAATAAAAATAAAATACATGGCGCTTCGCTGTACTTGCTACAAACAAATATTTTTTTTCTGAGCATGGCTCAGTAACATATGATACAAAAAGGATTAAACATTTTTTAATAACAACTCATAATAAACTTCCTTTGGAACACAAAGTTTTACCAAATTCCCGATACGATGACAGAATAATGGAACGGAGAAAAATTCTCTCCGGCGCCGGGATTTGAACCCGGGTTTTCAGCTGTACGTGCTGATGCTTTATCCACTAAGCCACACCGGATACCACCCCGGCGTTGGACAGAATTGTCTCTAATTAAGTTCCAACTCTTGGGTTCCCTCTAGTGGCTGCCCTCTGCACTACGTCATAGATGTCTATGAACGTAAGACCGAAGTCCACACATGTGCTGAGGTGCACTCGTTATGAGTGACTAGTTGGCCGTTCCATTACTCTTTCATCGTATGATGACGCCGTTCCATTACTCTTTCATCGTATGATGACGCAGAATATCTGCATGGAAATATCATATGTACTTCGGTACATTAAAATAATATAAATTCCCGATGTTTTAAGAAATATTTAAAGAAAAGGATTTTTGGCAAGATTACTTATTTCAATTCTATTTATTTGAAGGATTCAAATTTTTTCTACTTTCTCCCTAAAACTTCAGTGATACCTTACTGTTTTTATTCGTTTTCTTTAATTCTTGTCATGTTTTATGTTTTTCACAAACTGTAGCTTTTTGATTTGTTATACTGTATTATGCTGTACAACATATTATGTATCTGGTCTTGTATAGCCCGAGGGCATACTCGATAAATTAAAAAAAGTGTGTAAAATGAATATCTTCCGCTTGTTGTACAAGACCACCTTAAATAATCATAGTCATTTGCTTTCATTTAATTATATCTGATTGATTGAGACGGCACAAATATAAAACGCACTGTTATTTTAGAACTCATTTATATCACTAAATTTCGACCCTGTAAATTTTTTACAGAATAGAATTTATCGGAAACATTTTTTAAGCAACTTTTGTTATATAATTAAGAATGAGTGAAACAGAGAAAAATTCTCTCCGGCATCGGGATTCGAACCCGGGTTTTCAGCTCTACGTGCTGACGCTCTATCCACTAAGCCACACCGGATTCCCATCCCGATATCGGATTGAATCCTCTCAGTTTAAGTTCCATCTCTTGGGTTCCCTCTAGTGCAGTCTTGCGATGGTGACTAATATTTGCGGGCGAGAGCTATTTTATGCCCGCTGCGCGCGCGCGGAGCTCTTTTACCTGTAAACATTGCTAAAGGATGTACAGATCTTAAAACACAGCGCATCATGACGGAACGGAAGCACTTAAAGCTTTCAAGGAAGAGTGGAAGATACAATATTTATGCTTCGAACATGGTGATGAAGTCCAGTGTTTGTTGTGTAAAAACAAAATATCATTTGCAAAAAAAGCAACATAAAACGGCATTATGAGACGCAACATGAAAAAAATATAGGCATTATTCAGGAGAAGAGAGAAATAAATTCATTTCGGAATTGACATCGAAGGTAAATTAATTTACATTTGGGTCAGTAGATAGTATCTAGATTCCTTTTAATTCTTTATTTTAAATGTATTATTGATGTTTTCTTTGATGCTTGTTTCTGGATATTTACTTTTATTAGACTACGTGTTTCTTTAATTTAGAAATAATATTTTATCTCTGATTGCACTTTAACTTATACTATTACTAAACTCAAAATGCTAATTCACTTTTATTGCAATAACTATTTTAAGGATTTTTATCAAATATGAACTAAACATTTTGAAAACTTTGATGCAAGGAGCTTTTTTAGTAACGTCAACATAAAATATACTTAAAAATATAATTTAAAAACTATTAGACCTAATTGCACAAACTTTTGTACAGATGATATTATTATAGATCTGTTCATATAGTTTAAATTTCACAAATTTTGGCCGAAATTGTTGGAAGTTTTAAAAGTCATACATATCCCTTTAAATGATTGACCCCAAAAATTACGATGGCTCTCAATATCTTAATTTAATCAATTTGTTTTTTTCGTGTTACGTGCATCTCACAAATCACTCTAAGAAAACTCATTACATAATCACGACTGGAGAGTAAGGACTACATTTTCACAATCACACGATCAATATGCTCTATTTCAACCAATATTGCCATTATTATTTTTTCAACAAATACTCAAAAGTACTTAGAGATCACACACGTCGAGCAGGTAGACCCTATTAGTTTCTCCTAACCAATGAAGTGAAGTATTTACATAATAAATAATTGCTTTTAACAATAAAATGGTTTACATACAATTAACTTTTCCTATTTCTCTTCTTGTTCCTAACAACCCTTCCCTTTGCTTTTTGTTTATATATATGCATGTATATTAAATAACTGAGTAATTAGCCCTATTACATAGCCAGAAATTTAGTAACGCAAGTTATTGTAATAATTGCTGCCTTTATTCGCTGCATGTGCATGTACATCCCTGTTGTCTACGTTACAGTGAATGCGCTATGCGCTCGTGATCAAGGTCGAGCTCTTCTACGATGTTTGGGAGCTAATATCGTCTCATCCCTGCTCTAGTGGCCTACCCTCATGCACTGCGTCCCGGCCAGTTAGTCACTCATAACGAGTGCACCTCTGCACAACTATGGACATTATGCCACTGTCATATATCTATGACGCACTAGAGGGAACCCAAGAGATGGAACTTAAACTGAGAGGATTCAATCCGCTATCGGGATGGAAATCCGGTGTGGCTTAGTGGATAGAGCGCCAGCACGTAGAGCTGAAAACCCAGGTTCAAATCCCGGTGCCGGAGAGAATTTTTCTCTGTTCCACTCATTCTTCATTACATGATGACGCAGAATTTCTGCACGGAAATATCATATGTGCTTCGGTACATGATAATAATATATAAACTTTTGTTATGTAATATTAATCTCAAAATCAATAATAAGGGAGATGTTTTGAGTTTCTACTTCAGTCCATCTTATAAGCTCTCTTTTAAAGGAAGTATTTTGAATGCTATATAACCTAAAATCTAAGTGGGACCTAACTTATTTTACATACCAATTTTCGTAGAAATCGATTCAGTCATTATCGCGTGAAAAGATAACAAACATACAGGCAGACAAACAAAATTGAACACAAAATGCGATTTTCTGTCTCAGGACAGTTCATTATACATGTTAACACCTATTATTTTTGCAAAATCGAAAATTACCAGAAAAATTTAAGTTACAGCTTTATTATTAGTGTAAATTAACTTGTATAGTTTTATTCATAATTTATCCGAATTACTCAAGTACCATAAAAATGTTAATTGTTTCGTAAATTCTTCTTAATGTGGTAAAAATATGCAAAATAATTGGAAAAAGAATTATTTTGGAAAATGGGACAAATTAGGAATTCCAGTGACTTTTTTTTTTTTTTTTTTGCTTGCTGTGTTATAATTGTAATTCGGGAAAACCTTCAGATCAACGTAAGAAAGGATATTTCAGCAATATTTTAAATCTTCAGAGAATACGATAATCAGGAAAATGTAACCAACTTGATTACGATTTGAAAATTTGTTCCAACTTTATTATACGGTATGTGTCTGAACAGCAGATTTTGGCAAAAATACTCGAATCAGCAGCGAAATTTATCTTGATGACTGTCGGAGGTTATAGAACAGACTACGAATGTAATTATGAAATCAGGTGTAAATTATAGACAGACATAAGTATAGGAATAAAATTGCGCAGAAAACGGTCATAAAATGCCTGAAATAGAATTCTGAGATAACCCGTAATCAAAAACTTACAGCAAGGAAGACTCTTGGTTTCCAATATATATATATATATATATATATATATATATATATATATATATATGTATATATATAAAGAACAATTTTATCAAATACGGGTTTTTTATTTTTAGATTTTATGTACAAACAACTGAAAGTACTTGCAGTATGTCAACGAATAATCCGCAACGATGACGCGAAGTTGAGGATGATTATGATGATGATAATTATGATTATCATTATGACGACCATGGTAATAACTTTGATGACTTTGATAATGATTATGATCATTTAAGGGTTTTTTTTAAGTTAGTTTGATATATTAATTTGGCATAAGAAATGCATGCCTTTACTCACCTATTAAATTATATTATCAGCCTACATGGCTATAACTCGCATCATTTGTTCTTAGAAATCGTTTTTCTGATATCTTAATGCCAACATTGTAGTTTTACATTTTTTATGTAGCTACTATTTATAGCAAGTATCTGCTTATAATAAAACATTTTTCTTCGATTCTGTTATAATGCACTTAGCCTACACCCTTCTATCGCAATAATATATAAAGGTGTATGATTTTGAATTCTATGATTGTATATTTTATTCCATTTCGTGATTATTTCTTTAAATGAAATTAATACATAATTAATATAATAAACGTATAAGGATAAGAATTAATGAATAAATAAAACAGTTACCAAGCAGAACTTGTAAATTCTTTGTATTAGTGATTTTCATTGTTTAAATTCCTAGTCTACGTTCACAACTTTAACACTGAAAGTATTTTGAACGAAAATTTAGGTCGCAAAGCAAATACAGATGGTGTTTCTCGTGACTATTGACCTATCCCATTGAGCAAACAAGATTTATGAAGGTTATAAATATCTTGTTACAAAGTTACATCATCTGCTACTTTTATAAATCATCGCCTTCAAGTCCCACACCCCTGTTTTGTGAGGATAAGCCGTGTAAAGTGAGAAGGCAGGTTTAAACTATTTGGTTAGTAGGTTTGGATAAAGGAAAGCTCACATTTTTAGAGGTCGGTAAGTTGCAGCGGTGGGTCGTAAACCGTGCAAACATCAGCCGATTCCCCGGCCGTCGACGCGACAGCGGCCGGGAAAGAATTGGGCCATATCTCGATCAAATGTTTTGTGAATCCACAGTACGCAGTAATATCCAGTAATTCCGGCTACAAGCGCTGTTTTCGACAGAAGTAAATTTTAAAACCCTGTTTGTTAGTACAGAATGATGTTTTGGCGTACCTGCTGACATTTTCATGATTGACACTGTCCACTTTCTAACGGAACCAGTCATGATTGATTGCCGATTGTCTACACTCTACTACTAAAATATCCCGAATGTTGCAGAGTTGCTATATACGTGCATGTAGATGATTTCACGCGAACTTCTCTTAGCGAATAAAACAAGTTTAATGATGCACATTAAACCAATAAGAATCCTACAACACTGCTTGTATTTCGGTTGTCATATTACACAGATTATTTACAGGTGCTTGAAATTGTTTTAATCCAAGAAGACGACGACAGTATTTATTTTTATATTTTGTTTATTTATATTTATTTACTAGCTATATCCGTGCTCTTCGCTGTATTTGTTACAAATAAATAATATTGACTTTAATCTATTATGTTTTCAAATAGCCTACAGTTTTGTTGTTAATATTATTAGTGAATAATTAACTACTTGTAAGTTATAAGTCGTTTGTTCTTGTTTTGTCTCGACAAAATATAGACAATTACTCATTAATACCCAATATACATGATCATGAAATTAGAAATAGTGAACAAATTAATATTCCATACTGTAGATTACATGAAACTAGTACAAATTTTTCTGTCATGGGGATGAAAATATGTAATAAGTTTCCCAGTCAATATTATAAGTTACCAACCAATAGTTTCAAAGCTAGATTTCATAATTGGCTTTTAATTAATCCTTTCTACTCTGTAGATGTGGTTCTTAACATAAATTCACACGAAATTGTTTTTTAATAAATAAAGTTATTTAGATTAGTTACTTACTTACAAATGGCTTTTAAGGAACCCGAAGGTTCATTGCCGCCCTCACATAAGCCCGCCAGCGGTCCCTATCCTGTGCAAGATTAATCCAGTCTCTATCATCATACCCCACCTCCCTCAAATCCATTTTAATATTATCCTCCCATCTACGTCTCGGCCTCCCTAAAGGTCTTTTTCCCTCCGGTCTCCCAACTAACACTCTATATGCATTTCTGGATTCGCCCATACGTGCTACATGCTCTGCCCATCTCAAACGTCTCGATTTTATGTTCCTAATTATGTCAGGTGAAGAATACAATGCGTGCAGTTCTGTGTTGTGTAACTTTCTCCATTCTCCTGTAACTTCATCCCGCTTAGCCCCAAATATTTTCCTTAGCACCTTATTCTCAAACACCCTGAACCTATGTTCTATTTAGATTAGTTACAATTATTATTCTGTTGCTGAGTTTTTCAACACAAATTTGTATGAAATTGTATTTTAATAAATAAGTTTAATTGCAATTTAGTTAGCTTTCTTCAATTTAAAAGTTTCAAATTATTTCATGTTTTCATTGTATTACTTAATTTTTACTGTTTCTATTATTAGTGTTTTTAAAAATGTATTCATATGTTTTTTCAATGTATTCTGACGAAGCCTAAAACTGTATGTCTAATGGCCAAATAAATTGAATTGAATTGAATTATTTTCAAAGTTGTATTTAGTGGCATCTAACTTATTTCGCATATCAATTTTCATAGAAATCTGTTCAGCCATTATCGAGTGAAAAGGTAACAAACGTACATACAGACAGACACACACAGACATACAAAAAAGAATGTCAAAAATGCGATTTTTGGACTCAGGATAGTTCATTGTAGGCCTATACATTAACACCAATTAATTTTGCAAAAGCGAAAATTAACAAAAACATTAGATTATAGTTTTATTATTAGTAGACTATAGATTAATCTGACTGAGATGGCAATGACATTAAAACTCTTATATCTCGTTAAATATCATTTTTATAAAATTTTTGCACAAGATAAAACTTGTCGGAAGCATTTTAAAGCAGCAACTTTTGTTATAAAATTCTCCACAAAAAAAAAAATAAATAAATAAAAAATAAATAAAATATAAAAATAAAAAAAGTTACAAGCGAGGTACTTCAATTTATTTACTTCACGCCCAACTTATAGAAAAATATTTTGAAAATCATATACCCTAAAATTTTAGTAGTTAGGCCTATCTGATTTATTTTGCATACCAATTTTCACAGAAATTTGTTCAGACATTATCGAGTGAAAAGACAACAAACATACAGATAAGACAGACAGACTTATTTACTTATTTACTTACGGCTTTTAAGGAACCCAAAGATTCATTGCCGCCCTCACATAAGCCCGCCATCGGTCCCTATTCTGAGCAAGATTAATCCAGTCTCTACCATCATATCCCACCTCCCTCAAATCCATTTTAATATTATCCTCCCATCTACGTCTCGCCCTCTGCAAAGGTCTTTTTCCCTCCAGCCTCCCAACTAACACTCTATATGCATTTCTGGATTCGCCCATACGTGCTACATGCTCTGCCCATCTCAAACGTCTGGATTTAATGTTCCTAATTATGTCAGGTAAAGAATACAATACATACAGTTCTGCGTTGTGTAACTTTCTCCATTCTCCTGTAACTTCATCCCTCTTAGCCACAAATATTTTCCTAAGCACCTTAATCTCTGTTCCTCTCTTAAAATGATAGTCCAAGTTCACAACCTACAGAAAAACCGGTAGGCTAATATAATTGTTTTACAAATTCTGGTTGGCTCAGTTGGTATAGCGCTGACCTTCTATGCCCGAGGTTGCGGGTTCGATCCCGGGCCAGGTCGATGGCATTTAAGTGTGCTCATGTCTGTAAATTTACTGGCATGTAAAAAACCCCTGCGGGACAAAATTCCAGCACACAGGCGACGATGATATAACCTCGGCAGTTGCGAGCGTCGTTAAATAAAACACAACATATCCTTGTAAAACACATCGGTTCAATGAAACAATTCTCAACAGTTAGCAGAAATACACAATAGAATAAAAGCACCGTCCAAGATACAACTATAAGCGGTGTTCAACTTTCAGGATTGAGGGGTGTCCACATAGAGAACATATTGGACATGTAAACGCATAGAAATTTGTCCGGTTCTAATAAAATATGTCAATATAATGAGGTGTCTAATATACAGGGATGTTCTCACTGTATTATGTTTTAGGGAAAATGGTGCGGCAGAAGTCAAAAAGGGAATAAGTTCATATATCGGACATCCAGAGCCTCGCGAGCTCGTATTTTAAAACTTCCATATTTTTGTAATTTATTTATGATTATGATGATGATGATGATTATTATTATTATTATTACTAATACGTCTATTATTATTATTATTATTATTATTATTATTATTAATTTCAATTTGCTTAAAATGTCATTAATCGTATCCGAATTATTAAGGGGAGATAAACTGCAATATGTACAGCACCCATTTTCAATCTGTTTATTTAATGACCCATTATTTCAGGAACTATTGAAGATATCATACTGAAATTTTTACAGGATAAAGGTACAAGGCATCTAAGGAAGCTGAAGTAGATTTTATCAATAAATATAAGTTTTAAAAATATATTTGAAATTTTTAAAGTAACGTTGATATTTTGTTGTTTTATGCAAATGCCCCATTTTCTCAGGAACTACAGTCCATGTTATAGAAGAATGAAATTTTAAACACATGTTGACAACAATACAGTAATGAAATGGACGTACGTTAAGTGGTGTTTGTCTATTAGATTGATCAAAAACAAATATTTTAGATATAAATTAAATAAATTCAACATTATTTTAAAAGATAAGTCTTTTTACAACTTGAATATCTCGATAAATCTGCCTCAGTTTCTTTGGAAAACTTGTATTTAACATTGGCGGTATAGGGCAATTAATTTCATCTAAAATCATGTTAATTATTATGGTAAGTTTTCAATCTACTCAGGTGTGTCAGTTTTCCCATAACATAAAGTCAAAGAATGTTTAACTTATTATATAAATATATAATTTACCATTAAAATAATGAAGAATATTGATCATTAATATTCGCTGCTGTGCCTCAGCGGTTAGCACGTGACTTTCCCAAACTAGTGGTCCGTAGTTCGTTTCCCTACTGAGATTTAGACTATCTCTATTTCCTAGGACTGGATGTTTGTCCATTTGCTTGTACTTGTCATGTGACTTCTCCACGGTAATTCCATATCATGCTGGCCACACAGTCATAGAGGTTCGCCGTGTGAAACAGTCTCGTGTTGACTCATAAGAGGCCAAGATTTCTAGATGTTATAATGTCGCCTCAAGGAAAAAAACATTAAAAAATGCATTTACTTTAATTTCCTGTTTTCTGTAGACATGACATTCTTGCATGGGCAGTTGTACTTATATTCAGTCTGGGAAGTGGGAAGAAACCAGAGGCGGTATGCTACCCCAAGATTTTCGCCTGGCATACCTCGATTTTAAAAAGGCATACCCTCTCCCTTACAACATAAACATAAATGATGTATACAATAAATTGTTTCGTGCAGTCAATAACGCGAATCTTTGAAGCTTACGCGACACATTAAATTTCTTAATAAATTAATATCAGTTATTTATTAGATTATTTTGCAATGTCCAATTGAGTCTTATCATTTAAAATAATGTTAAAGCTTCAAAGTACCTTACTTAATTATTAATAAAAAGTGCAACAACAAAAATGACATAGTTACTAAATTGGCAACAAATGGCCAGTACAAGCTACACACCACAACCTTCTATATTGAAATACAGTGAAACCTGTTCAAGACGGAAGTGACATGGTCCTAATTTTTTTTCCGTTGTGGACAGGTTTCCGTGTTATTCAGGTGTGAAGTTAAAATGGAGTATTTTATCATTTGCATAAATGAAAAACAAAATGGCATGCCGCAAATTGTAGGAATTACAAAATATTCCGTTTAACATTACTGACATTAAATCAGCTTCCTGTCACTTATTTAATTGGTGAATGATCTTGATGGAAATCTCATTTCGTGTATAAATTGTATCCTAACTCACTCATTAAACACTGTAAAGTTTATTAATTACACTAAATTTAATATCTAACACTATAATATAATACTGTACTGTATATCACAGCACATTATTTAATTTGATTAGGAGCCTAGAAGCCTTGAATTCTGGATTATCTAATTTCTTTGCCAATTCAAGGGTATTCTTTGCAGAATAGGTCCAGAAATTTGCATGATCTAAGAAAGGGCAAGAACAATCCACTCCCTCAACAGTTCATTTATTTCTATGTAATCAGTTGTTTTCTCTTTCTTTTTATGTCACCATTATTGACCGCAAGCCACTCACTCATGATACGGCCTTTATTTTTGAAAGTGTTAAGTTACACCTGAGTTTTCCATTCATAAATTTCAACATTATTTTCCATACTCTTCGTTTCTTATTTTCCTCGATAACTTTTACTTCATCAATTAATGATAGTGCAACATTTTTACGCAACTTTTTTTTTATCACGAAATCGCAAATACACTTGAGTTCTACCCAGCTACGACAGTATACAGGAGTGAAGCATTGAACATCTTTGAAGGGACTCGTCTGCCTAGTCAATAGGGTAATAAAATTTATGCCCATCAGGCCAACACACCCTCGCACCCTCAAAAATTTTACAAAGAAACTTGTTTTTATTTTAGTGACCTACTAGTATTTCGTACATTCCTTGAAAGCACATACTGTTTCAAAATATAGTTTACATTAAAGTAGTGTGTCAAATATTATTTCCGTTTTGAACAGTAGCAGACAGTTTCCGTTTCCGCGTTGGACAATTTCCGTTTTATTCAGGAAAAATTACACAAAATACATATGAATTTCGCCGGGACCAATAAGTTGTTCCGAAATAGATAGGATTCCGGATTATTCAGGTTCCGATTTGAACAGGTTTCACTGTACTACCCTTGTAAGCATTCCAGGGGTTGACTTATCAAATAAACGTGTCTAAATGCACATTGAATTCAGTCCCAGAAGGCTGTGGTTTAGATTTACGAAGCAAACAGATAGTACTCTTTGCTGTGAAGAAATGTATAAACAAATTTTTACGAATCACATTTTTTCAGTGACTGTATGTCATTTTTCACTAACGGTATGTTTTCTGGCCATAGAAACCAGTGGCGGTATTCCATACCGGCGCATACCGTCTCACTTTCCTTAATGCTTATATTATTTGCTGTTGCCTAAATGTACAGTAGCGAGACTCCTCTATAAACTTTGTCTAATTTGCTCTTACTGTTATTAACATCCGAAGCAATTCATGTTGAATGTTTACCTACTTGTCATTGAAGATAATTTTATCGAATGAGGAAATCACGATTTATTTCGCCATGAGAGTGCATCTAATCTCCCTTCTAGTGGACGGGGATTTGCGGGAAGTAGGCCCTAAATTCGAAATTAAACTGTGCATGCAATACTATTACTTGCATTAGTACAAGTTGACCCATTTTGCTCATAACAAAAGTTGTGAGATAAAGAGGAAGTTCTTTTTTTGTGTGGTCTATTACTCCCTTGTATTCTCAGGCTTCTTTAGTATGCACCCTGAATATGTAATTTTACATTACATTTATTCATATGCTATTAGTTGTTTTTGTTCTCTGTGATGACGTTCGTTCCGTGGTTCCCGGGCTGAAATTCTG
Organism: Periplaneta americana; assembly: GCF_040183065.1. Lineage (NCBI taxonomy): Eukaryota > Metazoa > Arthropoda > Insecta > Blattodea > Blattidae > Periplaneta > Periplaneta americana. The sequence continues at coordinate 150,303,930 of NC_091118.1, forward strand.
TTGAAGGCGATGGATTTGAAAGGTAGGGGAGAGTTGGGTAGTATCGGACATCGGGTAATATCGGACAGTGAATTTCTTTCATCTACCACTAGATGATAGTACCTGAATAACATGGTTACGTTTCTGTATGCGACATCACAGAAACGTAACCATGTTATTCAGGTACTACCATCTGGTGGTAGATGAAAGAAACGCACTGTCCGATATTACCCGATGTCCGATACTACCCAACTCTCCCCTACCAGCAGATAAAATCCTTATCGTAACTTCCTCTGGCACAAAAATAAAGCTGTGGGTCTCATGTTGTAGATTTACTGCACTTCAAAGAACCCTGTCTATTATAGAGGGCTCCAGGAAATATTTGTGGGCCAGTTCTCATCCACGTTGAAATTGGACGCTGAATAAACTTTGAATTTAAAAGGCGTCGTTAAATAAAATATTACTCTAACAACAGTTGTTTTTAACAGACACCACAGTACTTTGAGAGAACACCCAATTTTATTTTATTTATTGTCCATTGCTGATCACAACATTACTCGTTGGCTTTGTTCAATTCAGGTAATAAAATCACTTCGAATTGGAATATTTTCTTGTATGATTTATTATTTTCGATACACGAGCTGAATATCTATGGCATCTTATATAAAGTTTCGTAGTCTGGAAACTTAATCTCGTATTTTGTAGAATATTTTATTCGTGTAATATATTCACTTTTTGAATACAGTATCGTATTTTAACCCGTTTATGGGTTGAGGCAATATTTTTATTGCTGACATAAATCATTTACAATCCACGCTGCTATAAAATAACTGCTCTTAACTATTCCATATTTTGTTGTTACATGTGCGTGGTTCACATTTCTTTTTGAATATATGCTTCATGAATTTTAAAGTAAGCTTTTGAAGTGTACTATTTTGCCTGTGAGGAAAGTTATATTTTCGTCTTTACCGTCTTATTAAATAAGCTCTTAAATTTAACACTTTGACATTGTTAAACTTTTATTAGATTTTACACCGTTCTGTAAAAACAATCAATGTTTTTGTATGTATAGACTCTATCAGGGAAAACATATGCAGGGAAATACACTTGGCGTCTAGTTCTTGGTGACTGACCCAACACATATGTTCTCCTTTACTTTCAGATGTAGCTAATACTTACAGCTCATGCATTTTGTCAAGACACTCGCGATGCGCAGTAAGGGAACAAAGTTTCTGTGGAGGCGGTAGGAGTAGAAGGGAAGGTCGGGCGTGTGTCAACCGAGTTCAAGGCTAACAGTGTATTCCGAATCTTACCGGACCGGTGGACAACAATGACGTCACGCTGCAGCGAAATAGGAACAAAACTGCTGGCTGTACAAGTTGTTGCCTGTGCTACGCTAGCAAGATTTTGCGAAATTACCGTACTGTCATCTCGTTCAAAGAAAATAGAGCATAAACAATTTATTTCTTGAACCGGTAGTAATAACTTGTCCGTTGACATGTTCGCTCATAAGCCATTAACATATTTTTTACGTTGTGCTCATTACAAACAACACAGCAGAACCAAAGCAGAACATACCGCCATGACACAACAGTGCACGATGTCATTCGTCTGCTAATTCCTGCCCTATACAAGAACCAGTCAGATTCATTGACGGCGGCTGATGGAAACTGTCACCACCTCTGCAAGCTGATGGAACCGGTGCGACGCCAGTGGAGCATCAGTGACGTTATTGTTGAAATTCGGAACACCGTGATGCCATCAGATTGCTCAGCTCTGAGATTCGGAATACTCTCAAAGGCTAACCCACTCCCCTATAATTCGTAAGTAGACTCATCCGATCTCGTGCGCAGCTCTGTAGGAAGAGTGGGGGAGTTCTGGACATAATGAATGAACTGTACATTCGGAACGCTGAACATTTTTAGTCCTATGAGACGGCGAGAAAACCCGAAATCCCTGAACGATGGTGAGACTGTTTTAGAATATATGAAAGGCCGTATTATTGACAACTGTCCATAGTCATCTTATTTCATATGAACAGAAATGAAGAACTAATCGCAAGATAAGTGCTAAAATTCTTAAGCGATTAGAACATGAGTGAAGGACAGCAAATATTTGTGTAACAAGGTGGAACAAACACTTCAGGCCTCCTCTTGCGGAGCGAACATTGGCGAATATCGAACTTCATCGTACTCGACAAACTTGAACCGAACATAGTGCCTGTAATGCACGACGCGAATACACACAACGACGCAAACTAGACCTTTCTACGACTAATGGTTTCCAAGTAACATACCTACAAATGTGGATACTGGCGATGCGTATGACGTCACACTGCCGAGCCGCACCGCAGCGAGTCCATTCTTGCTTTAGTTAATCATGTTACATTCAAAATAATTCATGTCCAAATCGTGAAAAATTCCGTTCTTGTTTTCATAGCAAAGCGTTAAGCAGCTGCGAGCCTACACAGTGCAAGATACAAGTGCGGAAGTGTGACGTCAGCACAAGTGATGGACAAAATTCTTTCGCATTTTACATTGAAAACCATTTGATATTTTGAGTTGCGGTTTTCAGTGCTGTCATGAGCTCCCTGTTGTCTACAACACATGAAAAAATGTTTTTTGTTCAGTTCCCCTTCAAAAATTAAATACAAAAATTGCTACGAGAAGAATTATAAAGCACAAATACAGCTTGCAAAAATGAAGCCAATCTGAATTAACGTAGCCAATTTGTTCTACAAAACTTACTTAAAACTGCGTTTTTGTGATAGCCTACTTCTCATCAGCTACACCCATAAACCAAGCATAAAATAATTGTTTACGACCTTCTTTGTCGCACTGGACTACTATTGGCAAAGAGGATGGGTTATCCGTTACAAGCGTTCGAAGACAGTTTATGGCAGACACTGATCTAACTTAATTTATAACAAGCCAACGAAGTGGTGTATGAGTGGCGGACTGTACCCGAGCGATGGGTTCGAATCCCACTTGAACTGATTACCTCGATGGGTTTTATCCTAGGTTTTTCCAACTGTAAGTCAAACACCAGGTAATCCCACTGATACTTCGCAGACTCATTTTTCTATCACTAATAAGACAGACCCTAAAAATGCACTTATAAACATACCGGTAATGTAAATTTCTTCAACATACACTGCTCTGGGAACCACTCTTTCTATGTTTCATATCTTTCTTTCTTTCTTTCTTTCTTTCTTTCTTTCTTTCTTTCTTTCTTTCTTTCTTTCCTTCTTTGTTTGTTTGTTTGTTTGTTTCTTTCTTTCTTTCTTTCCTCATTTGCTTACGTTTCTTTTCTTTATTAATTTGTCGTTTCTTCTTTACTATTTTCAATTTCTTATTTATTCATTTCTAATTGTTTACTCTCTATATAGGCCATTTTCTTTAATTCTCACATCTTCATGATTTTCGAAGTGGTCTCTCTATTTTTTGAGCAGTATATAGGAATAGGCTTAATCTAGTAAGCTTATAGCCCTCTACACACTGTTATATGAACCAAGGGAACACTGAACAGAACTGCACTTTTAGTAGAATATTTCGATCCTACCCACATGTATGAAAAATACATGCATGCATGCATACATACATACATACATACATACATACATACATACATACATACTATACATACATACACGCATACTGCACATACATACATACATACATACATACATACATATATACATACATACATATATACATACATACATACATACATACATACATACATACATACATACATACATACATACATACATACATACATACACAAATACAAAAAAGTACATACATACACACATAGGCCTATATGCATTTGAAGTTAACTGATTGAACATAACTATAATTTCTTTGTGTGAGTGCGCGTGTATGTATATACACATAGGATGGACCGTAAGTAATGTCATTAATTTCAGGGAGGTTGTTCTTTGAGATATTTCGAACAAAATTTTGCTCGTTTATGCTTCCTTTTCGAGATAAAAATTGTTTCATATGAAACATTTCATAGCGTGTTTTGGGAAAACCATTGATTTATTTCCTAATATGCTCAGTAAATTTAAGAGATGAGTGTATTATGATAATAAAATATTAACTAATTTTAGTTCTGTTCTTTAGATGTGCAGAAATTTGATCCGATAAAATGTAACATTTTAAAATTCCTCTTCAGAACGAAAAGTTACATTTGTTTGGATCAAATTTTTGCACATTTAAGGGACAAAACTAAAATTCTTTTAATCATTTATTATCATAACACACTGCTCTCTTAAGTTTGACTGAGTGTATTGGGAATTAAATCAATGGCTTTCCCAAAACACGCTATGAAATGTTTCATAGAAAACAATTTTTATTTCGAAAAGGAAGAAAAACGAGCAAAATTGTATTTTACTTTTTTGTTTGAAATATCTCAAAGAATAACCCTCTGAAATGTCATTACTTACGGTTCGCTCTGTATATACTATATAATGTGTGTATATACAGTATATATATAAATTAAAATTGTATTTAGATACTTCCTTTACATTATTATTAATTGTACAGTACATCTTATGTTCTATGAGCTGTAATCTAAAGTTTGATAGCAAGCTTTCAGAGAAACTTGAAGGGGCATATTGTTATAATTATGCAGACGTTTATATAGCACGATATTTAAATTCACATTATCACATCTCAACACGCTCTGCAACTTTTAGTTGAGCAGCTTGTGGTTCGTGATAAGAAGGCATATAGGCTACAGCGTTACGGAACAGTTTGACATGGACATGTCTTCCCGTTTCTGTCACAGCTCCAAGTTAGGTAATTCTAAATTTCCCGTGTTAATATAAAACTGCTTTTTCCAATATAAATGGAAATACAACACCAGAGACCTGACACGTGTCATTTAAAAAACAAAATTATTTTCCTGTTTTATTCTGACAGTTAATAGACATTTAACAAAAGTATCGAAACTTTTTTCCGTGCTCTTTATTAAAATGGCCGAACCTGTTTCCTACTGAAATCTGAACTCTCTAAATAGAGTTAGGTCAGGGATTGATTTTCTTGTATTTTTTTTTTATCTCATTTGGAATTGGTCTCGATCTCTTTCCATTCACCCTCCGCAGCCCATTGTAGTCTTAGAGCGGAAATTGAGAATGCTCGAACTCTATGACTTCCTACACGCAAAGTGATCCTTAGCGGCTTAGCATTATAGTCCACTAACGAGGTAAAGCTCGATCTTTCAATTTTCCCCTCCAAGCTTCCACTTTATGGGATTTTCTTTGTGTGTTTAGACCTTTGATCATAATTTGAAATGTACACCAATGTCCAATTAAAAGAGAACCGACGACGTAAGCTTTGAGATGCTACAAAATAAATAATTTCAAAGTAAAATATGGATGGAATGGCATTTTGGCGACATTTCTATTTCATTCAATTTTATTATTAGATCTTGTCGATAATAGTACATTATGCAAATAACCTATAATGGTAGTAATTAAGACGCGAGTATGTTTATGAAACGAGCGCAAGCGACTTTTTATGCTCGACCATATTTCTAACTTGAAATTATTCATAAGTATTCATACTTACTTACTTACTTACAAATGGCTTTTAAGGAACCCGAAGGTTCATTGCCGCCCTCACATAAGCCCGCCAGCGGTCCCTATCCTGTGCAAGATTAATCCAGTCTCTATCATCATATCCCACCTCCCTCAAATCCATTTTAATATTATCCTCCCATCTACGTCTCGGCCTCCCTAAAGGTCTTTTTCCCTCCGGTCTCCCAACTAACACTCTATATGCATTTCTGGATTCGCCCATACGTGCTACATGCCCTGCCCATCTCAAACGTCTGGATTTAATGTTCCTAATTATGTCAGGTGAAGAATACAATGCGTGCAGTTCTGTGTTGTGTAACTTTCTCCATTCTCCTGTAACTTCATCCCGCTTAGCCCCAAATATTTTCCTAAGCACCTTATTCTCAAACACCCTGAACCTATGTTCCTCTCTCAGAGTGAGAGTCCAAGTTTCACAACCATACAGAAGAACCGGTAATATAACTGTTTTATAAATTCTAACTTTCAGATTTTTGGACAGCAGACTGGATGATAAGAGCTTCTCAACCGAATAATAACACGCATTTCCCATATTTATTCTGCGTTTGATTTCCTCCCGAGTGTCATTTATATTTGTTACTGTTGCTCCAAGATATTTGAATTTTTCCACCTCTTCGAAGGATAAATCTCCAATATTCATAAGTATTCATGTTATTCTTATCTGACTGAGGAGCGGAACTGACCTTGTGCAATACCTCATAAATTGTGAGATGTGCGCAGACGCGAAAGTATTGATTTTTTCCGAGAAACAAATGTCGACATTGACCTTGATATAATCTAGAGAGTAAAATAAACATTAATCTTGATATAACCTTGAAATTGAATTAGACATTGAAAAACGAGATGACAAATTGAATTTATTTGAATATTATTTACAATTAACGCTAATTATTATAGTAACAGTACTGACTTTATTTCAAATATAGGTCATTTATTGATTTATTCTTGTCTTTCGATTGCATATCCGAGAATAATCGATACTTGCGCTTTCATATTGCTACGATGGTATTTTCTGATTGGTGGAACACCTGAACTTTAATGAATAGGTGTACTTTAATGAGGTCCATTAAAGGGCTGCTACCAGGTGTATAATTACTACATTTCGGCATGGTCGAGCATAAAAATAATAAATGAACTAGAGGCATAACGACTGCCAATTTATAAATTAATTTATTAAGGTTGGTACATAAAAAGCAAGACAGATATAAAAAAATCAGTATTATGAATACATGATTACAGTAAGTTTCCTTACAAGAGGTCTCCCTAGGCATTCACACGGAAATAGTCAGCGAAGAAAACGAAATAACTTGGCTGCTCATTGCATAATTTCAGCACAACTGTGAGAAATTTATGCCCTTGAGAACTTTCTTCAAGGAGTCGAAAAAATTGTCACGTGGTGGCATCGGAGCTGTATGGTGTTTGGTCTAGAACCTTCTACTATAAGAGTTGAACCACCACTCGCTGGTCATTTTTGGACGGATTTAAATAACACTAGCTATGTTAATAGGCTCCTGTCATCTATATACTTTCTATGTATGGAATCAAAATGTTCACAATTGCTATACGCAATACTATCACGACACTTACCATGTGATTTATTAAAGACTGTTATCTTACAAGCAAACATTCTGATGGGGGCAGATAAAAAAGTTAAATTTTTTCTTCCACCATGTTAATAATGTCAAAAGAAGCGCTTATACAAATTTTGGCCACTCGACTGCAATTACGAGGCCGTCCAGAAAGTGATTTTTCCTGGAGTCATTTACAGAAAAAAAAAACACAATAGCATTGAAAGATTTACTGAAACAGATACAGCAATTGTAGCGCTGTTTGTCAACATATCCCCCACTGGAATTGAGACATTTGTCATACCATGGGACCAATTTTTGTATTCTTGTGTCATAGAAGTCAGCCGCCTGGGATGGGAACCAGCGTTTGACAGCAGTCTGCACCTCTCTGTTGATCCCATGATATGACAAATGTATCAATTTCGATGGGGAATGTGTTGAAAAATAGCACAACAATTGCTGTGTCAGTTCCAATGAGTTTTTCCAATGAAATAGTGTTTTCTTTCTCTTACCAGCCCCTGGTGAACTAATTTTTACGGCCCTCATAATTGCGGTCGAGTGGCCAAAATTTGTATAAGCACTTCTTTTGACATTATTAACATGATGAAAGAAAAAAAAATTAACTTTTTTATCTGCCCCCATCAGAATGTTTGCTTGTTAGTCCAACAGCATTGGAATGAGTATAAGAGTGCACGGGATATACAGTGGATAACAGTTATATTTGTACAGCTGTATTTAATATTTAAAACAACGTTTTTTCTGCAGAAATAAATATTGTATTCTTCTATTTTATGTTGAATTATAAATTATTTACATACTTAACAATAATAACGTATAAACATAATTTTTCAAATACTTTAACATAATAACTTCCTCTATTTAAACAAAAACACAGCCTTTTCCCTGCAACATTCTTATTTGTACAGTTACAAAAATAAATTATAATTGTTTCTTTGTTTTTACATTTATGGTACAGACGGGAAGTTCTTATACTTTGTTGAATAGCCCCTAGCCTTCAATACAGCTCTGCACCTTCTTTGCATTGACTGTACTAGCCTAAGACAAGTGGCAGGTTTAATTTCTTCCCACGTCTTCAAAATAACTTCCTTTAGATCTTCTTTAGATGTTACTTTACATTTACGAACTCTTCTCTTGAGAATTGGGCATAGATGCTCAATAGGATTAAGGTCCGCGGATTGGGCAGGTGTTCTAAGCTGTTTAGGAACATTCCAGATGAGCCACAGTTTGTTAATTTCTGCTGTATGCTTGGGGTCATTATCTTGCTGAAACATGTAAGATGCTGATAGTCCCATTTTTTCCACACTTTGTTTGACATTATTTTTTAAAATGTTCAAATAACCCCATTTGTTCAAGTTGTCATCAATGAAATGAATCATACCCACTCCTTTTGATGATATACACCCCCACAATTTAATTGATCCACCTCCGTGCTTGACTGTTGGTAAAGTATTCTCCAGATTATCGGCCGTATTGGCTTTCCTCCACACCGTCTGTATTCCATCAGATCCAAATAGATTTATTTTAGTCTCATCAGACCAAATCACAGTATTCCAGAAGGTTTGAGGTTTGTCCCGGTGCTCTCTAGCAAATGCCAGTCTTGCTGCACGATTCTTTTTACTTACATATGGCCTTTTTCTTGGGATTCTTCCGCAATATCCATGCTGCCATAGTACTCGTCGAACGGTCCGACTAGATACCTTCTTATCCGATGCCTGTTGCAACATCTGCACAATTTCTGGTGCAGTTACACGTGGATTCACTTTAACTTTGTTAACAATGAAACGTTTTTCTTTTTCATTCAGGAACGATTTTCTACTTCTCGGAATATTCTTAATGGAACCATTATATTTGAACTTATTTACTATATAACTTACTGTTGAGTGAGGTTTTTTCACAATATTACCAATTTTCCTGAGTGAATAGCCCCTCAAAGCAAGACTGATTATCGTAAGTTTAAGTTCTATGCTTAGCTCCTTCCCTTTCTTCATGTTGGACACGACTGATATAATACATAACAGACAACATCGCAACTCCCCCTCCTCAATAAGTACGGAAACGCAGTTAACCATCTATGCACACAGTAAATGTAACGTATCTTTGTAAAGTGTATAAATAAGAGTGTTGCATGATATGTTGCCTTATTGTGATGCATTTACTTCCCACTGTTTATAAATAACATTGTCATCATTTTGTTACATTGCACCTGTTTAGTATAAGGATTTTAATAATATATTAAAATATTTTAAAGTTTAAATCAATTTATAAGACAAACCAAGTTATTTCTTTACAAAATTTCAGCCTGTACAAATATAACTGTTATCCACTGTATATTACTTCACTTGTCCTTCAGTAGACACCCTGTTCACGAACACGACGCGCACTACCATAGAACAGATTTCTTAGGCCTGCTACAGTATGCTTCAGTTTAGCAATGTTTATGATATGCAGTATTAGTTGAAATAAACCTAAAACAAGTGCGAAAGTACAGGAGTGAGTAGAGGAATTCAGAAGACAGTATGTCTATATAAGTGGTGAGATAATTGTGTTTAATTTATGTAAGAGTGGCACAATCTGTTCTAAAGGATGGTACATACAGCTGCACTGTAGTTAAAAAAGAAAACCATTTGAAATTGATAGAAAGAAGTGAGTCTGACGATCTACCTTCAACTAGTAATTCAGTGTCAGCAAAGGAAGTTAGCAGAGATCTCCATGAAATGATGGTGCAGGCCAACATTCAACAAAGTTGAGGACAAGCACTTTCAAAATTTTGTTGGAAAGTAGGCAGTACCTGTGTTATAATAGTACGGTATTATAAGTTAAATTTTATACGATGAAAGAGTAATGGAATTTTTCTCCGTTCCATTACTCTTTCATCGTATGATGACGCAGAATATCTGCATGAAAATATCATATGTACTTCGGTACATTAAAATAATATATTAAATTTTATAGCAAAGATTATTGTAATATAGGCTTAAACATTGTATTAAAAGCGGTACCTGTCTTACAGCTATATCGGTGTTTTAAGTTAAAATTATACAACACAGATTGTCGTAATTTGTTCTTAAACATTGCATTAAGAGCGATACCTACGAAACAGTAACATTTTAAGTTAACATTTCATCCTCGGACCTGTATGCAAAATATTTCTCCGTGTGCATAACGCGCTAACTAGAACGACATTTACAAGGGAACCATCCCAGGTCGTGTAGCTCGAATTTAATGAAAGTGCATATTTAAGCTAATTTTTGTTTTTCTAAGAAACGTGGTAATAGTCGTTCGTTTCGCTCTTTCCTCGTTTACGAAATATACTGACTTGAAAATCGATGCTACTTATACCGCTTCTTGCGCGCACTCGGGTCCTCAGAGCTCCGTGACACCATATCACAACTCTCGCATCACCACGTTTCTGAACCAACGAAAATTAGCTTAAATATGTATTTTCATTAAATTCAAGCTACATGACTTGAGACGGTTCCCTTGTTACACAAATTCACGCTACAGGAGAGCGATACAAATAAACACGAAACAGGTCAACGACCTGATGATGATGATGATTATTTTTTTATTATTATTATTATTATTATTATTATTATTATTATTATTATTATTATTATTATTATTATTTTATAGGTAAAACAAAATCGATCATTTATAAATGAATATCGTAGAGAATAGTGTTGTATGGAGTTGAAATGTAAACTTTAAATAAGAAATATCAGGATAAAGCTACTGAAATAGATTTTTGGAGGCGATCAGCCAAGGAACCCAGAAAAGATAACAAAGTTCACAGTTATAAAGAAATCCTGGATGTAAAAGTAAATATCCTGGAAGAAATTGAAATGAAATGATTAGACCTATAGTGGTATTGGCATGTACAGTCTTAGAAAAACGTTTTGCCGCACAGATACTTTTTAAGTCCTAGAAAGAAGGCAGTGCGCATGATCAGACATACAACGAAACAAAACTACTTTTATTATCTCAACTAGTCCTTCTCTTGTGAACCAGGTCACTCGTCCTCTGATCATGCGCACTGCCTCCTTTCCGGGACTTCCAAAGTATTCGTGCGACAAAGACTGTACAGTGTATACCTAAGGAAAATTCCCAAGAGGAGTTTGGAATGGGAGGTAGCAGGCAGAAGAAGGAAAGATAACCATGAAGACTATGGATGAATGAAGTGCAATGTAGTATGTAAAAACTTGGAATCTGTTGTTGTTGTTATTATTATTATTATTATTATTATTATTACGATTATTATTATTATTATTATTATTATTACGATTATTATTATTACTACTATTATTATTATTATTATTATTATTATTATTATTACTACTACTATTATTATTACTATTACTATTATTATTTCGTGTTTTTGTTTTGTCTTTGTTCTGTATTGTCTTAAACGTTGGCCTTAATCCATATGACTGCGTAATGGAGGAGTATTGCTCTTAATCAATTACACTAACAACAGGGATAGAGTCCACCGCTGTGGAATAACGGTTAGCATGCCTGATCGTGAAACGAGCGGCCTCAGGTTCAAATTCTGGTTGGGACAATAACCTGGTTGAGGTTTTTACCGGGTTTTTCTCTCAACCTATTGTTAGCAAATGCTGGGTAACTTTCGGCGCTGCACCCTGGACTCATTTCGCTGGCATTATCACCTTCATTGCATTAAAACGCTAGATAACCACAGCAGTTGATGAAGTGTCGTAAAATAATCAACTAAAATGGGGATAGAATGGACCAAAGGACTTAAAACTTGAAAAAAGAGGGAAAAAAGCGCGGTGTAGAGAAAGAAAAAGAGAGAAAGAAAGAAAGAAAGAAAGAAAGAAAGAAAGAAAATAATAAATAAAAAGAAGAACGTCTGATGGACTAAGATGGTAAGCCTATTCGGCCAAGTTTCTTCAGAATACTTGATTCCTCTGTATTTCCGGTAGTGGTGGTGGTGGTTGGTGATAGTATTAGTATTAGTATTTATTTATTTAACCTGATAGAGATAAGGCCATCAGGCCTTCTATGCCTCTCTACCAGGGGATTACAACTATAATATGAAGAATAAAATTACAATTAATATTAAATTTACAATTACAATTACAATAAAAATTAAAGTACGACAAGATTACCTGATTAATGAAAGCTAGACAATTTATCATAGAAGTTAAAAACAAAGAACATTTTTGTATTTACTGAATTACAAATGAAACCTAGAATAACAAAATTCTATAGTGATGAAATTACCATATATTGAGATATTTTGTGATAGATTAAGAGAGCTATTTACAAGAAACCATGTCTGAACGAGTCTTAATTACTGAGTGGTGATGGTGGCAACATAGGCGGCGTAATAATAAAAATGTTTGGGTTGGGGCATTCTCTCAACCAGTGCCTTAATTCAGAAATATGTTTCTCAAATTAAATAGGTAAACATAAATAATTCCATGTCCGTTCAAATTAAGAACATAAATTCATATTTACAGCAAGTAATTTGTTGTTCATATTCTTACAATACTAGATTCAAATCGGTTGGACGAAGCTTGAAATTCGTCAAATCAAAACTCAATAGCAACAAGTCAATTTCACAGCCTGTCCCTCCTAGTCTAGTGGTAATTAAGGCTGATTGCTATGTAAATGTAATTGAAATGACAAATAAGGTTACACTAGCCTTTTCTGCTATTTTTTTCTCTCCAAATAAGAACAATAGTCTCGGCTGACATTGTGAACGATGCATGGCATTTACTTGCTCACTTCAGTAATAAATTGCGTTCTCGCCTGTTAGTTCGTCATATTTTTCCCTCCCAGCATGGGGAAAAAAACACATCTTCTGCGCGACGCGTGTTCAAACTAGCAACTCCGAGTGTTTTGATCTACAAACTGACTTGCCTGAAACATCTGGCACCATTTCGGTTTTTTGTCTGTTTTATTTTACAAATCCAATATTGTTCCACGTCAAGGCTTATGCTTTTGAAAAGTGCATGCAATTAACAAGGAAGTTTCTTAGAAGTGTGTCTGAAGTACTCTTAGTATGACACTGAAAAAAAAAATATATATATATGTATACACACACAGAGTCCAGATTTGAGAAGCTACTTTGTAAGAAGCGGGCACATTTTTCGTAGTAATAACAACTTAGGCCTACTTACAAATGGCTTTTAAGGAACCCGGAGGTTCATTACCGCCCTCACATAAGACCGCCATCGGTCCTTATCCTGTGCAAGATTAATCCAGCTATCATCATATCCTACCTCCCTCAAATCCATTTTAATATTATCCTCCCATCTACGTCTCGGCCTCCCCAAAAGTCTTTTTCCCTCCGGCCTCCAAACTAACACTCTATATACATTTCTGGATTCGTCCATACGTGCCACATGCCCTGCCCATCTCAAACATTTTGATTTAATGTTCCTAATTATGTCAGTGAAGCATAAAATGCATGCAGTTCTGCGTTATGTAACTTCCTCCATTCTCCTGTAACTTCATCCCTTTTAGCTCCAAATATTTTCCTAAGAATCTTATTCTCAAACACCTTAATCTCTGTTTCTCTTTCAAAGTGAGAGTCCAAGTTTCACAACCATACAGAACAACAGATAATAGGGATACAGTAACTGTTTTATAAATTCTAACTTTCAGATTTTTTGACAGCAGACTAGATGACAAAAGCTTCTCAACCGAATAGTAACATGCATTTCTCATATTTTTTTTTTTCGCAGTAAGAAATTTTTAAAATGTAATTTTAGTCGAGTGTATAACTGAAACTTTTTTTGTTTTTGTGTCAAATGTTGTTGTTGTTTCTAAACACACAATAGGCCTAAATATATGTTAATTATGTGTTTATTTTGTAAATCATATCGCGACCCCTCAACTCTTTACACGACCCCCAGTTTGGGAACCACTGGTATAGACTGAATTTTATTAAAATATGCGATGTAAGCTATGAAGTAGATAACTCCATGTTCAGATCACTTTACTAACAAAAGCTTTATGTGAACATCAGAATTGGTAGCAGAGATTAATCACAGTCTAGTATATACAGTCGGGAAGCTCAATACGTAGTAAATATGCAAACATTAGATAGTTGCTCACCACTAGGATCGCTAATATCGCCTCATTACAGGCAATGCAAAATAGAACCGTCACAGTCTATTGTTTCTAGCACCCTCAAAACTCAAGCTTCGTGACTGTATATAGTAGACTGTGGATGAATGTTATCCCTCTGCATCATTCCTCTTCCAAGACGACATACTGGTCTAGATAATATGCTTACGCAGCCCATTTCTTTCCCAAAACAAACACTTAAATATCAATCTGTGCTTCTTCCCGTTGAGTCTTGTGTGATTTAATAGTTAAATAGGTCCAGCGTCGACCCATGTAGCCAACGTACATCTGTCTGTCTGAACCCCGTATACTGTATGTCAGCGCTAAGTAGGTCTACAGCGAATACAAGGAGATTAAAGAGCATTGGTTAACTAATTTCGGGAATGTAGACTTAGTCTGCATTTATTAGATAGTAATCATGAAAGTTCGTTCTCTGAAAATGTTAAAAAAAAAAGTAGGCCTATATGTCTTAAATTGTGCTATGTTACTTCGACAAGGAAATTAAAACTGTTGTTGAGTTCGGATTAAGATATAGGCTACAGCAATACAGCAAAATGCACACTTCACGTAGTTTACAGCAATATTTTCAACAGTATTGACGCATGTTTAAGAGCACAGAATGAACGCTTAGATCGTCTGATGTAATGGTGAGTACCTTTTAATTATTTCAATTAAACTAAGTACCAACCAAAATTGGAAGCGTCTTGATTTTACAAAAGAAAGCCATTAGAATTTTATGTAAAGCAAACTATCTGGAACACTGTCGGCCACTTTTCAGACAATCACGGATTTTAACAATCATAAATTTGTATATATATGATCTAGTACTTTATACTCGACAAAATATCGACAATTACTCATTAGTGGCCAATATACATGATCATGAAATTAGAAATAGTGAACAAATTAATATTCCATATTGTAAATTGCACAAGAGCAACACAAACTTTTTAATTATGGGGATGAAATTATATAATAAGCTCCCAAGTCAATATTATAAATTACCAATCAATAGCTTCAAAACTAGATTTTACAATTGGTTATTAAATAATCCTTTTTATTCTGTTGCTGAGTTTTTCAACACAAATTTGTATGAAATTGTATTTTAATAAATAAGTTTAATTTCAATTTAGTTAGTTTTCTTTAATTTAAAAGTTTCAAATTATTTCATGTTTTCATTGTATTATTTAAATTTTACTGTTTATTTTATTGGTGTTTTTTTTAATGTATTTATATGTTTTTCAATGTATTCTGATGAAGCCTAAAACTGTATGTCTAATGGCCAAATAAATTGAATTGAATTGAATTGAATTTAGTTGAATTGAATGAAGTAACTATTAAAACAATAACATTCGAGTTGTGCAGCGCTATGCAGACGGCAAAACACTTTCGGATCAACCTGATTGGTGGACATCAGTTTGTATTAAATCATATTAATGTTTCAGTTTTGCTAAAGAATTAAATAATAAGTGAAACAAATCAATAGATAAACAGATAAATGATTGAACAAATAGTAAGTACATAAATAAGTAAATATGAGTAAATAATTAAATGAATACACTTCGATAGACAATTAAGTAAAATGAAAAATAAATATAAATAAATACATTTGTTTATTTATTCACCAATGTTTTGTTTTCCCTTAGTATGATATAATATTTGGTTTGGATAACTTTATTCAGTTTGGTTCTCTGTGTTCTAGCGAATTTAGTCTAAAGTCTTGGTTTTTCTGAACCGACGCATGCGACGTGCGGGCTGCGAGGCCCGCCTCGCACAAATCCGGACTACACGAGAGATAGTGAGTGGTTTCTATAACTGCGAGATGCGAGGTCTGCGTACCTCGCAACTAAAGAAACCACTCACTATCTCTCGTGTAGTCCGGATTTGTGCGAGGCGGGCCTCGCATGTCGCATGCGTCAGTTCAGAAAAACCAAGACTTTATACTTATGCATTTACACATAATGCTTATACATTTATGCAATCATCCATCCGTCCATCCAGCCATCCATCCATACATTGACATGAAAGCATGGCAACCTTAAAAATATTACAGATGATTTTAAAACTCGTTTAAAGTTGGTGACATTTAAAAGCAAAGTTATATTTTGGGTCAGTAGTATTTGTAAATGTAGATTACTCTTCATCGTAATTTATTAACGTAATTACTTGGTTACTAAATGAGCTTTAGTTCTGATGTATTTAATTTCTTTGCGTTCTAGTTATTTTAGCCCTAAAGCTGTCATTGTCAGTATTGTGTCCATCAGTCGTTACATTACGTGGGATTGACTGAGGGATTAATAAAAATGATAACATATCTTTCACATTTTATCTGAGCCACGCCAGGCAAACCACATTATACAAAGGTTATATTGTGACTTCGCTTCACCCTCCTGGCTCATCCTTTCAATTTATCAACTATCACTGCTTTTTACTTTTGTAGAACCGTTCGAATTAGTATCGCTTTGTTGGGCAATCGGTCGAATGAAAGCTGTTATTAATTTAGTGACTCTATATTATTTATACTTTGATAAATCGTCCTCCAAACCGTTGTAAATTCATAAATTCAGCCTTGTTCGTGGAGTTTGAATCATGTTCTTAGTTGGTGTAGCTGTATTCTATTTATTTACATTACATAGTATGCGTACATCGCTTCACAGCTAGAATATGGAACATATAAGAAAATCTTAATAGTACTATAAAGTCTTAATTATAGTCACAGTATAGTTGAAATACGCAGCGATATTTTACTACTTAATTAACTTATTAATCCCAGAACATGAATTTTACCAGCAATCGAAAAGTATTGGGAATAAATTTGAATAAGGAACAAAAAAAAGTTTCCTTCCCAGGCAGGATTCGAACCACGAAACTCTTATTTACCAGTATGTCGTGATCTGGAGTGAACAAGGCTCGAAATCAGCTACAAGAATTCGTCCGGTTTTTTTCCCCCCACTACTGTAGGCCTGCATACCGTGATTCAGCTGTGTGGTACAATCTGTCGATTCAGCCATACATACTTCCGGTTAAGTCCTACTAGGATTCTACTTCACCCCTCAAAAGCGTACTAGGGCCCTAGGGCCTACGCTCCTCAGACTGATGTCATTTGTACTAGAATCAGAAAAGGCTACTTCACCACGCTGACATCGTTTTGGTCAATGTTATTGTAATGATAGGCCTACGTTAAATGAAAATTGAACTGAAGAGTGGCGGTGGAATGATGGAGGGCAAGGGCGTACGCAGGGACGGGGGTACCGGGTTTGAACTCCCACCTCTTGAACTAAAATATATATATATATATATATTTCAACATATTTTTGTTTCCATGTTATGTACCTAAAGTGTCTGACATGATATTTCCATGCAGGAATTCTGCATTACCATAAATGATATAATACGTACTTCGGTACATTACAATAATATGATGTACGTAAATAATCACTTAGTGATTTAAGACGGCGCTCATTCCGTCGGATCTCGGCCACTTAATCACTCGTAATGAGTGCACCTCTGCAGATAGTGTGTTGGACATTGTGCCACTGTGAATCTCTGATCCAGTGCATGAGGATTGGGCACTAAAGGGAAACTAAGAGGTTGAACTTAAACTGAGAGGAGTCAATTCGCCATCGCAACTAGAATCCGGTGTGGCTTAGCGGATAGAACGTCAGCACGTAGAGCTTAAAACCCGGGTTCGAGTCCCGCTGCTGCAGATAATTTTTCTCCGCTCCACCCATTCTTCATTAATCTTAAACGTTTATTGAATTCATAACTATTTTCAAGTATGTAAAACTCTGTCCGTAGCTTAAATCTTCTGTCTTCAATAGGCCGTTCCACAATAAGTTCATCATTGTCGCTTGATTCTGAAGGCAGTTTTTGATAATTATAATATTGTGAATTAGTAATTAATTTTCTTTTATGTGTGTGAGTGAATGCTGTGTAATGTTTTAAATGTTTGTATTGTATCGGAGGTGGCCGTGGCGTTGAGCTGATCCCTCATCCGGGGAGGCCCTCCATGTCCTTGTGTGGTCAAAAAAGTATGTATGTGATCCAATAGCTTAATTCCTCTCCCGACAGGTAGCGACCCTGTAAGGCCCGGGTGGCGTGGGTAGTATAAATTAACCCAAAAGGGAGAGGTTAAACTAAGGTAAAGGAAGAACGTAATTAATTTTACCCAGCTATGGAGTTGAGTAAAAAACCTTAGCATTTAACTAAAGTAAAATTAGCATAGTAAAATATATGAAACACCTTTACCTTAGTAAAAAACTGAAGTAAATGCTAGTTTCGCTTAGTAGTTACTATAGTAGACCTAATTATTTTTACCATGGTAGGCCTGATTACGTGAAACACAGTTTGGTAAATACCAGAGTATGATGAAATTTCTATAGTAATTATTTAACTCTAGTAGTTAAATGAAACACACTCCAGGAAACTAGTCTAGTAACAACCAAGATTTACTAGTACATACTACAGTAAACTTTTATGAAACAGGTCCAAGTAGGCCTACTTCTTTTCTTTATCAATAGACAGTGGTTATGAGTTTGTTGCGAGAGAAATTTTGGCGTCACTTAACTTGCTTCTTTTGGTTGCATGAGTACAGTTCCAATTCTTTGACTGATTTTATGTCTACTTAGTCTCCGGGATGGATTTCAATTCCTTTAAGGGGTTAGGTACAGCTTACAGCAGTAAAGTTTTGGAAATATGCAACATTTTTTTCCTCCATTACTGTATCTTGTACAATAATGAAAATGGGTATGTGTAAAATACTGTCCTTCTGCTATATGAAAAAATATTTTTACGATTAAAAAAATTATTTACATTTTTTTTTTTTCAAAATTCATCTCACTGTGCAGTGATGAAGCATTTCCCACATAACTCAAAAACTATCCAAAATTCTGTGATGAAATTTTTTGTGTGTATTTATGCATGTTATATCTACAATATGATGCAAGATCACTTCTCTACCTTTGATAGATTCTCTGATAAAAAATAAATTCATTTAAAAATGGTCAAGTATCAGTACTTTCTTCTAACACAAAATAAAAAAATATATAGGCCTATTATTTATTAATGAATGTAGTTGAAAGAGCATGATATTGTAAACATGAGTTTTAGTAATAAAATAAAAGAGAGAGAGAGAGAGAACATGAAAAGTTAACAAGTTTATGACTTATGAGGGAAACGCTTCATTACTGCACAGTGAGCTGCCACCATTTTGAATTTGTGAATATATATATGGAGGAAAAAAAATGTTGAATATTTCCAAAAATTTTACTGCTGTAAGCTGTACCTAACCCCTTAAAGATTTTTGATAGGAGAAATCTTTCTATTGTCCATACTTTAGAAATGACGGGATTTTCAATCGCAGCACACATTTGAACCGTAGCAGTAAAGAAACTAAAGGTGACACGACACTCATTTGGCCTCAGGTGGCTGCGTACTATCACAGTCTAGTACATACAGTCACGAAGCTTGAGTTGTGAGGTTGCTAGGAACAATAGACTGTGCCGGAACTGTTTCGCATTGTCTGTAATGAGGCGATATTAGCGATCCTAGTGGTTAGCAACTATCTATGAATGCATATTTACTATGTATTGAGCTTCGTGCCTGTATATACTAGACTATGGTACTATATTCCTGCGGAAAAATGACACGTTATCGATAAAACTTGGCGCGCCACATGAAAAAAGAACGGAATAGTTTCCGGATAGCCTTCGTGGACATTGAATATGGGGGAAAACAATTTGAATAACAGTTTAGGAGAAATAACTTTAGGTACAGATAGACAGAATGCACAAAACTAATTTTAGATATAAAGGAAAATATGGAAATTACTTTTTTTGCAGAATCACAATACTTTCGTTTTAAACGTGGTAGGGCCTATTATAAAAAGAATTGACTGAAAATCGTAAAATATGAAATGAGAAAATACGTTTCTGAAAGGTTTCATTCCTCTTGGGGAAAAAAAGCGGACACAAAACTATTTCAAAGCTCTGAAATTCTAACTGAACAGAAATAAGGTTTCATTTCTAAGCATGAGTCATTCGAGATCGGATTTAGCGCGGTGAGTGGCGCTGAATAGATACCACACCGCAGAACAAAATCTCCTCTTCCGAAAGCTGATTCCCTAACAAAGACGCCATCCCTAAAATCTGTCTTCGTTCTTGACATCCCACCCTGCATTGTGGGGGATGCGCTATGAATATAAGAACTTTTTTTGAATGACCATCCCCTTGGTTTGAATTCAGTTGGTTGGTTCACTTCTATAACAAAAGTGAATGGATTCAGCCGTCACTGGCTGCTTGCATCAAGGGGTGGTCCTTAAAAAACTGGTGCGGTGGGATTTGTATAATGTAGGTCTACTGAGAACCAGTGGCCTCCATATTGTACAGCCCACATAAAAAATATTAATCATTTTGTATATATTTCGATATAAATTTTATATTAATATTAACCCTTTCTAACCCAAATTAAATTTACAAGCAATCCATGTTGAAACAAATAGCTGTATTAGGACCAAGTTACGGGAGTGGCAACATTTGAAACAAAACTATATTCATGAAAATGAAGACATTAATACAAAAACAACCTTTGTCAAAATTGCTATTTTTCAGAACAATAAAAATAAATAGAACAACATATGTCAGCTGTTTCCGTACAACTGGTGTTTATCCTTGTGGCTATTGCACATGACATATTGTGTCATTTTTGGAGTCTATAAACATTTGAAATAGTAGCAAACGTGTCCTTAAGTTGATTTCATTAAAAATGACTGGGGATGTTTTTGTAATAGTATCTTCAAATGTATTGAAATAGAAGTTATCCAGCAAAATTTACCTTCATATGTAACACACAAGTATATAAATGCTATAAAGTTAATTTTTGCCCTATGGTATCTATAGGTAAGAAAGGGTTAAACTACAGTGCATATTATTATTATTATTATTATTATTATTATTATTATTATTATTATTATTATTATTATTATTATTATTATTGTGTAACCGTAGTGTCATATTTGTCAAGTGCCTGGTAACTCATTTCGATTCGATTTAAGTTTTTTTTCTTTTGTGAGAATCACTTATTAATTCAATTTCGTGAGAAAATCATGAAAAGTCATATATATTAGTTAAAATTATTGTATCCATAAAAGTATTTGTTGAAAGACAGCCAAAGTTGCCACATTTGTCAAACAATCTTTGGGCATTTTAGTGATACTTTCAAAATACACAATTTTTAATATTTGTTTAAACAGCTTTTTTTTTCAGTTTCCTGTAATTTATTATTTTGATTATACATTGTCCCCTATCTCTGAAACTAATGGACCAATTGAACTGTTTTATTTCCGTATGCTTTTTAGTCTGTATCAAACGATCTAAATCTTTAAAATTTTGAGAACTGGCTTCACTTTTTATAAAAATAACAACAACCTTTCAAATTTTATAAAAGTGATTTAAATTCTTTTAAATTTTGTTGTGATAAAGTAAATTAAAAAATTAACGATTAGATCTTAGGAATACGTGTAATAAAAATTAACCATATACACTAAATAGTTTTTGAAAAACGATACAGCATAAAAGCATAAGTGTTAAAATTGTTATAAACATTTGAATGTGAACTGTTTAAACAAATATTAAAAATTGTGTATTTTGAAAGTATCACTGAAATGTACAAAGTTTGTGTAACAAATTTTCTAACTTTAGGTGTTTTCCAACAAATACTTTTATGGATACAATCATTTTAACAAATATGTGATTTTTCATGATTTTCTCATGTAGTGCTCCCTTAATTGAGGCGGTCAGAGAAAAAGGGTGTAAATGTACTTAATATTATTTTCCATAAAATGTGTTTAAAAGTTACTAAGCATTCGTAATTCCGTGAAGTTTTAATTTTAAATGATAATGTGCGTTGCTTCTTCGTTAAAAAGGAATATTATCTGTTTTAATATATTATCTTTGTTTCTAAAACTACAAATTTAGATGACTTTCAAATTTTTCTTGACTTCTGAATAACCTTACATACGTAAAAATTTATAAAGCAGTTTACAGTAAATTAGTAATTAATTTTTATAAGAAGTTTAAAATAGGTTTATTCTGGCGAAGTGACTTGATGTTTTTCTGCTTCTTCGTTAAAAAGGAATATTATCTGTTTTAATATATGATCTTTGTTTCTAACACTTTCATAAAAATTACAGAGTTTGAAAGTGTTCTCAATTTTAAACAACTTTATTTTGTATTATACCCACGTCAATGATAGTAGGACATTATTTCCTTCAGCGCAGATTCATCGTCGATGGTCTGATGGTAACTTGCTTCCCTAATCGTAGGTTCCAAAGTTCTTGGACTCAAATCCGGTTGGGAATAATATTTTTGAAGGAATTAAATCTTGACATGGCTTACTCCTCGAGAATTGCAAAGCTTACTTAATCGTAGATTTGGAACACGTTAAAGAAACCCGTTCCTTAAAGATAGCTTGAGGCAAAATTTGTTAGTCCTTTCTCGTCCGCGTTGAATTTCGACGCTGAATAAACTCTTCAGTCGAAAGCATCGTTAAATAAAGTAGACCTAATGCTCACTCCATGAACGTAGAGCACACTTTGCACTTAAGTTTCTGTTGTTTACAGTTGCTCAATTGACGTAACTATTTACAGAGAGCATATTTACATGTAATCCTATGTAGTTAAAACAACATAGGCTCTATACAGAGTGTTAAACATTCAATATTTGAGAAGTCGTAGTATTCATCAGAACAAGAAGACAAAGTCTAATGAACATGGGTCCTAAAATTAACATCTTCCGAGATATTAGTAGACCTCTACTTGTTAACCATCATAGATGACGCTCAGTGTGATTTCATTATTCTGAGAGATGTGAAAATAGTACATTATGCAACGAGCCTATAATGATAGTAATTAAGAATCGAGTATGGATATTTATGAAACGAGCGCAAGCGAGTTTCATAATTTTCATACGAGCTTCTTAATTACCATTATAGGCGAGTTTCATACGACTTTTTATGCTCGACCATATTTCTAACTTGAAATTACCGGTATTCAGATATATACATTTTATTTGTAACTGACAAGATCGGAAGTGACCTTGTTCTAGGTCGTGAATTGTGAGATGTGCGCAGACGCGAAAGTATTGATTTTTTCCGAGGAACAATAATGTTATTGACCTTGACGTAGTCCCGTTAAACTTGATAATATTATAATATTATAACCTTGATTATTGAATTCGACATTGAAAAACGAGATGACAAATTGAATTTATTTGAATATTATTTACAATTAACGCTAATTATTATAGTAACAGAACATAACCTTCTGCGACAGTATTGGATTTCCAGCCTCCGTGACTTTTCGCTAATTCTCTTTCGATTGCATATCCGAGAATAATCGATACTTGCGGTTTTATAACTGTAGAAAGCTGACCTGTCATTGGCTGAACAGTTGTAACCTGAGTCGTCATTGGCTGAAAGACCTGACCTTTAATGAGTAGGTGTACTTTAATGACATGCATTAAAGGTCTGCTACCAGGTGTATAATTACTACATTTCGGCATGGTCGAGCATAAAAGTTAATAAACATTAGTCCTAAAATTAAATTATGTAAGAAAATTGGCTCTCAGATTGGCATTATAAGAACAGTGTAATCTTCTAATATGAGCTCTTTGCATGTTTCTATTGGGTAGGCCTATAATAATAATAATAATAATAATAATAATAATAATAATAATAATAATAATAATGAGAATTTAAATATTTATTCTGTGATATATATAAACATTAAACATTGAGAAACTTGAAACAGCTATTATTGTTAACAAGAATATTTCCTTAGTCTATTCTTAAATTGGTTTGATGTCTGACAGTGCCTGACCTTACTCGGTAGGGAATTCCAAAGTCGAGGAACAGCCACAGTGAAAGAAGATGAACATGAGGATGTTCGGTGGGAGGGAATGGATAATATACAGTATCATTTCAGAAATTTAGTAAAAAAATTGATGTGCTAGTCCTTAAGACGTATGAGAGGAGATGCATTACGATGAATGGAAATCATATTGAGCATATTATGGGATGTTTATGAGTTTATGAACAACTAGCGCCTAGCATATCCATATCTCTGAAGTTATTAATTTCAGGACAGATTTTTATTAGAATTTTGTTTTCTTGTTTTGACGAGTACTACCACCTCTCAAAATAATGAATGATTTTAACATCCTGTGTATGTCATTAGACATTATAATAGGCTAATAGGTCTGTGCGTGCAGTTCATATGTCTGACTTTTTTTTTTTTGCAGTTTTGTGTTATGTTTCCACTGGTATGGATATAATATATTCTTAGCGCAACTAGTAAATTAGTTACATTACTTGTTTTGGGATGTGCAAATTATTATTATTATTGTTATTATTATTATTGTTATTATTATTATTATTTATATTAGCTATATAGACTTATTATGTAGGCTTATAATGTTATAAGTAGAGTCCGGAATTTTAGGTGCTAAATGTTAATATTGTTCCTCGCTATAGTTTATAGATATAGAAGCCATGCCCCCACTTCTTTGAGATGTCATTCTTGTCATTTAGTATTTTCCCTTTGGTACCGTTAAAGGTCTTTAATCCTCTTAACTACGACTTAGAAATTAGCGCACGGTTTACAAGATCCATTACCCAGTTCTTATGACTCTGTTGTCTATCATTACTCTTCAATACGTGAACCATATCCATTCATCTACACTCAGTGTCATTATTAACTTTTAGCACCTAAAATTCCGGGCTCTAGTTATAAGTAGGCTTGTAATGTTGGGAACCGATTACAAATGTTGACTGCAGCATACATAGGCCGGGGACGTGAGCTAGTACGAGGACATTGGCTTGGTTCTGCGATCTATTACGGGAATAACAAGGTGCACATAAACAAATCTGGACGGCTCTAAAAGTAAATATAAGCGATATAGCATTACAAAGATATATTTTACGTACCTTTCTTTACGTAAAAAAGAATTATCATAGAATTATTCGTGGGTTTGAGTTTCCTCCTTTCCTTCAGGATCCGTAAAATTATAATGCATAACAACGCACATCTTCAGTGCCTCACCAAATTCCGCTGCAAAAATATGCGCCTGAGAATCTTTAAATTTCAGCATTATTATTCAGCAGGTACACTGTTTATGCATGCTACAATAGTAACTCGTGAACGGATAGAAAACTTGAAACCACCGTAACGCACCTTATCGGTCCCCAACATTACAGTCCTAGTTATAAGTATATTGTATTACAGACTATTATATTATATTATCACATTACATTAAAGGTTAGAGTCTTCAGGGAAGAAACATATTCTCATGAAATTTCGACAAATGTCTTCCTGAGTCCTGAGACATTTGTTGGTTTATTTTTAAAATTCATTGTAATTGTACACTTCAAAAAAGTCACTGATATGAGGAAAGATGCTGAAAAAATCCTAGCAGGTTATAGTTAGAACACAAATACAGGTACATTATACTATACTTCGGGTCTCTGCACATACATCTTATAACATAATCATGTATGAAGTATGGTATGGTATGGTATGGTATGGTATGGTATAGGCCTACTATACTCTCAGGATTCAGGAAGATACGGGACTGGTATCCATTTAACATTGCAAGGAATTTGGGGAATTAGAATAAGTAGCGAAATCCGCTTTCGTATTCCAGCTATAAAGGCTAGTGGAATCACTGTACTGGCCACACTTTACCTTCATACTGCTTGGATGTTCGTTCACCTCTGCTGAGGCATGTGAACGTGAGGTCAGCAATCGGTTTGGTTGGCCTTTACCCTCTATGCGCTGTCATTAATGTAGTTACAATTACGTATATGTATTGTAAATTACTACAATCATAATAATTACAATAGACTATGAAATTCACAACCTGTGGAGTAACGGTCAGCGCGTCTGGCTGCGTAACCAGGTGGCCCGGGTTCGAATCCCGGCCGGGGCAAGTTACCTGGTTGAGGTTTTTTCCGGGGTTTCCCCTCAACCCAATACGAGCAAATACTGGTTAACTTTCGGTGCTGGACCCCGGACTCATTTCACCGGTATTATCACTTTCATTTCATTCAGACGCTAAACAAACTGAGATGTTGATACAGCGTCGTAAAATAACCCAATAAAATAAATACAATATGAAGAGTAGGCCTACTCTACCTCTTTTCTATAGATTTAAATGTCATGTTGGAAATTCAGATAAGTTCAAATTGTAATATAAAATAGTTTTGTACAATTTTCAGTCTATTACTTATCTAAGTGTGAAAGCAGAAATAAATTCTGTTACATCAATTAAAATATTATATTAAGTATCACGAATATTTTCGACGTTTCATATAAGTCATTTTCAGGTGATATAGTTAGCTGTATTTGTCAGCTAACTATATCACCTGAAGATGACTTAGGCTATATGAAAAGTCGAAAATATTCGTGATACTTAATATAATATTTTAACTGATGTAACAGAATTTATTTCTGCTTTCACACTTTGATAAGTGATAGACTGAAAATTGTACAAAACTATACAATACAAAACTATTTTATATTCTTTTCTATAGACCTATTAATTTAGTAGCAATTCTTTTCTTAATTTAAGTTCAGTGTCGAATTTATAAACTTAATAAATGCAGTCTTGCTCCAATAATTTAACAGTTTTAGGTTTTGCAATATTAGTTTCTGTCTGTAGTGTCGTCCTACACAGTATGCTCTGGTTCTGTCGACTGTACATTTTTGTGTGTGCGTGTGGTAATAATGAAGACACTCAATACGCTTGCTAATTGCGTCACTAAGTCTTCAAATGTATTAAAGACAATCACACTGAATCATAAATAGCATTATCTGTAAGTTCTCACGTAACATCCGTGATCCAATCTTTTGCAACCAATAACATACATACTTGGTAGATATGATAGGTATTCTTCACCTATTGTATTACATCACCGTATCAGTGCAGTATGCAGCTTATGGGTGATGCCATGTTTAAGAACGTAATCTCGTATTTTCTAATGTTCGTAATAAAATTGGATTATCTTCTTCTGTTTGGTAAGTTCGCCAGTTTATTTGAAAAAATATAGGCCTAAATATTTAGAAACATTGGTTCATGTACCATTTCATGGTACGGGAAATGTGGCCTATACCATTTTAAATTTATACTCTTAAGGGTATATGCACGTGTACGACCACAAATATTATCAGAAAATGCAGGCTCTATATTTATAAAATTTTATAAGGAAATGAACTCACAATTGGACAAAAATTAAGAGGTACCACAACAAGACTTATTCGAACTTAAATATCCAATAAAATTATAAAAAAATATTACTAACAATATTTTTCAAACCAGTTCTATCAGAGTATGAAAAAAAAAACAAACAAAAAATGTCTGCAGTTACGTCATTTGGTAACTATAACATTGTTATGGTCTCTCTGACACCTTCAATATTTTTCTTGCATGTAATAAACACTTATTTCTGAAAAGTAGACTACTCTCAGACATGTAGATTTGTTTATTTTAATACAATTAATTTTTTATTTGTCCTATATAAAATATATTAAAATTTACATAATGTTTTGTGACCTAATTTTTCTATTTTCAAAGAAATGAGCATCAATGTAGTCTACCTTTTGCATAAATGCATGTTAAATTAGTGTACAAAATTTCATAATTCTATCTCTAATGGTTGTGGAGTTATGAAATAATATGTGTGAAAATTTTCAAATTTTGGAAAATTTAAGTTAAAGTAAAAAGTGAATTCTTAAAAATATTATTAGTAGATATTTAAGTTCTAATAAGTCTTGTTGTGGTACCTTGTAATTTTTGTCCAATTGTGAGGTCGTTTCCTTATAAAATTTTAGAAATTTAGAGCCTGCATTTTCTGATAATATTTCTGGTCGTTGACGTACATATACCCTTAAAATTAGGCTTTCACTTCAAGTAGACTTAAGACAAGTAATGTGCTTTAAATGTTAAATATTTTTGTTCATGCAAGACTAGAAGAAGACGGTCTAGCATATAGTCTAGGAAAGTAAGCCATTAAGGAAATCAGGATGTTAAAATTTACCATAAAATCTAATTTGCCTAGAAATGTATTCAGTTGCATTAAGCATTTGATTTTAAACCAGTTGATATAGCCTACATGGAATAAGTATCCTATATTCCACAGTTTTAAAGGCTTTTTTTTTAAACGGACTCTTGTGTGAGATATTGTAATTGAATATTTGTTTTCAGAACGTTTTTCTTTTAAAAGGACATAAAACTTTTTGACACCTCTTTATCACAAAGAACTATGGGTATTATTTTGGTATTTCTTACAATAATTAATCTGAAACTGTCAGCAAAAGATGTCGGAAACAAATTTAACTTTGAAAGCTAAAAGTTAAAAATGCATATAGCCGAAATGTATTTTACATGCTAATGATGCTTCGGTTTCGAGGACATATACTCCATTATCTTGTTGCTTGGGTTCCATAATTTCAGAGACAAAATGTAGACCTATTTAACTTCTATATTTTGTAACGTAAGTTATATAACAATTTTCAGATTCAGTAATCTTGTTTCATTCATATTCATAAACTACGAAATATCTCAATATAATTCTAACTACAGTTGTTCTGGTGCTTCGTAAATATATGTCTTAGATTTGATAACATTAGCCTATATGAATAGACCTATTTGACTAAGATAATGAAATTTGTTCAAGCTTGCAGAATGCTGTTTTCACACCCAGGTGTCCGCTATTCTCAGCGCTATAATGTATCAATTGTTTGATTAACTTATAATCCTGGATAGAAAAGTTTTATTTTATGGGACTGGACACAACTTCTGAAAATGATCATGGTGTCAGAGCTTTTAAATTAACCCCCCCCCTTTTATTTTACGAGCTGGAACAATGATCCTATTGGGTTGAAATCCTTAGAGATATTTTAACCTGTTTTACAAGACAACTGTAAATGAACTCATGTTGAAATCTTCTTTTAAACATCACTCATTTAAGATTTCCACATAAAATAAACTATCTGCCCGTACTAATTGTAAAAGTGAAAGAACTTACTTGTAGTCAGTTTTTGAAAGTTAAGCATAAAAAATACACGAAGCGTAAAATACGAGTAACAATTTATAAATGGTAAGAAAATGTTATAAATTTCAAACTTGATGTAATACATTTAATAAAGGAAATGTTAATTTTTACTCGAATTCCTAGACTACCACAGTACATTACTTGCCGTAGTTCACTCAAACTCTTCATATTAAGCCTTCATTTCTTCGATAATAGTACCTAGTAATAATAATAATAATAATAATAATAATAATAATAATAATAATAATAACAATAATAGCGAGTAAAGCGATAGGTTTGGAAGTAAATTCGGAAAAGACAAAGTATATGATTATGTCTCGTGACCAGAATATTGTACGAAATGGAAATATAAAAATTGGAGATTTATCCTTCTAAGAGGTGGAAAAATTCAAATAACTTGGAGCAACAGTAACAAATATAAATGACACTCGGGAGGAAATTAAACGAAGAATAAAAATGGGAAATGCCTGTTATTATTCGGATGAGAAGCTTTTATCTTCTAGTCTGCTGTCAAAAAATCTGAAAGTTATAATTTATAGAACAGTTATATTACCGGTTATTGGTTGTGGTTGTGAAACTTGGACTCAAACTTTGAGGAACAGAGATTAAGGGTGTTTGAGAATAAGGTTCTTAGGAAAATATTTGGGGCTAAGATGAAGTTACAGGAGAATGGAGAAATTTACATAACGCAGAACTGTACACATGATATTCTTCACCTGACATAATTAGGAACATTAAATCCTGACGTTTGTGATGAGCAGGGCATGTAGCACGTATGGGCGAATCCAGAAATTCATATAGAGTGTTAGTTGGGAGGCCGGAGGGAATAAGATCTTTTGGGGAGGCCGAGACGTAGATGGAAGGGTAATATTAAAATGGATTTGAGGGGACAGGGCATATCCTATGATATTAGAGACTGGATTAATCTTGCTCAGGATAGGGACCTATGGCGGGCTTATGTGAGGGCGGCAATGAACCTTCGGGTTCCCTAAAAGCCATTTGTAAGTAAGTAAGTTAGTTTGTTACTCGAAATCCTAGGCTACCAGAGTACATTACTTGCCGTAGTCACTCAAACTCCTCATATTACGCCTTCATTTCTTCAATAATAGTAGTAGTAATAATAATAATAATAATAATAATAATGATAATAATGATAATGATAATGATAATAATAATAATAATAATAATAATAATAATAATAATATAATATTACACAACACAGAACTGCACGCATTGTATTCTTCACCTGACATAATTAGGAACATTAAATCCAGACGTTTGAGATGGGCAGGGCATGTAGCACGTATGGGCGAATCCAGAAATACATAGCCTATAGAATGTTAGTTGGGAGGCCAGAGGGAAAAAGACTTTTGGGGAGGCCGAGACGTAGATGGGAAGATAATATTAAAATGGATTTGAGGGAGATGGCATATGATAAAGACTTGATTAATCTTGCTCAGGATAGGGACCAATGGCGGGCTTATGTGAGGGCGGCAATGAACCTCCTGGTTCCTTAAAAGCAAGTAAGTAAGTAATATAACAGAAGAGAAAATAAGACTTGAATTCCTTCTATTTCTGCGTGTTTCTTAGCTACTCGCAGCGCTGATACAGATACCAGAATTTACTAATCATCAGAGGCTGCCGACGGTTTTCATCATGAACATTTTGTCGTTGCATTTCCCGCGGTTCCCACCGACATCTTTTGTCTCTAATTTTTTTGCCGAACTCCTTATATCACTGTGGTAATGGATAGTGTGTTTATACTTAAAGCCGACTTCGTTTATTTTTTGTTGTCCTTTTAAGAACTTTCTGTGGACACTTTTCCGGAAGCGGCACCTTAGACTTTCACTAGACGCTTCTAGATTGTTCGTGACCATATTGTGATCTGATAGTGTAGAAATGTTGAAAAAAGATGGACTGACACTTAATCAACTTCAGTTCACAGTATAGTTCCAAAGCGTTCAGTAACAGTTTATAATCAGTGAGTTACAGGTTAGTAAGATCCTGTATTAAAAATAGAAGTTGGAGGCTACATATCGTATGCGGGAAGCAAGTACGATGAAGTTGGTCTTATTCTTACAAAACTTGAAAATAAAAACTGTGCAATGTGTAGGCCTATTTTGTGGCTCGATAATTAAAAACACAGCAACACAACGTCTTAAAGTAGCCTACATGAAAGAGTAGTATGTAACTTATTAATTTACTTCCATGTATCATGTAATTTACACGGCCAACTCTTATAGTGTTGCACTAATAAAAAACGACGCGTACTTGGGAGAGTAGTTGAGCCGGTATCCGCTATCCTGTCACGTGACATGTGAAGCACGGTCGTGCATACAACTCGCTACGCTAGCTGCTCTTTTTTATATGTTATTCATGGTTCAATTTTTAGCCTTACAATTAGCGTGGGCAACTAATTTTTTATATTTGTCTGTGTACTGTGGAGATGAGTCAGCTGCTTGAAGAGAGGTTCCGACATGAGCTCATTAACAGTTCACTTGCTAGACACATTGTTTCTAAGTTGGTGTGTTTCTATATGTCTCTCAATTTGACACGTTTTTATGTCATTAACCGATTATATTTCTACAAATTTTCTCTGAACTTTAAACTTTTACATTCTGATGATTTTTTTTCTGCTGAGTAATGTGAAGGTGCACCATTACTTGCATACTTTTTAATATTAAATTATTTTTTGTTTTCCTTGTTGTTAAATATTGCTGCTGAGTTTAAAATGAGGTTCAGAGTAAATATATCATAACAAAATATTTTTCGGAGAATTCCGAAACAATTTTCTAAATTTTTTGTAAGTTATGTATTAATCAAACTCTACCTGAAGGTCTTCTTCCGTTCACAGATTGTTCAATTGATTTCATGTTTATTTCTTTGCACTGATAAGATTGGAAACTCATTTAATGGGTTAGGTACAGCTTATAGCAGTAAAATTTTGGAAATATTCAACATTTTCTTCCTCCATTACTGTATCTTGTAGAATAATGAAAATTAGTATGTGTAAAACACTGTCCTTCTGCTACATGAAAAAATATTTTTACGATTTAAAAAAAATACTTACATTTTTGTTTTAAAAATTCAGTTTACTGTGCAGTGATGAAGCGTTTCCCACATAACCAAAAAACTGTCCAACATTCTGTGATGAAATATTTTGTGTGTATTTATGCATGTCATACCTACGATATGATGCAAGATCACTTCTCTATCTTTGATAGATCGCCTGGTAAAAAATAAGTTCATTTAAAAATGGTCGAATATTAGTACATTCTTCTAACACAAAATAAAAAAAATATTATTTATTTAGAAATGTAGTTGAATGAGCATAATATTGTAAACATGACATTCAGCAATGAAATAAAAGAGAGAGAACATGAAAAAGTTAACAAGTTTATGAGTTATGAGGGAAACGCTTCATCACTGCACAGTAAACTGCCACCATTATGAATTTTTAAAAAAATATATAAATATTTCTTTTACATCGTAAAATATTTTTTCATATAGCAGAAGGACAGTGTTTTGTACAAACCAATTTTCACTAGTGAACAAGATACAGTAATGAAGGAAAAAAGGGTTGAATATTTCCAAAAATTTTACTTCTGTAAGCTATACCTATCCCCTTAAGGTAGTTGCTTTAGTTTTGGAAACTAAGTAGGATTGTTGTTGTCGTTGTTTAGTCAACTGTCCGAAGACAGGTAGTAACCTCATAATTAATACAAATAAAGCATCACTCATGAGGCAACTAAACCAGGAGACAATGGGTAGTGTGTCCATTTCCTTTTATATTAGGATTAGGCTTATGAGTTCTGAAGATGGCTTCTACTGAGCTGAAACTAGTCAACGGGGTATATATAAACTTAAATATTGACACGTGAAAATGATCAACATAAATTATATTCCTAAGTGATATAGTGTTAAAAGTTGTATAATCAAGATGTATAGAAATAAAATATTTCATTTCTCACATTTTGATGTGATTGAATCTTCAACTGCTACAAAGATTTATGAACATGCTTCTATCTGTCAAATAGGTACCTACTACAAAATTTAAGGGAACCGTTTATAAATAAATGATATACACGTATATTGTACTCCATTGCCATTGAAGTGGTAACTTTTCTACCTACAAGTCCAGCCGGAATCTAATTTAATTACCGATCTGGTGTTGTATATTTTTTATGTTTGTAATTTAGGTAAACTTCAGGGCCGAGTGTTTTTTGTTGTTATATTATTGGAAATAAACGCGAAATGTGACTGATATGTGCAACGAAAACATATGCAGGTTTTAGCATGAATGTGACTGATAGGACAGTAAATTTATCGCGAATCTTTGTGAAAATTGACAGTTTGTGCGATAAAGTTATCATTCCTACTATAAAAACGAAAAAAGAGCATTTTTAAAATTAGTTTAAACAAATGCTGTAAAGTAGTTGCGTTAACTACAAAAGAATAGGGAGACAAATTAGTTGGAATTCTATTATTCTCTTTAACGACCTGCAGGACCATTGATGATTGGGTTTTGGAATAAAACTAAATTAAGTAACAACGAGGCTGATTTGTAAAGTTTATTATTATTATTATTATTATTATTATTATTATTATTATTATTATTATTATTATTATTATTGGATTATTCTCGCTTTGAGAGAGGAACAGAGATTAAGGATGTTTGAGAATAAGGTTCTTAGGAAAATATTTGGGGCTAAGAGGGATGAAGTTACAGAAGAATGGAGAAAGTTACACAGCGCAGAACTGCACGCATTGTATTCTTCACCTGACATAATTAGGAACATTAAATCCAGACGTTTGAGATAGGCGGACATGTAGCACATATGGACGAATCCAGAAATGCAAAAAGAGTTAGTTGGGAGGCCGGAGCGAAAAAGATCTTTGGGGAAACTGAGACGTAGATGGAAAGATAATATTAAAATCAATTTTAGGGAGATGAGATATGATGATAGAGACTGGATTAATCTTGCACAGGATAGTGGCCGATAGCTGGCTTATGTGAGAGGGCAATGAAGCTCCGGGTTCCTTAAAAGCCATAAGTAAGTATTATTATTATTATTATTATTATTATTATTATTATTATTATTATTGTTATTAATTACTTATAAATGGCTTCTAAGGAGTCCGGAGATTTATTTCTGCTCTCACATAAGCCCGCCATCGGTCCCTTTCCTGTGCAAGATTAATCCAATCTCTACCATCGTATCCCACCTCCCTTAAATCTATTTTTATGTTATCCTCCCATCTATGTTTCGGCCTCCCCAAAGGTCTTTTTCCCTCCGGTCTCCCAATTAACTCTATATGCATTTCTGGATTCGCTCATACGTGCTACATGCCCTGCCCATCTCAAACATCTGGATTTAATATCCCTATTATGCCAGGTGAAGAATATAATGATTGCAATTCTGTGTTGTGTAACTTTCTCCATTCTCCTGTAACTTCATTCCCTCCTAGGCCCAAATATTTTCCTAAGCACCTTATTCTCGAACCTGTCTTCTTCTCTAAAATTTAGAGTCCAAGTTCACAACCATACAGAACAACCGGTAATAATCATAACTGTTTTATAAATTCTAACTTTCAGCTTATTTGAGAACAGACTGGATGACAAAAGCTTCTCAACCGAATAATAACAGACAGAATGTGACTGTTACGACAGTAAATTTGTTGCGAATTTTTGTGAAAATTGGCTGTTTGTGCGAAAAAGTTATCATTCCTACTATAAAAACGGAAGAAGAACATTTTTAAAATTAGTATAAATAAATACAGTAAAATAGTTACGTTAACTGCAAAAGAACAGGGAGACAATTTATTTTGGAATTTTATCATTCTATAGGACCATTGATGACTGGGTTTTGGAATAAAACTGAATTAAGTAACCACAAGACTGATTTATAAATGATACTATTATTATTATTATTATTATTAGGCTATTATTATTATTATTATTATTATTATTACTACTACTATTATTATCACTATTACTACTACTACTACTACATAGTGGAAAAAATAATCACGAAATATTTACGAAATTAGGCTATTGTCACATTTTAAACATAAGTAGGCCTAAGGTATTTTATTATTTTTCACGAAAAATTTAAAAAAGTTTTTACCAAGAAAACCTTATCCTGGTGATCTCTTACCGTAGTGATCACTTGATAAGAGTTCCTATAGGTCTACTTGTAAATTAGTGAATTTTGTTAAATTATTACAATAATGAGGACGGAAAGAGCCACAAAACTCAAAACTGTAAATTTGAAATAAATAATAATTGTAAAATATAATCAATTTTCTGAAACTTTAGAACTTGTTATACCTGTTACTCATTGTATAAAATAAGTAATGTTAAATCCTACACATTAAAACAACCTAGGCCTACAGTAAATATAGTGAATATGATGACCGGCCATTTCTGTAAAATGTTTTTAGGAAAGGTAATACGAGCTTTGAATAAATCACAGTTAATGGCCCGGTAAACATGCAAGTATAGAGTCCTTAGAAAATCGAGTGTAGGGTTTAATAGCGTCAGGTTTTTTTTTTATTAACACACTCCCCACGGTTAGAAAATTGGCTCACCGAGCTTGAAAGAGTTATTCAATCACTCACTGAATCTTTTGAAAATAAGCTTGACATATGCATAACCCTTGTACATGATCTTACAGCCACAGTGTGACACAGGGTTACCATCGTATATAACAAGTGTTATATGGGGTTATATTTAAGGGGTGGAGCGACACTGCATTCAAGATTAAATGACTAGGCCTATTACCTTTTTATTAAAATCACGGCACTCAGTCTGTCTAGCGCTAAGCGTTGCTCTTGTAAAGGCCACCATTACGGAAGCTTGGCTGTTTTATAGCCTTCTTCAAGGAAGGGAAGTGATGTCTCCAAGTCGTAATTTTGTAAGTCAAATACAAGAGCCTTTGATGTTAGGCGCACAGTAGCCTACATATGATTGCTATCAGCCTTAAAACTTTATCAAAGTTGTATCACATAATATGAAGCTAGATATTTTAAATTGTTTCCAGAAAAATTGGATGTAAGTTAACTTATATAAAGAACTTAACACTTTGAAATGAAAACAGTATAATATTTTCAACTAAAAAAATTGTTAATTAATATTTGAGGAGAAAAATTCGCTCCGGCGCCGAGGATAGAACCCGGGTCCTTGGTTCTACGTACCAAGCGCTCTGGCAGTTGACATTGGACATATACGTCAACATATATGCCTAACTTGGAGTCAGGCCACAAAAGGGAAACATTGAAGGAAGAGGGTTCGGTCCGGTGCTGTGGATTGAATTTGGCGTAGCTCAGTGGTCAGAGCGCTTGGTACGTAGAACCAAGGACCCGGGTTCGATCCCCGGCGCCGGAGCAAATTTTTCTCCTCAAATATTAATTGTCAACATTACAGATATTATTCTATATGACAAATTAATAACTTTATAAGAAAAAATTGATGTTTTGTAGTGTCTGCACATTTAATATTTACTTAGACCTAAGCCTAATACACTTATTTTTTTAATTTATGACGACAACATGTTTCAGGCCAGCGTAGATAACTGGGCTACAGTTTACTGTTATAATTTAAATATCGTAGAACGTATATATATATATATATATATATATATATATATATATATATATATATAGTAGGGGAGAGTCGGGTAGTATCGGACATCGAGTAATATCGGACAGTGCGTTTCTTTCATCTACCACCATATGGTAGTACCTGAATGACATGGTTACGTTTCTCTATGCGACATCACAGAAACGTAATCATGTCAATCAGGTACTATCATCGTGTGGTAGATGAAAGAAACTCACTGTCCGATATTATCCGATGTCCGATACTACCCGACTCTCCCCTAGAGCCTCGATTATCCGTCGTAATGAAGGGAAGAGTAGAAACGGTTAATTGAAAAAGACGGATACTCCGTTCTCTTAGTTATTAACTAATTTTTTTATGTTACTTTAAAGAAGTCTGTCGCTATTTTCTGAACTTTACTTCCAGTTATTTTTTTCTGACCTTTATTCTAATTCTCCGAAGTCGAACAAAGTGCGGGAATGAAGTCTCATCTTTTTACTTCATAAACCTCATGACGATTCCATTGGTTTAAGTGCAGTTTCTAGTGAAACACGCAATTCAGGTACAATCGGATAATTCGATTATCGGTTAATCGAGATTCTACTGTACTATGCATAACTATATTTCATAATTTCATTTGATGAAAAATGTGACCTATAAAGTTATATAGGCCTATAAGTTGCTAAATAAGAAGTTAGCAAGCTTCAATATACTTTTTCTTTGTTTAGATATATTTTGATTTATGCTAGATTAGTACTATTAATGAATTAATTTACCTTAATTTATGAACAATAGCATTTCTTTGAGTTATAAGCTGTTAGATTACGTTTTATATTTATTAAATTACTTCAGTCTTACAGGGTTGTTCAAAAATCAGGAAAGAAACGGTATTTTCATAGGAACTTCAGTTGTTTCGTTGTAGATATGTCAATTAAGTAAATAAACAGCAATTCAAGATGTTCATGAGTGTTTTTTGTTTGCAAATTCATGTCAAAAATGAATGTTTTTGCCTTTACACATGCGAGTTGGTCTTCTTCAGTGTTACTATGAATGTAATAAATATTGTTTCAGCGCCTTGAGAAGATTCATAACGCTAATTGTAATGAAATGTAGACAGTTTGTTTTCGTTATGGAAGACAGAAAAATATTTGAAGATATCTCGAAGATTTTCTTCTGAATGTTATTCATTCCCTAGAAGAGAAGCTACTAATGATAGAGGAGAAAATTGGCGACCTTGTCTGAATGTTTTTAAATTGGTTATGCCTAAATAAACTTCAAATTTTATAAACAAAACTGTATTATTATTATTATTATTATTATTATTATTATTATTACTATTATTATGTCTTTATCAATTTTCTATAAATATAGGCCTACTTCTTAACGAAGTTAGAGGATTTTAAAATCTTTCTTGACTTTTAAATAACCCTATTTATTAAGAAAATTAGAGAGCTTCAACTACTCACTTCACGCATGTGTTATTTTTTTAAATGATATCGTGAAATAACATTCATTTAAGAAAACCTTCAACATCTAGCCGCAAACTGGAGCCAAATATAGGCCCACTTTAAGGTTCTTCGAAATTCTAGAAATAATTACAGTTGTATTAGTAACCAAATTTGTTAAAATTCGCCTCTATTCTTTGGAATGTTACGAATAATGTAACCATGAAAATATATATTTTCAAAAAATTATTCGCGTTCATATTGACACAAAGAATAAGTTAGTAAAAAAATAGTCTTAAAACCGTAATTTCACGTACAGGCGGCAAAAAATTATTTTCCATGCATTTTGTAGAAGCGTATCAATTTCGCATTCTACAGTGTGCTAAGAACCAGTAAAATATTTAGCAGTTGAAGATGAAATAAATGTACACGTAACGTATTTTGGAGAATTTTTGCATTTATCATAGGCGTAATAATGTGAAAAATTGAAATCTGTAATACTGACAATAACATTAATAGATAAAGAATACTAAGGGGTATAAGTTCGCTAATTGTAATAAAATGTGCACACAGAGACGTGATTTTACATGTGCACACTTAGGCCATTTAGGCCTACTTATAACAAATAGGCCTACTTCAGATGCGGTAGAAATTAAATATCTAATCTGTTACATGTTTACATTGGGTGATAAGAATAAAAAGAAGTAAATAGTATATACTAGACTTTTTTTTAGTAAATACTCTTGTTAGTAAGAATAAAAACATTTGAGTACCTACTCGTTTTTGATTAGATACTCATAACATGGAAGCATAGTAGAATATACTCAAGTGTCCATCTTGTTCAGAATATAAACTCATATTTGGTAGGAATAAACGCTAATATATTCTCATTTTTATAAGTTCTTTCCCATGTTGTTGTGAGTATGTTTGTAGCAGGCTCAGTTCTGAGTATTTATTGGTTTATATTCAGTTTAAAGTTAAGTCTGAAAAAACTGCAGAATTAATGAACTATGTAGTGACTCATAGAGAAATATGTGAATATGTGTATTCGAAAAACTTCAAAAACTTTTAATGCTTCATAAATGTGAATGTGAATTGGTTAAACACGTATTTGTTCTTCATAAAAAACATGTCCTATAAAAATATGAATTATCATCAAATTATAAGGTTAGATTGTATTGTTATTTATAATTAACAATTACAGTTTATTTTATAAAATACTCAATTACTTGTAACGTTAAAATTATATAGCATATACAGTATGGTATATATAATTATATATACATAACTGCTCTATAGTAAAAAATACTGTTAATATACCTGGAATTCTAGAACTTGATTGCAATCTCCATCTAACATATCGATAATGACGGTTTCCCAGTATTGTTTTCTTGTTTCCTGTTTTGTTAATGTCACTTTATTATTCACTCTCCCTTTTATGTTATTTATCTGTCCATTATCAAAATTTACAAAAATAAAAATACAAACCATTACAGCATGCCGACAGCATGTGAAAATCTATAAAAAAAAAAAAAAAAATGAGCATCACGGTGCGATGTGGTCAAAGAGGATATATAATACGAGTGCATACTAACTTTTAAATGATCAAGAAGGCTGTTGATATGAGTATATGTTCCCGTTAGATAGAATGTTTTTATTCTTACGAAAATGAGTATATTCTAGTGGTTACGAGTATATAGTCACAGAAAGTGCTCATACTCATAAGTACAAACCTTGAGAAAGTACTTAAGTTTTATTCTTACTACCCAATATAGGCCTACTTCACCATCAAATATATGAAGAAAAGCTAAGCTAATAAAATATTAGGAACGTTATAGCTATATTTACAGGAAATCTGATTAAAATGATGAGAGTGTCTCTAAAGACTGTATAAATTTCGGATATAAATTTAATAGTTTACAAAGTAAGAGAAAACAATGTTGGCAGGCCGAGGCAACGTCGGGTAGAAAATTGAATACCTAACACTGAAAATACGTAACAGATCTGCGGATCTAGAACATATTATTTATTATTAATGTAATTAGGTATTTGTGAACTGAATTTTAAAATAAATAATGCAATTTTCAGTATAAGTATTGGCGAAGGACTGTTTCAAAGTTGCATTCACTTCACCACCTGCTGTTGGCAATAAAAATAGAGAATCCGTGAAAGAAATTTCGAACTTTTGACAAGTCATAAATTATATCTAGCCCAAAACATATCCGGTTTTTTAAATCTAAAACGAAAGTTCTAACTTATAAAAACTTTTTTCCTCTCATAAATAAATTGATGTTGTATGAGATGAAGTTTGATATCCCGAAAGTAGAATTGATTTAACTTCCACCACAGTATAGCAAGTCTTGGATTTGGCAGGCATTTATAGACCACATGAAAACACCCCCGCACACCCTTAGCATCGCGTGATGTACATATCGTAGAATGAGACCTATAACTGTAGCTCTCTTTCCTGCAGGGGACCTGGGGGATTCTGCTGAAAACACCTTCCTTATTAGAAGTGGTTCATGCAGCACTTTATGACTGGAATTGAGGATCATAGGCCTGCATGCATATGTAATAGCGCCGGCATGCATGGTACAAGTTCCGACACTGACCCCAGTTCACAAGGTTACGAAACGAACCTTCGAAATAGAAATTTATCTATAATTAAGGTCCATATTGCAAAATTAGCTCTAGATTCTTGAGTCTTTCTATGTTCCTACTCTCGCAATGTGTGGTATTAGTGAAAATGTAGGCCTAAAAAGATGGCCAACAGAGAGCAATACCCACATAACTTATATTTAAGTGTTGAAACTTGAACATTCATACATAAGAAGCAAAGGTTCCTGGCTTTAAAGAAACAATCCATTTGAGAACAGAATTAGTTGCGAAATAAAGATTGCAAGTTTCTTGATTCACTCTATCTTACTGAGTTATCAGATCCTAGGCTATCTGCTTATTTTTAGATGTCGGTTTATAGTTGTTAAAATTGAGAAAAATGAAGAGTGGAGAAAAGGCGTGAAACCTTATTCTAAAATAATTTATAATTCAAAGGATTTGAATAAATATATTAAAGCAAAGCTTAAAAAATAATTACTGAATCGCTGAATGGACTTGATTTTTAATAATGTATTAAATAATAATTATTATTTATTTATTATGATATTAATGTCCTAGACAACAGTCATTGGCCAACAGTAGCCTGGCACAATTGATACTCTGATAATAGACTACAGTAATATAAATTTAGATCAATATTTGGGCTACAATGATGATAATAGGCTAACAATAACAAATTTAAAATAAGTAAATTAATATTATAATATTAATCAATGGATACAAATAAAAATAGACAATCTTAAACGAATAATTTTTCTCTTATCGGTGATATATTATATATTAAGAATAGGCCTACTGGAAATGTTACAAAGAAAATTAAAGATAATTTACAGGAATAAACAAATGATATATCAATACCAAGAGCTTTTTAAGTCTATAGTCTACGTTGAAAAATCGAATTCGCAACCATGCATGTTGACATTTTTAATGCATCTGGACAGTGGTGAAAGAAATTTTGAATTTATATTATAGAAACGTTTGTGGGCTCTCATGTCTTTTGTAATACGGAATACGTAAGCTGATATTATATAGGGAGGAGTCACAGGATATATCAACTGTGAGAACCTTGCAAAAGAACTGATAATCGAGCTCATGACGTCTAGCATGAAGGCTTCGAAAATTATTACAGAGAAAAATAATTAAAATATGTCTGAAAAAACCCATTGATTATCCTACTGAAAAAATGTTTTTAGAATTTGAAGTCTTGAAAAAACATCAAATTTATATCAATGCATTGTTAAATTTTATACGTCCACATAAAAATCATACACATTTCAGATCATATACTCACAAACACAAAACCAAAGGCATGGATACAATACGTTTGCTTGAACCCAAGTGTTTAACGAGCACTGCTTTCAATCATAGCATTAATATCAGCCCCAGAATTTATAACAAATTAATAAATAATATATACCCATAATTACCTCCAACGGTTTGAAATTTAAAAACGTATGCAAGCAATTGGTTATGACCAATTATTAATTTTTAGGTGTTATTTTATTGTAATTTATGTATGTAACTTTATTAAGTATCGAATTCTCCCCTGAGCTCGAGAACAGTCTCTTTCAGGGGAGTGCTAGAATTGTGTAAATTTACAATTTCTTTTATTATTATTATTATTATTATTATTATTATTATTATTTATTTATTTATTTATTTATTTATTTATTTATTTATTTATTAGGCCTAATTAAAATATCAGCATTTTCTTTCATAACTATACCCGGAATGATTAGAAATCTGTATGGAAATATAATAATATCCTTAAGTGAAGCGCAGGAAAAATTGAAAATATAAAGTAAAAAAAAAAAATGATTTTAACGTTGATAGCGGGAACAAGGGCATGCTACCATAATCAAGATGCTATGTTCACAAATACTTTGAAATTATCTTACATTTATCCTGTTTTAATGAGTCTTGAAGGAATGAAAAATATATTTTTAATTATGCCTATCTTATGCGTGCTTGAGAAAAATCGGTACCAGTAATAAATTATTATTTTCTAGATAATGAAATTTTGAAATGTGTGTTTTCATAGATTTTTACTACACGTTCATGTGCCAATCGTCTATCCATCTACCGTAACTGTCGCGTCGTGAAGAATTCCCTGTCCTACATTATAGCTTATTATTTTTATTCTCTCTTTCTCTCCCCTTATGTATTAGAATGTAATTATGTTATGTTATGGAAAATTTAGACTATTAGAAATTGACTTTTTGATAAGCCTACATTTTAATAGGCCTATTGCATAATGATTCAAATTTCTTTAATTATTTATTAGTTATAGAATTAGTTCTTTTATACTTTCGTTATGTTATCTTCACTCTTTCCCATTTTAACAAACATAAAACATATGAAAATAGTTTTATAAACTTCAGTAGGATAATAATTCAGTAGTAAAAGGAAATTCGAGAATGCAATGGACTAACGTTTATTTATATATTTTTAATATGAGGTTCATCATTATGTTTATTATAATAAAATTAGAAAATAATAGGTTGATTGCAATTAGACTGAGTTTCTGAATAATACTTTTATAAGCTTATACCCTTGTTTTCACTAAGAATTATATCAAATTTTATTTGAATCTTAGTATAATAACGAAATTTATTTTTACACAGATTACCCTTATTTACGTTTTCCGAAAAATTAAAAAGTACGTCTGTTATTTTAATCCTTTCTTTATTAATCCGAAATCAAAAGCCGTAAGGAAGAGCAGAAGGTAAATTAGCTTGGTAATTATTTAAATAATTAATAACGATTATTATTGCGTAACCAAAGTTTCTTTGCTGTCTTCACCTAATTCGGCTTCTATTTCATTATCATGAATTTTTATTTTCAAATCTATTACCATCGCGAAATGTATCACTGCCTCATGTAGCGTCCTATAGGCCTATTACATTAGTTTCTTTTTTCGGTTCCGTAAATTTCTTATTTTCATCCACTATGTTCGTTCCCCATGGTATATATTACTGTCTCAATATACCTACGATTAGGTCTACATTATCTGGCAAATATTACATTGTTGGTTATTAATTTTATTTATTTTATTTATTTTATTTCAAAGCTAGCCTTCTTATGGGTATTACAAAGGCGGTTGTTTTTTTTTCTACGACTATTCGTGCTAAAATAAACTCGTAATTGTACTGAGAAATAGGCCTACATTTCTGCTTATGGGTTTATTTACAGAGAGCTGGGATTAAAACATTTCTTATCATAGTAATAATAAATAATTACATTATTCTGTATTATGTCCATGTTTAAATTTGATATCGTTAATATGTGTAAAATTGTATTATTACGCTTATGAGGTAGTTTCCTTACGTAAAATGTAAAGAAATTATTAACAAATGCATGTTTATTTTAGCCTGTTTGCAAATAATGATATTGCATTTCAGTAGATAGGTTAAAAATCATTATTCTAAAGCATACTACTTCAAGAAACTTAACAATATTAATTTAAATAAAGAAACACAATTTCTCTATAAAAGTTCTACACTTAACACGATTCAGTTTAGACTTCTCACGAAATGAGAAAAATTTAGATCATTGGCAGTGAAGAGAGAAACTGTAGGACACTTTTCACCAAATACTTCGATATCTTACGCCTATGTCACTCTCAAATTACTT
Source organism: Periplaneta americana (assembly GCF_040183065.1). Taxonomy (NCBI): domain Eukaryota; kingdom Metazoa; phylum Arthropoda; class Insecta; order Blattodea; family Blattidae; genus Periplaneta; species Periplaneta americana. The sequence continues at coordinate 150,348,594 of NC_091118.1, forward strand.
CATTAATACCATAAAAACATGCTATCTTGTGTGAATTCGCTTTCAGTTTAAACAGAAGGTTAAATAATTCTTCAAATAATATTCACAAAAATTTGGCTAGGTATAAATCAATAAAATCGTATAGCTAGGTAGGCCTACTGGTATCAATTTGATTTTGAAGTTCCTACCTGCTGGTTTGGGGACGTTCCTCTTGACCTGCATCCACTTGTAGGTTGGCACCGCAGAAGTTGTCTGCTGTTGCTGCTGCTGTTGAACCAAGTGGTGGTGGTGATGATGGTGATGATGTCCCGGGTTCTGGTGGTGCATGTGATGATGTAGCGGATGGTGGTGGAAGCTTCCCGTACCACTGGAAGTCCCCATCATAACAGTACCATTACCTGCACCTACTCCCGTGCTTGCAGAATGCATTTGGTGTTGGTGCATCTCTGATAGAAGTTGGTGGCATGGCTCTTCTTTGTAGTGCCGGTGATGGATGCTGTGGTATTCCCCGGATATCGGTGGTGGACTCTGGTGGTGGTGCTGTGTCAGTACAGGAGAATATTGTGTTGTTTCTGTTGTATCCGAGGAGGCTGTAGAGTGGTGCATATAATTCCCACCGCTGACATAACCTTCCTGCTGGTTAATTTGATGATGGTGGTGATGGTTGACGTGGTGTGGGAGTATCTCTTCATGTTGGTGACTTCCTTGGTGGACAATTTCTTCATGGTGATGGTGATTCTTTGCTGGGTAGTTGATGGATGTTGACGGGTAGAGCACTGTGTGGTGTTCTGGCTGGTGAGAAGGCGGTGTCATGGTGTTGTGGTGGTGCGGGTGGTGGTAAGTTTGTGTGCTCGGTGTCCCGTAGTCAAGGTTGGTGTAGCTGAGTCCATTATCGGATGTGATAATTACATTATCTTCGTGGTGATGGGGCGATACCACAGAAGAATCTTGGGTATGATGCTGGTGTAGCCCTCCAGAATTGTTGTAGTAAGATCCAGATGCGGAAACAGAGTTCTCTGCCGTCGGATTTGCAGATGGAGAAGGAGAACTCTGTTCATTGCTGCAGGTATCGCTGCTGTGGCTACTGGCATGCAATCCTTGGTTACTCGAGTTTGTAGATGGGTTGTACGTGTCGACGGACACCTGGGAGCTGTAATACGGTGCAGCGTGGTGAAAGTGGTGATCTGGAGGTGTCGTAGCTGTCGTTGACGAGTAAGAGGGCGCCATATCTGTAGAAGTGTAATGATGTATAACAGAAGATCCGTGATGATGAAGATGGTTGTTGTGATGATTGTGGTGATTATTTGTAGACCCAACTTGATGGTAACTGCTAAAGGTGTCAGTTGTATTACACATTCCGTACATACCAATGTTCATCATCATCATTTTTGCGACACAAAAATATTTTAAATAGTTTATTGACGCATAATATTATGGCCTACATTTCCTTCGCTTTCAACTCCGATATCAGCAAAATTCCTCGCCGCTGAACGGAACTCCATTACAACCGAATTTTATTGCGTGTTACGTCCAGTAGATTATTCGGTTGCGTGTTTCGCATATTATTTCATCTGTAGTCTATGTTTCAAGAACGTTTTCTGTTCAAGTTCTTCAGTGACTTCGATTTTTTTTAAAGCTATTTTACTGTATACAGGTTACATCGAAGTTTGACATTACACTGAAGAGAATGTATCTAATTTGTAGTGTGGTCTTTGGTGACGTTGTTGAACAAATATTTACCGCGTTACAATGAAGGGCATATGGTGTTGATTATGAATAATTTATTCCCACGCTTCGCGCTGTTTTCGAAGTCCCATTGCATGCCAACACTTGTCTGTCCCTTAGCACGCGCCAGTGGCTTAATTAAAAGAATCAATATTTGTTTTGAGTACGCGAGCTGCTGTGTACGTATTGTGAAAGGCGACTTAATAGTTCAGTTGTCGTGACCAAGTACCATTCTCTCGGAAATAAACTCCCGTGTTTTTGTTTTACATCGAGTGTTGCAGGAAAATAATTGTTCCACTCCGTCTATTAACTATGGAAACTATTTCAGTTAACTGCAATATTGAAGTCTTTCACACACACCAACAACCACAAAGAAGTAAAAATGTGTAAGTTTAGAAACGTGTTTTTTTTTCTAGAAATGTTAAGTTGTAAAATCAGAAATTCATATGTGTTCTCTTGAACTTTCGCAGTAAGCAAACTTTTTTTACTTTACAAATTATTTAATGTGTCATTTTCTTGCAGTCACTTCACTTACAACACTTGACAGTAACATTACTTACTATAGTTTTCACTTAAGTCGCTTTATATTAACACCGTGTTCGCCTAAAAGTTGAGTCACATAACTAATATTCACTTATGCCACTTTACGAAAGCACATTGACTTTGAATACCCGCAGAAACGGTGATCACATCTTGCAGTGTGCAGCTGTTTTCTCTGTCTGAACTATGTTAGAACATTGACAACAAGTTCTTGTACGTGTGAGAAATAAAAGAGTGGTCCTGTGATTGTGATACAGCAGGGGGAACCTCTCTCCCACTCCCGTCACGTGATATAATGGTGGGTGGATCTCTAGCCAATCGGAAACCTCGTCTTACACTATGAGATGTCCAGTGTCCACATGATGGATTGGTTGCATTTTACTTATTTTTCATTTCTTTCTTTTTTTTTTATCTTTTCAATCCTCTTCTGGAAAAAGTTGAGTACACAATAGAAAAGGTTTTCCTTTTTTTATTCGGGAAATGCATGTGTCAGCTGATAGCGTGGAGGCCACTCCCCCTTATTCCTTTCACTTCTTGACATTCTAGTTCGATTGTGATTTTCAAACTTCTCACGTAGTTCCAATCTCTCTGACGTGTCCAGGCAACGCAACTGAAAGCATTAAATCAAACAAGAAATAAGGTTCTAAGTGTAATGACATCAATCTAAATTTTGCAATTACAAATATAGAAAAAGAATAATGTTAGAACAACTGCTTAGGCTATATACTAAAAAAAAACACATCTCACTTAAGTATCAAGTCTTTAGTGACATATTAACATTTTCATATTTAACCTTCGTTCGAGAATTAAATACGTTTTTAGACTTTGAAATGAAGTGGTTAAGAACTATGGATTAAAATTAAAATTGTAGACCCTAGTTTTCAAAATCCTACGAATTTATGGAAGCACATCTTACTATTGCTGACTCGGTTTATGGATAAACATTTTTATCGCAACTGGATTTCACGGATTACATGTAATTTATTGCAATAACATTCTTACTTATGTAACCCTACTTCTATACTACACCACTTATTCTTAAATTTTGCAAATAATTATCCTTTTGGATCTGAAGTAGTAGTCTAATACTCTATTTAAAATTCTATTTTGTGTTAATATTTAGTTACATACTTTGCAGAAAATCCACACATTTCAATACGGTTGGAAAAAATATAAATCTCCATTTCATTCATATCTTAATATCAACATTTATATTCGCTCTTAAAAGATACAGATACTATAAACGTAATTTTACATGCTACCATAACGGAAAATTATGGTTTTCTAAATAGTTTTGGATATGAAAAATAGGCCTTTTCTGGACATCGTGAAACGAAGTCACCTAGGCCTACTTTATTGCACATTTAATGGCTAAGTCTAAATTACATCACTTGTTACTATAGAAACAAAATTTTGTTTCTATTATGGACAGAAATCACTTTAGTCGCTGCCCATTGTTATCCAGCACTTCTGAATGGGACCGATATTGCGAAGTCAGAAGACAAATAGTTCAATGAATTTTTTTTCAACGTAGCCAGCCATTAGAAAGAAAAAATACAGTACATAAAATAATGTAACAAGTATACACAGCAATAACTTTGAAACCAATTAACATATTTTTATTCTGTTTGCTTTGTGAGATTAACAGATAGTGGGAGTTTTGTTACACAGTTTCTACATGTGCGTTTCTGGTTGCCCGTGCAATGTCTAATCGAAAGTTAATTTCGTTCCAAGTTTTTTTAAACATAACTGGTGAGATCGTAAGGAAGAGGAAGGAAAGAGCCGAAGATGCTTCCGAAGGACTTTGTGGATAGTCGATTGTGGAATTTTATAATTCTTGTAATGCACGACGAATATACTTTGTTGGAAAACTTCATTTATTGCTGCAACTTGAGCTTCAGGTACACTCGATCTTCCTGTAGGTTTTGCCTTTTCTGCACTACCAGTTTGCATAAGTTTCTAATACCATAACCGAATATCAAGTCTAGAAGGTGCATGACGATTAGGTCTATTGTAGATTCTCCTATAATTTCTTTGAACCTTTGTTGTTGAATTAGTCTGAATTAACCATTCTATCTAACGAGCTTTGTGTTCTAAATTCGCCATTTTCATAAAAATGAGACATACTGAAAAAATGTCACATAGGTCTAGCTCAAGCTAGGAATAAAATCTCTCAACTTTTGCTAACATCTTACAATAATCATAATTCAATTATTCTGATCATGTTATTAGATATTTTGATATTATTTTATTACATTATTTTATGTACACGGTGTATATTTCTATTAATGTTAAAAATCGAATCATTACCTTGTGTAATCTACTAGAGATTCTATTCACTTTGGGTAGGATATGTTTTTATTGTGAGAGGAAAATAAAATATTTCTTCTAGAAAATATATCTTATTGCTACGGCAATATACCATAAATAGAATTATGAATGCAACTTAATATGAAACATGTAAATTTTTGCACTAGTGTCACTTCGATACTCGCCTACTGCTAGTGCTGAGATCTTTTCCACTAGAACAAAAATGTTCCACTTTTCACACAAGTTACATAAATATGTATAGGCTTTCATAGAAATGACAATTTAAAAACTTTTAAATTGGTCTCTAAATCATTATGTGGTTCAGTTTATCTTTTTTAAATTAAATGTGAACAATCTGTTTCTACAGTGCTTTAAATCCTCGGTTTTTCTGAACCGACGCTTGCGAGGTGCGGTGCCCACAAATCCGGACTACACGAGAGATAGCGAGTGGTTTCCATAGCTGCGAGGTGCGAAGTCACCTCGCACCTTGCATGCGTCGGTTCAGAAAACCAAGGCTTTAATTTGTACTCATTCATAAATGGGCTAATAGATAAATTATCACAATTATTTGGTATATTTTACTTTGAATTTTCAGTCGTTAACTTGCAGATTGATATACCCAAAGAACATAACTGGAGCGGTATCTATATACTAATGCTAAAAATAAATATCTCTAATTAATGCATATAAATTTCCTAAACCTATTGTTCGCTATATTTTTAATAAGAAACTTTTATCATGTTCGAACTACATACGGATTTAATTTTGGAAGTGTATGCCTAACTCTCGTTGGCTGAAAGATAAATACTAGTCTACCGGTACTTTTGAATGAATAGGTCCTGCATTGAGGTTACAAATTTGTCAATAGAACTGAGTACAAAGGAATTTTAATAAATTTTATTGTATTGCCAACATGTTTATTTCTTTTTCAATGCACAAACATAAGAGTGGAGAAGGTATGATATTGTTAGAAATAAAGCATCAGAATTTTATTAATTAAATTTGACTAGTCAATAAATATGACAATTATATTTCCGAACAGTTGAAAATGCTTGGTTTTTTATGTTCCACTTTTCACACAAGTTACATAAATACCTATATATAAATTTCAATTGTAATTTCCCGAAATCTTTGAAGCTTCATTTTGTGATAATTTTAAATATTTAGCCATATATCTTGCAAAACCATAACAAATCTTTAAAATCTTTATGAAAGTAATAGTTTTATTTGGTACACCAACCACATTATTGTACCTTCAATTTGATACTCATTCAATATGTTAGTTGATTCATGATTTTAAGTATTGGATATGGTGAATCTCTTTTAATAATAGCACTTACTAAATCAATTTGTCAAATACAAATGTAGGCCTTTATAAGTAGGCTAAAACATAGCCTATTATTAAATTGTAAAAATATTTAATTTTTAGTGTATAGATGCAAAACTGATATTTCAGACTAATAGAATATTACAGTTGCATTAAATGACAGTTTTATTTAGCACAAATATTTAGAAACACTAATACAAATTTGATACGGAGGTAGTAAAACATTAGTTAATATTTCGGATAGAAAGCGAATGTAGCTTACAGAACGCAAACATCGAATTGGCTAATTCATTGTTTCTTTAAGCAAATTAAAACTTAATTCTGCATTAGGCCTATATTTTATAAAGCTTATACTTGTTTATGGTTTTTAAGGAACCCGGAGGTTCATTGCCGCTCTCACATAAACCCCGCCATCGGTCCCTAGCTCATATGACTTTTAATTTAACGCAATTTATTAAAAATAAATGAATCAGGCTTTAATTTTCTAAAGACATTCTTAAACTTATCATAAAATTAGCCCAATTAATTTCCTGTTGTATTACAAGTTGCAGCCTAAAATTGTGTATTTTGTAAACTTAAAATTTCTTTGGGTTAGTACAACAATAATAATATTGATGATGATGATGATGATGATGATGATGATGATGATGAAGATGATGATGATGATGATGATGATGATGATAATGATAATAGTAGTGATGGTGGTGTTAGTGGTATAAATAATTTGTTATATTTGTTTATTTATTATGATATTATTAATTCCTTTTCCGGATTATGTTAAGCTGTAGGGCTTCTGTAAGTCGGAATTCTTTATCACCTATGATAGGGTAATACACGTGAATAATCATCGGCACTTCCGAATTTTGGCGTGAATCAGAAACATCAGTACATCATACTTCTAACCCTCTCATTAGTGTGGCCTGGTGGATGCTGAAGCAACTGGCTACGGACTATAAGGGTTCAATATCGAGTGTCGGCGAATTTTTTTTTCTTATCAAACTTTCAGAACGGCCTGGAGGTCCACTCAGCCTCCTATACAGTTGAATACTGGAGATTAAATGGCGGTCGGGGAATGATCCTGACCACATCACCTCATTCGAGTACAGAGGTCACGAAACAATGATGCTATGACTTGTGTTCCCATGCGCCTACATGGAGCCTGAAGGGAAAACCTTTGCCTTTACCGTTTATTTCGGTAAGGGATTCCTTGTAACCCATGAATATACGAAAGAGATATCTGAATTTTACTTTTCTTCAAAACAAAATTATGTCAAGGTTCTTCCTAACGTCATTAAAAATTCTTTGTTGGCGGTCGGAGTTCAATTTTGGGAATCTCAGCGTAGTAACCAGAAGGTAGGCTATTTATATGACTCATAATGGGCCTAATAATAATAATAATAATAATAATAATAATAATAATAATAATAATAATAATAATAATAATAAATTACGAGCGAGTTGGCTCAAACGGTAGAGTTTGAGACTTGTATTCCAGAGGTCCCGGATTCAAACTTCGTGGCCGGTCAATCTGACTTGGGTTTTTTCATGGTTTCCCTCAGTTACAAAGGCAAATGCCGGATTGAAAATTTACTTGCCATCATTCATCACCGCCTCAATCACCAATATCCTAAACATTAATAAAAATCTAAAACAATTATGTGAACACAAGCCATCTACAACACACAATAGAAACAGGAACTCGACAATATAACAACGGCCTAGTGTTTCTACCAACAAATTCTAACACGCGATATGAGTACAGATGTTAAAGCATATATAAATAAACTTAAAAAAAGATAATAATATTATTGATAACAATATTACAATAATAGTAATAACAGTAATAATAATAGTGTTTAATAAAGATATGATGATAGAAATTGGATTAATCTTTCACAGGATAGGGACCGATGGCGGGCTTATGTGAGGACGGCAATGAACCTCCAGGTTCCTTAAAAGCCATAAATAATAATAATAATAATAATAATAATAATAATAATAATAATAATAATAATAATAATGATATAGGATGTTTAGTAAATTTTCTATTTTACAACAAATATTTTGAGAATATGCAATTAAATTTAAATCGTTAATGAAAAATTATGAGGTATTTTGAAGTTTTATATTTAATATATTCGTCTTTTTGCCGTATATATTTTTTTCTGGACTACATTTTGATTATTTTAATTGTAGCTACTCTTCATGTATTGAAATAATATAAGCCAATTTAAATCGTAAGAAAAATTCAGCGCCAGTAGTCAGCAGCCACTTATTATGTGTTTTTGAATACCTATGTCCATAAGAATATTTACGAGTATATGGTCGAATGTTTAAATGATTATTGTGTATTTGAAGATGTTATAGTTTTGCAACGTATCAGAAGTTACTGCACTGAATTAACTGTTTTTATAGATGCAGACTTTTATTGCTACCATTTTGATAAGAAGTTGTTAAACAATTTAATAATTTCGCGAATTTTTTCCTTGTAGTTCTGTATCAGCACTTTTATATTCCACTCTCGTGTCCTAAACTCAAATTAGTGACGTATTCTTGCGTGTGTGTATGTATACGACGCCTAAATTCAAGCCTGCAAGGTAGTGCTTTATCGGTATCGGGCAACAGATTTTTCTTGTTATAAAACCGATATCAGTTTCATGGTGTCCCATTTTTGCACTAGAACGTTAAGTTTTATTTCCAGCTTTATAAATGGATACAGAAATTCCACAATATTCAGTTTGCACGTGTCGCATGTTTTCGAAGGCCTACTATGCCTGTATTGCAATGTGTCTGTAAGTTTAATTTTCGTGTGTTTCTTTATATTTATATTAGACCACTGGTCTGTGCTTTGCATATCAGAATAATATTTGAGATAGCTAGTATATAAGCATGTAATTACAGTAGGTAGTCTGTCAATATCCGTGAAAATGTATTACAATGCATTTATGAGCCTACAGAAAAGACATACTACAGACTACTTTGTGATCTACTTATCTTTTGATGAAGGATAGGTGGAGCGGAGGTTGTTAGAGGACGAAATCGAAAGTGAAATGACAGGCAGACCAGGAATACTGAACAGATGGACGAAATATGTAGAACAGTTATATGAGACAGGAAATCATCCAGATGACTTAGCTATAGAAGACGAAGCAGCTGTATCAGAAGACGAAAAAGGATTTTCTATTTTAAGGGAAGAAGTTGAACTAGCGCTTAAGGAAATGAAGAATGAGAAATCAACAGGAGTTGATGGAATCCCCATTGAATTAGTTAAATGCTTGAGTGAAGACAAGAAGGAAATTCTATCACTATGCAACGAAATATATGAGAAAGGCGAATGGCCTGAAGATTTTACGGAGAGTGTGTTGATTCCAGTACCGAAGAAAACTAATGCCAAGAAATGTAACGAATTCAGAACTCTCAGCCTGATATCACACTCGACGAAGATTCTTCTGCGAATACTGAATCGATGTTTAGTCTATATTCTAAGATGGAAGAACAGTTGGAAGAAAGCAGTTTGGCTTCAGGAAAGGAAAAGGTACGAGAGATGAAATTGGACTTCTACAAACAATCGGCGAAAGATACGTAGAGAAAAATAAGGAAGTGTATGTAGGCCTAGTGTTTGTGGACCTAGAACAAGTGTTTGATGGAGTGGATTGGAATAAACTGATGGGGTTCCTAAAGAAAATTGGTGTGGATTGGAAAGAGAGGAGGCTGTTCAGTAACCTTTATTTGAAACAACGAGTGAAAGTCAGGATAGGAGAAAAAATGTCAGAAGGAAGTGAAATAGGGAGAGGAATATGACAAGGATGCCCTTTATCACCTACCTGTTCAACATCTACTTGGAGCATTTAGTGAAGAACTGTTTTCAGAACATGGGAGGAGTGGTAGTAGGAGGAAGAAGAAAAATGTGTATAAGATTTGCTGATGATATGTCGTTAGCAGAAGAGAAGATGATGCTAAGGTATATGCTACTGAAGCTAACTGACGTGAGCAGTATGGAATGAAGATTTTATTTTAGTACGTTATTTTACGACGCTTTATCAACATCTCAGGTCATTTAGCGTCTGAATGATGAAGGTGATAATGCTGGTGAAATGGGAATGAAGATGAATGCCAACAAGACGAAGACCATGGTCATAGGAAGAAAAGTAAAGAAGGTAAACTTGCGAATTCTAAATGAGGCAGTAGAGCAAATGGACAGCTTCAAATATTTGGAATGTACTATAAGCAGTAACATGAGCTGCTGCCGAGAAGTCAAAAGGAGAATAGCAATGGCAAAGGAAGCTTTTAATAGAAAAAGGAGCATCTTCTGCGGACCTCTGGAGAAAGAATTAAGGAAGAGACTAGTAAAGTGCTTTGTGTGGAGTGTAGCATTGTATGAAGCAGAAACATGGACATTACGACGAAATGAAGAGAAGTGAATAGAAGCATTTGAAATGTTGATATGGAGAAGGCTGGAGCGTGTGAAGTGGACAGACAGAATAAGAAACGAAGCTGTGTTGGTAAGAGTGGATGAAGAAATAATTATGCTGAAACTTATCAGAAAGAGGAAAATGAATTGGCTGGGTCACTGGTTGAGAAGAAACTGTCTTGTGAAGGATGCACTGGAAGGAATGGTGAACGAGAGAAGAGTTCGGGGCAGAAGAAGATACCTGATGATAGACGACATTAAGATATATATGGATCATATGAGGAGACAAAGAGGAAGGTAGAAAATAGGAAAGACTGAAGAATGCTGTGTTTGTAGTGAAAGAACTGCCCTTTGGCAGAACACTATGAATGAATGAATCAAACTCTATACTGTATATACCGGTTGTGTAAATTTTTCTCAAACATGAATGTTCTGATTATTTGAAATATGTTTAGTTCAATCTCATTTAGAGCCTACTAATTTTTGAGAGAGTGAATGTGATTCCTATTATATCCAAACGCGATAGATGTGTGTACATTATAGTCCGCCTCTGCACAGCTGTTTTAAACTGGGAAGTTGGTAGTAGTATTTTGTGAGCAAGAGGTTCTCTCAGCTGCTCCACGGAGCTTTCAGTTGTCCGGGCCTGACTTTAGATAACGTGGGACTGGCAAAAGACGAGTAACAAATAGATGCCCCAAAATAATTCTTCCGAATTTAATATGGTTTATTTCGGGAAAATATGTAGGCCTAAGCTGTAGGAACGCTGTCTCGGTAGACAACTAATATCTCTTGTAACTTAGTAGGTCTATTAAGCTCACACATGGCTATTGTTGAAAAGTGGCATTGTTATAAAACGGCGCTCTAGAATCCTCAGAGACCTTCTTATGTACTGACAGTAAAATATGAGGACTATTCATTTTTCACCATTTCACTTCCACCATTACGTGGGTGATAATGTCAGCGGGAATGCCCATCTCCCTCACTGTTTGATTTACTGTTGCACTACCGAAGATCAAAATTTCATGAGGTGGCCTCCGTACTCACCCGACTTAACCTTCTTGTGATTTTTTTCTATGGATGTACATGAAGGACGATGTTTACGTTACAACATTTGCCAATAACCTGTAGGAGCTACGGCATTGTATCACAGCTGCAGTGCAGGCGATAGATAGTGCGCGAAGTGTGGAAGGAATTGGAATATCGCTTAGATCAGGCCTACAGAACCTGTAAGTAGGGGAAATACGATTTCAGCTTCACTCCACTTCTATTGGGGATGATCGACTTATGCGTAGAGTTGTTGATATTATTTGCGTGTGGATGGTTCATCAGTGGCGGCATTGTAATTTGCAAAAAGAGTTGTAATAAAGTCATTGTATTTATAATGCGTTATGTCGTTTCAAGGTTTACGATTATACTTGATTTTCTGTCGGCAGTTTCTTTGAGGTTTCTTTGCACCTAGCCTGCTCTAGATTTTCCAAAACTTTCTTCGTATCATCACCTACGGAAACATAAATTTGTACCATTTAAGTAAGGAATCTTGAAAGTTAATATAGATGCCACTATTCATACTTACTTACTTACTTACTGGCTTTTAAGGAACCCGGAGGTTCATTGCCGCCCCCACATAAGCCCGCCATTGGTCCCTATCCTGAGCAACATTAATCCATTCTCTATCATATTCCACCTCCCTCAAATCCATTTTAATATTATCTTCCCATCTACGTCTCGGCCTCCCTAAAGGTCTTTTTCCCTCCAGCCTCCTAACTAACACTCTATATGCATTTGTGGATTCGCCCATACGTGCTACATGCCCTGCCCATCTCACACGTCCGGATTTTATGTTCCTAATTATGTCAGGTGAAGAATACAATGCGTGCAGTTCTGTGTTGTGTAACTTTCTCCATTCTCCTGTAACTTCATCCCTCTTTGCCCCAAATATTTTCCTAAGCACCTTATTCTCAAACACCCTTAACCTATGTTCCTCTCTCAAAGTGAGAGTCCAAGTTTCACAACCATATAGAACAACCGGTAATATAACTGTTTTATAAATTATAACTTTCAGATTTTTTGACAGCAGACTGGATGATAAAAGCTTCTCAACGGAATAATAACAGGCATTTCCCATATTTATTCTGTGTTTAATTTCCTCCCGAGTATCATTTATATTTGTTACTGTTGCTCCAAGATATATGAACTTCTCCACCTCTTCAAAAGATAAATTTCCAATTTTTATATTTCCATTTCGTACAATATTCTCGTCACGAGACATAATCATATAGTTTGCCTTTTCGGGATTTACTTCCAAACGTATCTCTTTATATTTGCTTCCAGTAAAATTCCCGTGTTTTCCCTAATCGTTTGTGGATTTTCTCCTAACATATTCACGCCATCCGCATAGACAAGCAGCTGATGTGACCCGTTCAATTTAAAACCCTCTCTGTTATCCTGGACTTTGCTAATGCCATACTCTAGAGCAAAGTTAAAAAGTTAAGGTGATAGTGCATCTCCTTGCTTTAGCCCACAGGGAATTGGAAACGCATCTGACAGAAACTGACCTATACGAACTCTGCTGTAGTTTCACTGAGACACATTTTAATTAATCGAACTATGTGACTATTCATTTCAATATAAAATGAACTCAACGAGTGATGTCCTTAATTTAACAGTATATAAATAAATAATGAATATACAGTTCGTAATAATGAACTTACTCGAAAGTTTGTCTATTCCATAATTCTTAATATGGGCTTTGTTGAAATGCCGTTTAATATTGAAATGACGAGTAGAAAAAAATTGCATGGGACACAGTAAACAAGCAATTTTTTCGTCTTCAACAACAAAATAATCATATTCTCATTTTCTTTGGAAGTAGTATTTCTTCACGGGTTTAGATTTTGCCATGTTCCAGTTCTCTTCAAACTACAGCACACGTAGTAAGTAGGCCTACCTGCCGCCGCGAGGATGAATGTTAATATAGCCGAGCTCAACTATATAGAACGCTATGACCACACTGGTAGAAATGGTGGGTGGGGTAGAAGGGGTACGAAGACAGTCGCTCTGAGGAGCTACAGTTCTAGATGTATGCCGTGTGACCAGAAGTTCACCTATTGTGAACTTGTAATGTATCAAACAAAACTTGGAGAGATTGCGTGTCTATTGGCACTCACTGCATTAATAGTTACGGAGATGTACTGTGAAATCGGAGTGGTTGTTTTGGGAGTGGAAATATTGCTCTGTAAACCTGTAGGGATTCGAACCCGTGCCCACTAAGTTTTCAGCCGGAAATACGACCACAGTGAAAGCGGACTGCGTTGCCAGAAGCAATACATGGAAACTCAAAACAGAAGGCTAAAAATAGCAATAAACGCTTTAATTAATTTTCTGCGAACTGCATAGTGAAGGTAACACAAAATGCAACAAAAGCTAGAAGTGCGGTGGGAGTGACATTGCGGCGCGCTACCTCGAGGGACTGAGCCCACTATTTTAATTAAGGCAGAGTGCGAAGCATTAGAGAGAAAAATTAATTTTTTCTCTCCCGGTATTGATCCCTGACCCTGCCACTTCATGGTTGATTGCTGTTAATTTAGCTAAAATTATGAACAATGATAAAGTAACACAATAAATATAATTATGTAATAATAATAAATACCTAAACATAATACAATGCAGTAGGATGGAACGTTAAGTTGCAACTTTTAGCTTACATTACGAGGAGACTAAAGAATCCTCCTTGTCTCTCTATATATATATATATATAATTTGAACTGGTAATGGAAATTACGGAAAAACGACTGAACGGATTTTAATAAATGACCCCTTATTTTGAAGCTTGGAACTCAATTTTTTTTTTTTCAGAAAAATAGTAGTTTTCAGTGAAATGTCAATTTTTCAACATAAGTTTCCTATTTTCCAAAATCCATCTGTCGTCAGTTTTGAGAACTAGCTAATTGCATTTCAGAATAAAACAAAACACACACTACAGTAAACAATATTACACGAAGGCCATGATCTGCAAGAATGCTGACATATTTAGAGCTCAAATTAAATTGGTTATTAAAAACTTAACTTATTAAAATAATTTATAGGTTCGATTCTGTGGTGTATAATTTTCTGGGTACAGCTGTGTATTGGATATTAAAAACTACAAAACTTGAGGGGGTTTGATGACATTATCAAAGTGGGCTGACAACCGTCAAGCAACCAACATTGAGGTCTGTGGATATAGAGGGAAAAATTGGATCGGTGTTGGGTAGAGTTCCCGGGTAGCTCAGTTGGGAGAGCGTTGGTACGTTTAACCAAAGGTCCCGGGTTCGATACCCGGCCCCGGAACAATTTTTCCCTCGAAATTATTCAAATTATCTCATTGTTGTTATTATTATTATTATTATTATTATTATTGCTATTATTATTATTATTATCACTATTTCTTACTAATGTTTATTATTGTCACACTAACATTATTTATCCAACTTTCATTATTTACTTTCATGTTGTTTTATGGTCTAGATAATAATGTAATAACTATGTAACCAATTGTATTCAGTTAGAATTAGAGTCTGGCTGGGCGGAAGAGAAGTCCTACTGGCCTTAGCTCTGCCAGATTAAATAAATAAATTATTAAATATTATTATTATTATTATTATTATTATTATTATTATTATTATTATTATTACTAAGAAAGATTTTATTAGAGATCTTAGTGTCTTACTTGATTCTAAACTATATTTCCATGATCATGTGCAATATATTTATAACTATTCATTAAGAATGCTTGGTCTAATTAAATCTATAACTTATTCTTTTTCTACTCCTATGTCTTTTAATTTTATACTATACATTGGTTAGATCCGAGCTTGAATATGCATCTGTTGTATGGAACTCCTTAACTTCCATTGACTCGGCTAAATTGGAGAATATTCAAGGAAAATTTATTTCCTTGTGTTCTTATAGATTTTTACCTAATTCCGATTATAAGTATGAGGATAACTGCAAATATTTTAATTGCTATAGTTTATTTACCAGACGTCAAGATCTTAATTATTTTTTTTGTAAAGTCGTTAAGGGTGAAATTGATTGTGAATCATTCATAAGCAATATCAGTTTTCGTATTCCTGCTAAGAGTTTAAAATTTCATAAAAAATTTTATAATATAGATTCTAAATCTCTCTCTACGGTCTGCAGATGTATAAAATATGCTAATTTGCATGGATTCAACTTGGATCCATTTAATGTGTAGTGTAAACTTTTGAAGTTTTTATGTTAGTTGTTATTTTATGCCTTTTGTTTAGTTATGTATTGTAATATTATTCTCGTCATTTTGTATATCTTTGTAATACCATTTATATGATTCCATTCTTAATTTATATGATTCCATTAATTCATTTACAATTATCATTTTATTTAATTGCCATTATTTTAATACTTATTCCATTGTACTGTTATTGTAATTTATATAATTGCTAATGTTTTTGTTATACTATCTTTGTGCTGAACTGTAATTGGCCACTGGCTGTTGTACAGCACATTAAATATAAGTAAATAAATAAAATAAGTAAATTATTGTTGTTGTATAAGAGACCTTGGTGTATTAATCGACAATAAATTATATTTCCACAACCACATTGAATACTTACATAATCATGCAATAAGAATGTTAGGAATAATATGGGCAATTACTTATTCTTTTTCTACATCCGACTCTCTTTAAATGCTATACTACACATTAGTGAGATCAATCTCAATTATCATATGTAGTTTGGAACTCTATTACAGCTAAAGATTCGGCTAAATTGGAAAATATTCAAAGGAAATTTATATAATTATGTTCGTAGATTTCTGTTTAATAATTCCGGGTACAACTATGAGCTAAAATGCGAGTACTTTAAATGTCGATGCTTTCATGCTAGACGTCCGGAAATCGATTACTTATTCTTATGTAAGATCCTTATAGGTGACATTAACTGTGAATCTTTCTTAAGTAGTGTCAGCTTTCGTAAACCGATGAAGGACATGAGACTGCACAAACTTTTGTATTTTAGAAATTCTAAATTTCTCTCTCCGGTCTCCAGATGCATTAAAAATACTAACTTGCATGTACAGCTCATGCATTCTGTCAAGACACTCGCGATATGCAGTACGGGAACAACGTTTCTGTGAAGAGGGTAGGAGTAGAAGGGAAGGTCCGGCAAAAACTAACCCATTCCCCTATAATTCGTAAGTAGACTCATCCGATCTCTTGCGCAGCTCTGTAGGAAGAGTGGGGGAGTGTCTGGACATAATGCATGCGCTGTATGTGATTTCGAGCCATTCAATGTATAGAAGTAGTCTGTTAGGTCATGGCAATGTCATTTGCTTTTATATTACAATATTTGAAAACTTTTCTACACAAAATTGTAATATTTTCTGTAATGTTTAACTTCTTACTATAAATTTACCTTTATTGTTTGTTTAAATTAACCATTGCAAAACATGTTTGTTTTTATTGCCACTCTTATAGCTATAGTTAATTTCTATCATTGTAGTTCAATTTATTATTGTATTAATTGTAACACTATGCTGGACTTTTATTGGCCAATGGCAATTGTCCAGCACATAAATAAATAAATAAATAAATAAATAAATAAATGAATAAGTAAATAAGTAAATAAGTAAGTAAATAAGTAAATAAGTAAATAAATAAGTAAATACATACATAAATAAACACATAAATAAATAAATATATAAATAAATAAATAAATAAATAAATAATCAGCATATTATTAGCTGTCACTCTCTTCAACGGGACTGACGCAACCGCTAAATTATCTGAGGAGAATGACATGAAAATTAATGTTTCCATATCTTGTCATAATCTTTATGAGAAAACTACTTCTCTTAAATTCCACTGTTGCTTAAATATTATTCAAATTAACATAACATAACAAATTGTATCAATGTTTTTTAAGTTTTCTCCAAGAATAAACTTTATTTTCGCAAGCATAGGGTTATACATTTCATAATCATGCCATTAGAATGTTGCATCTAATACGGTTCACTGTTCTTTCTCTACATTGATTCACTTTTAAGAAGGGCGAAGTTACAGGAGGATGGAGAAAGTTACACAACACAGAACTGCACGCATTGTATTCTTCACCTGACATAATTAGGAACATTAAATCCAGATGTTTGAAATGAACAGGGCATGTAGCCAGTATGGGTTAATCCAGAAATGCGTATAGAGTAGTGGTCGTCAGCACTCGCTGAAATGGGTAACGGGTAAGTGGTGCAACGAAATATACACCCTCGTGCAGAAGGGAGAGGTAGAAAACATACTCGACCAGCAGCCACGGGTGCAAGCTGGTGCTGTAAGATACCTGTGGGTAAGAGACGCTAGCCCGAGAGTGCACTGTGCTGATGACCGCTGATATAGAGTGTTAATTGGGAGACCCAAGGGAAAAAGACTTTTGGGGAGGCCGAGACGTAGATGGAAGGATAATATTAAAATAAATTTGAGGGAGGTGGGATATGATGGTAGGGACTGGATTAATCTTACTCAGAATAGGGACCGATGGCGGGCTTATGTGAGGGCGGTAATGTACCTCCGGATTCTCTAAAAGCCATTTATAACTAAACTAGTGGCTTGTGCAACAAATACTGCAAACTAAGTCCATAAGAAGTTAAAATAAAAATTGTTCAGATTTATTTTCAATGAAGAATACCAGACATTCTGAAAGTTATTTGCTTCCATAATAATGAAAGATTCCCTCGAGCCAATACTGAAGAGAATCACGCATATAAATGTCTAAACTACACCGCCATTAAATATATGAAAAAGACCCAACCCCACTTGATTAATAACTATAAAAATATTTGATTTTCAGTAATATTATTATCTTACGTAAGTTTTATAGCTTTCAGTAACATATACTATATAGGCCTATACTATATACTCGCCGCTCAGTAAAATATAGAAATCAAAATCTTATTTAAGTTACTGTATTCTCTACATCTACTTATATAACCCCAAAACGTTTCACTTTCATATCATCAATATAGCATTAATATGTATAATTAATGAAAAATAGTCATATCATGGCATTAATTACAATAATATTTCATTTCGATACCCGGCCCCGGAACAATTTTTCCCTCGAAATTATTCAAATTAACTTCACAGGGAGTTATACCTGAAAGCTTGATTTGCAATGAGATAATTTAAATATTTATTCTGTGATATATATAACCATTAAACATTGAGAAACCTGAAACAGCTATTATTGTTAACAAGAATATGTTAGAAAAATATTTCGTTAATCTATTCTTAAATTGGTTTGAATCTGACAGTCCCTGACATTACTCGGTAGGGAATTCCAAAGCCGAGGAACAGACACAGTGAAAGAAGATGAATATGAGGATGTTCGGTGGGAGGGAATGGATAATATTGACGAGTGTTGTGATCGTGTGTCTAGGTTATGATGGGTGGATAAATTTTGAAAACGAGACGCAAGATAGACAGGAGTGGAGAAATGCAATATGTGAAAGAGAAGGGAAAGACAGTGGATCTTCCTACGATCTTCTAGACGGAGCCAGGACAACATTTCGAGGGATGGTGTTACGTGATCAGCCCGGCGAATTGTGATATTACTAAGAGAATAATTAAATGTTAGGGATAATAATAATAATAATAATAATAATAATAATAATATGGTTATGGTGATGCATTTTTTTGAGTATAATATGTCGATGACTATAGCCTACCTATAGTTGTAAAGAGAGGAAGATAATATAGTTACATAGTAATAACTTATTACTGTCTCATTAAATAGAATACAATATGATCCTAATAAGTAGCTTATCGATAAAAATCTTAAATATGAATACAATAATAATATTTCCGTTTTCCTTTGAAGTGTAAATGGCGCGCTTCAAACCACAACAGCAATGCAGTAAGAACGTGAGTTTCTAGCGTTATATTATACTTTTCACATGTTCTAAACTTCCTTCAACCGTGTGTTCGTATATTAGTATTTTATGAAACTCAGAGTTTTTTCTACAGGAATGGGGAATGATAATCCGACGCGATTGTGATATGATCGTGGGGCTCAACCGAGAACGGTAGGCGTAAAAGAAAGCACATATTTTTGTCACAGTTGGAGGAGGGTGGCGGAGGGGAACGGTGTGCGTGTCTCAAATTTGCGTGATACATGAAGCGTTTATTAGTGTGGTCTTTGAACTGACCTTATTCCTATGGATATTTATTTTCCTGCGAAGTCGGTATTTCTAGAGAATTTCTGTAATCCACACAAGAATTTCAACGGCTATGTGGGTGCACTAAATATAGTTTTGTCATGGAAACTGCAATTAGGCTATATAACTCGTGCCTAAATCTCTAAAACGTTGATAAAATGAACGACTAACGGCTTATCACTAAAGTGACTAAAATTCTATTCTCGGCGGATACTGAGAGATTTGTGTGTGTGGGGAAAGTGACTGTGGAGAATGTTTTCCCTAAATACTTTTTCTGTTGAGGACTACATAAGGAAGGAATGTCTCTTTTTGAAGAAATGGTATAGAAATTTTTAACAAAACAGAACAGAAATGTAGGTCGAAATGTCTAAAGTGTTGGTTATATCGTCACTTGTTGACTAACAGCTTGTCACTAATGTGACCGAAATTCGTTTCTTGGTGAATCTTGAGAGATTGTGGCGGCGAAGTGGTTCTAAAGATTTTTTCCATGACTGTTACACTTTTACTATGTCACACTACTTTTGACCAATAAAACGGTACGAAAGGACGTCTTTCAACCAATCGTGGCTGCTTATCGCACAATTTTATCGCGTCCCTAGCATTTGTTTAATTTTATCACTACCCTAGCATTTGTTTCTTTTTTGCCAACATTTCAAACTGCATTGGTCAGGACATCAAAAAACAGAAAATTACAAACCACTCCAGTCGATGCACAGCACTTTTAAATATGACTCACATTGGCATTCAAGATCAAGAATTAATAAAGGTCACTGGTCATAGCTATGCATCTTCCCTGAAACCCTATTTACAAATAAATGAAGAGCACTATTCGGAAATCCTGAATAAGTTGAGGGATACACCATGTACATCAACGAATTCACTTCTTTTACGCACACGTCCAATATAACATCAACTGAACCACCAACCACTAAAACATTCAAATTTGAAAATTGTACCTACTTTCAATAATTGTTTCTTTTAAAATTATTCATGTTTATCTTTTATTTCATCATCGTTAATTAAAATGTTTGTTTATTTCATCATCCCTAATTAAAACTTTTCTAACACTCGTTGATATTATTTAGGTTATGTTATAGCTTCTGCTATATGATATTATGAATATTCACGTATCAGAGATTGTTTAATACTATTGAAAATCATCTGTCAAGTGACGTTGATTACTGGAATCGGGATAATTGAAGTGGAATGGAACTGTTTTAATAAAAATGAAACTGAATCAACAAAGCCTTCTTGACCAGTAACCGTCCACAGAGTTCAATGAAGATTCCATAGTTGGCACACCTGATAAGAAAACAGCTATTCGTAACACATTAATGCCATCTACTAGCATAATATTTATAATGTTGAGATGGTACAAATTTGAAGGCAGTTTTGTATTTTCGTAAGTCAATTAATATTTTATTGTATTGGAGTACTTTGTTACTTCTAATTTTTATATACTTTCTTCTAATCGTGTAATAGTCAATTTAATCCCACTCGAGTTTTGATTTTCTCTAGACAAATTACAACCTCTAGTGAGATTACTGTTGATAATAGTAATAATAGTAATAGAAATAATAGTTCAAGACAGGGCTGTCTTACTAATAATTAAATATTGATGATGGTGATGAAGGAGACATGGGAGGAGTAATGATTAACAGATAAGTTATCTCGCGTCCTTGCAAGGGAATTTGGAGCTATGAGAAAGAACCTATGTGAGCTCCTAGCCTGTTGACCATTTTTCTCGCTCCGTTTCCACCATTAATTTTTACTAATTTGCATTAGCATGTTTCCTTGTAGTCTTACAGAAAGCTGGTTATTTGTTACTGGCATCGGCGCCACGCTTGTGTTTATTAAAAATTGTAACAAGTTGAATGAAGATAAAGAAATGGTGTTTGTATACGAAGTGACAGTAAAGTGCATTGTCTAATTGATTACTTTTTAATTCTGTTTACGAGTTTGTGGAACGTGTTAGTTACATAAAAAAGTGAGACATTCATCATTATGAAGATAAAAATATACTTATCTCGCAGATAATCTCATTATTTTATATTTTTATTATTAATTTCTTCTTTAAGAGAATATTTTGTTACTTATCCAGTACAGTAGACCTTATACTTAATGTGAAAAGGCTAGTTGTATGTCAGAACCAGGTTTACATAGGCCTGTTATTAATAATCCTACTATATTTGTATATATGAGAACAAAATGTGTCAAGTATGAAGTCTCAGAGACGAAGTTACGTTTTGCAGTGACCAGATTTTAACCTCATTAAATCGGAATGAATCTTCATCTTGATGTTCGCTTCGCTGATTTGCGTTGTAGCACGGCTGGCCTACATCGCGTGTTAATTTGTTCTCAGTTGTTTTCGAACCACTGACTCTAATTATCAAACGTCTATTCTACGCTCTTTATCTTGCATGGTTACTATGATAAGATAACTCGCCACAGAGTAAAATTATTACCATTTCTTTATGCATAATGCTGTGTATGAAGTCGTTATGCATGTTTTACTACAAGCAAAGTCATTTTTATTCACTGTAGTAAGCTTTTTAATGAACACATGAATTAAATATGAAGGATACATATTAAAATTTGTTATGAGAACTGGTAGATTTATTCCGAATATTTTGATACATTCGCAACTCAGATTTATGTCGAAATTTTATCAAATATCCAACCGTGGTTGGTCCTACGAAATTCGTATTGTACAAAACATTTGTCAAGAAATCCTGACGCTGTAAATTGAAACTGCATGTAATAAACTTCAAATATCTGTGAGTCGAAATGTGAAATTGGGGATGACTAGAAACGGAAATGAGTAACAGTGCGAGTAGTAGGCCTACAGCGAGACAGATAATTCCGAAGATTGAATGACTCACTACGGCGCAAAAAATATATGAGAACTGTGCAAAAACGAGACTGTTTACGCCAGTTAAAATCTGTCTCTACTTACGCTGCAGAAATAATGCAAATATAAATAAAAATATAACTGTATTGAAATGTACATATTAAAAAAATAATAGTGCGAAACACAAAATGTGACAGCCTAAAATGATAACGTCAGACAAGGTTATGAAATTCGAAGCAGAGAGAAACCGACTTCCAGATTATAATAGGTTTGAAACATTAACATATCACGCATGGCAGTCAGTCGATCTGTACTGGACATTATCCCTTAAGAAAAAATCCTAGAAGACTTAGCCCAAGGGGACTTGTGCCTAAACGCATGGAAAAAAATCATTACAAATTTGTTAATATTTAAACTACATTGGCGCAAAAACTAAGAGCTATAACTTGAAATTTTTACAGCGTTATATTGGATAATTTAAGAATATTTTAAGTTACGAGGTGTAACTTTAGTTCATAAGTTAGTTTTTTTCACTCACTACTACGTAATATGCGTGGAAATAGTATTACATTTTTTTATAGTACACTGAAAATAATTTAAAAATAAATTGTTCAAAGTTTCATCCTTCCTAATGTCCTAAAATTCTTACATGTGAACAGATGAAATATTTAGGCATTATAATGGACACAAAACTTAAGTTCGGAAAAACCTACAGATCACCTTTTCTCTAAATTAATAGAATCGGTATGTACAGTTTATCGGCTAAGATCCCTTCTGCCAAGTAATGTAGTGAGAGAGATTTATTTAGCTTTAATCCTGTCGATAATTCGGTGTGGAATAACAGGTTGATAGGTACAGCAAAATCTGTTCTCTTTCCCTGGATAAACTTAACGGAAGGATAATTATTTTAATAAGGATTTATCTTATCTAACACAAAGAGCGCTCAAAGAGCGCGCGCGCTCTTTCGGAGCAGGAGAGCCATGTTTACCGCTCGCCGAAACGAAGAGGAAGATACGTCAGAATGACATAGACTTGCAATAGGTAGAGGAGAGAGAAACGACCACTCAGTTATCTAGTGGAGTGCAGTGTGTAGGCCTATTCTCAGTAAATGTTCCACGTTGCTTACCTACTGCTACAGTACAGTATGGAGGAATCTAAAAGACGGAACATAACATTTAACATTTAACGATTTACAGCTCGAACTTATTGATCTTCAATGTGACGTAAGGGCTAAAGATCGTTTGAATAATACTACTAGCCTGCTTGAGTTTTACAAGACTAAACATTAGCAATAATATCCACGACTACACAGGCTGGCTGTGAAAATGATTGCTATGTTTGGCTCAACATTTATATTTGTGAGCAACTGTTTTCTATAAAAGGCAGCCATCGAACGTCTGTAATTGATGTTTCATTACGATTAGTAGGCTACTGTTCCTTTCAGCTGCCAACAGCATAAAACCTCGTTTTGATGTACTGATAAATAAAAATATAACAAAATGATATTGTACATTGAAGTAGCTAATTTATAGAATTTCTATTATTTCTGTAAAATAAATATTTCTTTATTAATTAATAAAATAGTCCAAGATAGTTTTGTAAACACTGAACGGGAATTCACTTCATAAACACTCGTAATAGTACTTCCTTTTGTATATATTTTGTACGAGATCACCCCTTCTTCCAGTCCACCCTTATAGAGAGCGCAACTAATATCTGCATTCCGCTCGTGAGCTGTGAGCCGGCTCGGAGAGCGCAAACCTTGTGCAGGCCTGATCTAACACATCTCATAAATATTTCAAAGTTTTAGACATAAAAAGTAATTAAGAATATAGACCTATATTATTAGCATATTACCACAAAAAGTAAAACTGTACCAAATTATCATACTTATTGTACAAGAAGATACGCTACTTCTCTCCCACTATTTGAACCAAAGTGCAATACGGAATCTGGTCTGAGGCATAGCTCTAATTTCGGAATAAGATTGTATAAATTTTTATTTATAAGTATCTTCATCTAGCATTGTGTAATTTTATCTTTAAAAAGGAAGGATAAAAATGATTTCTGCAAACATTGATGTAGGCCTAACAGAAAAATGGAATGTTAACAATATTTCCTCCATTTTTATATATCGGTATTATTTCTGATATTTTGAGGACATATTATCACTGATCACCTAGGCCCTATCATGAAATCAACTGGGATTTGATAATAATAATAATAATAATAATAATAATATTAATAGTAATAATAATAATAATATTATTATTATTATTAATATTATTATTATTATTATTGTTGTTGTTATTATTATTGGTTATTGTCAGAAATATCTTCTAAAATTATTAATATTTTTTGCTACAGAGTGTATTCAGATTTTTAAACACTAGTGCAAATAGGTATGACGAGCAGCGGGGTCCGAAGCATTTATGTAATCTGATGCAATGTCACAGAAAAGTCACAAGGCAATGAACACAAAATTTGTCTTGACGTTTCTGCCAAAAATTCAAGTTGCAGTGCATTCGTAGCTGAAGCTGAAAACAATTCGATATGTAAACCATATTTTAAATTGTTTTCACTAATGTAGTTTTTAACATGAATATCTTAATTAACGCATTCAAATACGTTCGGTAATTTGGGAGCGAAAATATGTCTGTAAAATATAACCATTTGGGTAATTTATAAAAGTTAGCATCCGTTAAAGTTGCCTTGTATGATTTTTGTCGTTGAGATGTCTTGGTTGTTAGGTTTTTGTTTTTTTAATTTAAATGCAAACATGCGGCAAATTTCCTGAAATCAGTGGCTCTAAGGCAAAATTTGATTTCATTTCTTGCAGTTTTTCAGGAGGGAGAATTTAAAGTTTGAATGACTATAAAAATCAAAATAATCATGTTCATAACGAGTTAGAGAGAAAAGTAATAGGAATATAGACCGTCATGTCATTAGTTTACCACAATGAAGATGCCGTCAAAATGCACCATATATCGCAATATTTCATTTTCGCCAAAAAATTCACAGATCATATTTTGCCTTTAAACCACAGAAATGTAGTGCGAGATCGACACCGGTCTTACAATATTAGTAGCACTAATAGCAGCATAATAATAATAATAATAATAATAATAATAATAATAATAATAATAATATATGCCTAATAGTGTTATCATTAGAGATAATTAGTGAATTAAATATCCGAAATATTTGTCATTCATTGTTTTGAAGTTGTGAAGTTGTAGTAAATTTAAAATGTTGGTATTGCGGATGATGAGAATTTCCTAAACAAATAATAGCCCACAAAGCTATAAAAAAAAAACATTTTTATACCGAGAACATTTAAGGGGAACAATTTTTTTCTTGAAATTGTTCAGTGTTAAATTATGTTTTACGTAAGTAATATTTTCTCGAAAACCGCTGAAGCTAGAAAGCTGATTTTTTTACAGCTCATGTAAACAGAAGTTAACTTTATGCTGAAACAGTAGTTTTTCTTTATTTCCTTACTGTGAAATGATTTTTTTCCCATTTGTATATATTTTTTCGATTATTTGCAGTATTTTACCTTCTGTAACATCTCCAAAATTAAAAAAAAAATTGTTAACATCGTTTTAATATGTTATATAAAATGTTCAAATAAACAATTCAGTTTTCTATAGGCCTACATAGAAGCTGAGAAGTGGTTCCTGTTTCTGTGAACAAAAACTTTAACGTATTACAGAAAAGGAGAATTAGAATATGACATGTGTACGTTCACTCCTTAGAAGAATAAAAAATAAACATAATTTTAATATTATCATGTGTGATAAACTATTTTAAAGGGAAAAATTAAATAATAAATTAGACAAACAAAATTCACAATTTTCGGCCCAAAATCCGTAAACCTTTGGACATTGAGCGCCATAATTAAAACTTGTAACCTGTTCTCAGAACATCGAAAAATTAAAATGGGTGGAATTTTAGTATATTCGTATGTGATATACTATTTTAAAGAGGGAAAACGAAAAATAAATTAGAAAAATTAATATTGAATCAAAATTTTTACCTAAAATAAAGTACATTTCCCCTAAGACAACAAATACTCGTATTGGAGATGTAACAGATTCTTTTGCCTATTATGTGGTGTAGAAGAACAAACTTTTGGAGTCAGCTCTGATTGCATCGAATTTTGCGCATATTCACTCACAAACACTATCACACATTATGAAAAAATCTAAAAACGAGTGATAACACACTTCTGTAGATAAAGCGAGATTTAACAACTGCGTTACTACTAGTATAGTTACCTTGTATTGAGTCCAGACGTAGGCCTAAACTAATACACGTCCAACAACACACACTTCTTGAGTTATCCCTTTGGCCACGTGAGGACGGGGTCCCACCGCGCTTGTCACTGTTACCTAGCCACAGAACTGCCTACCGTTGCGCTAGGTAGTGAAATCGGTTATGGAAACGTACGTACGTCCGTCCGTCGGTCGCTAGGAAGCTGTTGCTTGGTTCCAGCCCTGCGCACTAAGTGGCCAGTCTGTTAGGTGTGTTGCTGCGAGATAAATTCATCTGCAGGTGTCATAAATCTTACGTCGTAACAAGTGACTTGTGGGATTTAGGTACAGTAGGCCTACTTGTATAGTTTTTTTGAAGTAAACCACGCCTTCAGACATTTCATTCATATAGTGTTTTGACAGTTTAACGATATACGGCTCTGTCATTTCAAAACACATAATGATGTCTCTTAATGTAACAAAGGAAGGGGAACGAGGTACAAAAAGTAAACAATTTAAGATGGGCACGAGGGTATTGAATGTCGTAATTATGAGTAGTAGTGTTTCCTATTAAAATGCACCGGTTCTGAGTTAGATTTCAACGATTTCAGATTTGTTTATAAATTGAAATTAATATTTCCTTAACTATTTAAGGATATCGGTATGAATGTAATGAATTTAATTTACGGGCCAGTATGTTTTTTTTTTTCTTCTGAAATTGGTATTTTGTAAAATTTATAATGATAGCCTAAAACTGATAATTTTTCTATGATTTTTGTATATACAGTAGGTTACGCACAAACTGGGAGAAATATGTGTTTAATTGTGAACACTTTTTCCCGTCACTAAAATACACGTCATTATTTCGGAATTGTGACGAAATGAAAACAGTTTTTTTTAATCTTGAAAAAAATGTATATATACCATTTTTGTGAAAACGAACTATAGAGTCAATTTAATTCTAATCATATTACTTATATAGGCCTATATGTGCATAAATAAGAAATTAATATTTTCAAAAAGAACTTCAGGAGATCGGCAGAAATATTTTATGACTTCCGTACAAAACACATATTGAGTGATACAAAAAATGCAATACAATTTTTCTCATTTTTGCTTTCTTTTCGTGATAAAAATTGTTTTGTGTGAAATATTTTACAGCGTGTTTTAAGAAAGCCGCGATTTAATTCCAATATGCTCAGTCAGTTTAAGAGAGCAGTATATTATGATAATAAATGACTCAAACAATTGTAGTTTAGTCCTTTAAATCTGCAGAAATTGGATGGGAACAAATGTAACATTGTAAAATTCCTTTTCAAAAGGAAAGTTAGGCCTACATTTGTTCGGATCAAATTTCTAGACATTTAAAGGAGAGAACTAAAATTATTTAAATAATTTATTATATACATATACATTTTTAATAGGTTATTTTACGACGCTTTATCAACATCTTAGGTTATTTAGCGTCTGAATGAGATGAAGGTGATAATGCCGGTGAAATAAGTCCGGGGCCCAGCACCGAAAGTTAGCCAACATTTGCTCGTATTGGGTTGAGGGAAAACCCCGGAAAAAACCTCAACCAGGTAACTTCCCCCCGACCTGGAATCGAAACTGGGCCACCTGGTTTCGCGGCCAGATGCGCTAGCCGTTACTCCACAGGTATGGACTATGTATATGTATGTATGTATGTATGTATGTATGTATTTTTTTATTTTAGTTGGTTATTTAACGATGCTGTATCAACTACTAGGTTATTTAGCGTCGATGAAATTGGTGATAGCGAGATGATATTTGGCGAGATGAGGCCGAGGATTCGCTATATATTACCTTGCATTCACATTACGGTTGGGGAAAACCTCGGAAAAAACCCAACCAGGTAATCAGCCCAAGCGGGGATCGAACCCGCGCTCGAACGCAACTTCAGACCGGCAGGCAAGCGCTTTAACCGACTGAGCCACGCCGGTGGCTTGTATGTATGTATGTATGTATGTATGTATGTATGTTATGTATGTATGTATGTATATAAGCTTACTCTGCTCTCTTAAATTGGGAATTAAATCGATTACTTTCCCAAAACACTCCATGAAATGTGTCATATAAAACAATTTTTATATCGAAAAGGAAGCAAAAACGAGCAAAATTGTATTAAAACTTTTTGTTTCAAATCTGTGAAAGAATAATTCCCTGAAATTAATGACATTACTTATGGTCCATCCTGTATTTTTATTTCGTAACGAGTGTTGTGTTCTAGGAGTTATTCGAAGTGGTGTTCGTCTGCGTTCACAAATTCCCAACATCTTAATATGAAATTGTTATTCACAAGTAAAAGTTCTGTTTTCGCAATTCTTGCAGTTTCTCTTCTTATATTGTCTCAAAATTGTGTTCTAGTGTGGGCTTGTGGGGTAGCATATCTGTATCGAACTACCGTAAAATTTAATGAACACATACTTGCACTTTTTAAAGCTATCAACTTAACAGCATGTAAGCTGGAAATCAAGTGACCTGTAAGCTAATTAAACAGGTGTCTTTCCTGTTCTTAAGCATAGTATGTATTGTGGCATATGTCTGGGTCATTGATCCATGAACGCAAGCATGGCTGATGCGTGTGTTTCCTGCCGTGAGCCTTGTAGTTTCTTCCATATCACTATTAGAAATTAACCTAATCTCATATCTGGGTTTCTCGGCTTCACAATAATTGATAACTAGGCTACATTGAGGAGTTGCGGAAACTTATTAGCATGACTTTGGTTAAGTTTACATGAAGTTCATTCATTGTTTTCTGCCAGAGGGCAGGTCTTTTACTGCAAACCCAGCATTCTACATTCTTCCCTATTTTCTGCTTTCCTCTTAGTCTCTGCGTAGGAACCATGTAGGCCTATCTTAATGTTGTCTATTATCTGATACTCGTATCTTCTTATGCCCCGAACTTTTTTCCGTGTATGAAATATACATTTTATAGTAGTAGCAAGTTTTAATAAAAATTTTAAATATATTTTATTTATTGTTACTACAAGTATAATATTCATTCTTCATTAACATAATTCTTATACAAATTTATTATAAGGCCTAATGTACAAAGACAACACACGGTTTATTATTTGAAATGGTGTAACATCCGTATTCTAAGCCAGTGTCTTTCTAAATTTTGCCTTCCAAACTTCCCTACAATTCTACCAAAAAATTTTTTGCAGGAAACCATACTAATATGTATGTATGTATGTATGTATGTATGTATGTATGTATGTATGTATGTATGTATGTATGTATGTATGTATGTATGTATGTATGTATGTATGTATGTATGTATGTATGTATGTATGTATCTATGTGTGTATGTATCTATGTGTGTAGGTGTGTGTGTATGTATGTATGTATGTGTATTTATATATATATATATATATATATATATATATATATATATATATAAAACTCTATTTCCTTCTACAGAGCGTTCGCCAGCAAATAGGTTTCGCTCAGATAAACGCCATCAACCCTTTAATGTTAAGGCTGGTTCACAGTAATCCGGAACGGAAACGATAACGCGAACGAGAACGGAACTATTGTTAAAATGTAAAGTTTTTTAATGTGAGCATTCACAATTCAATTTCACATTCCCGTTCCCGGACTCCGGCAAGCTTCTCCTTAATTGTAAATGCTCACATTTAACTACATTTATTTTAACAATATTTCCGTTCTTGATCTCGTTGTCGTTTTCATTCCCGGTTTATTGTGAACCAGCCTTTATACGTATGCGGCAAAACAAACCACTCTGAAATTATTGCTCATCTGCTGTCCACTTTCCCTATCAACGAAGTATTTATTTATTGTATATAATAGTTCGACATATTGTGAATTCAGTGTTGTGTTGATTTCTGCAATTATGGTTCTCACAACAGAGGAGAAGGTGTTTATTGTCGAGCATTATTTCCGGCCATACGGAGTGAGGCGTCAGAATGGACCAAGCTTGCTCCACGTTAAAGAACAGTACCAGGAGCGATTTAAGAATACGGCACCAAATAACAAGAATGTTAGCTGTCGTCGAGAAGGTCCGTCGTATGGGATCAGTCTTACTTCGTCTTGTATGTTATAAAATTACTTATCTTGATTTTCAGAGTATGTTTGTAATTTCAGTACTGCGTAAGACTGGAAATAATGCTAGGCAATAAACACCTTGTCGTCTGTTGTGAGAACCATAATTGCAGAAATCAACACAACACTGAATCCACAATATGTCAAACTATTATAATTATAGCCTACAACTCCGTTGCTAGGGAAACGTGGAAAGCAGGTGAACGATAATTTCAATGTTGTTTCTTTTGCCGCATATACTGTAGGTCGAAAGCTACTTACTTACTTACAAATGGCTTTTAAGGAACCCGGAGGTTCATTGCCGCCCTCACATAAGCCCGCCATAGGTCCCTATCTTGAGCAAAATTAATCCAGTCTCCATCATCATATCCCACCTCCCTCAAATTAACTTTAATATTATCCTCCCATCTACGTCTCAGCCTCCCCAAAGTCTTTTTCCCTCCGGCCTCCTAACAAACACTCTATATGCATTTCTAGATTCGCCCATACTTGCTACATGCCCTGCCCATCTCAACCGTCTGGACTTAATGTTCCTAATTATGTCAAGTGAAGAATACAATGCATGCAGTTCTGCGTTGTGTAACTTTCTCCATTCTCCTGTAACGTCATCCCTTTTAGCCCCAAATATTTTCCTAAGAAGCTTATTCTCAAACACCCTCAATCTCTGTTCCTCTCTCAAAGTGAGAGTCCATGTTTCACAACCATACAGAACAACCGGTAATGTAGGCTAACTGTTTTATAAATTCTAACTTTCAGATTTTTTGACAGCAGACTAGATGACAAAAGGTTCTCAACTGAATAATAATACGCATTTCCCATATGTATTCTGCGTTTAATTTCCTCCCGAGGATCGAAAGCTACTGCCGAAGAAATAGTATGTACATTTCCCCTGGATCAACATGCAATTTTTTTTGCGTAATATTGACATATAACAAAAGCTGAAGGGACGTCAAGGTTAGCTAGAACGTTAACAAGTACTGTATATGAATTCTATTGAGTGCAGTTCAGCTTGGTTCCTGAAAATGCAGTACACATTAAAACAGCGAATTTTCATTCATGACACGTAGGTTATGTTACGAAGAAGTCGTACAAATTCTATATTTTTCGAAAATATCTTGGCGTTTAACAATAATCCGATTAAACGATCTTTAATTTAGTGCAAACGTGAGAGAAACTAGTTCATTTTTAGATAAAACGAAGGCGCGCGTAAACCTCATTCTAACTTACGAAAATTGCGATGACATAGGCTATAGGCTAGAAGAGACTTCCACAAGATAGTTAAGAAAGTTAGCTCAACGGCATCGAGTTAAACGGACCATGTGTCTGGGGTTCAACTCTATCGAAAAAGACAAAATGTAGCGTGTGTCTAGAAATATTTTCGAGATGTGAAATAAGTATTAGAGAAGGTAGTTGTTGACTGTTCCATCACTTATTATAAGATAATTCAATAAATTATATCTATAATGTAATTTATAAGTCGGGAGGTTTTATTGCCGATAGTTGAAGCTCTGAATCGCCGCTAAGCGGGCTGCTAATTGTCCATGTCACTTTGAGAACGGAGCCGTACTAAGAGAAACCTGTTTCCAGGTGTACATCCGTCATTTCTACTCCTACGCTTTCTTTTCAACATTTTCTCCTATAGATTTCATGATAAGTACTGAAGAGATTAAGCCAGTATACCATCTTAGAGATTTTCTTTTGTTCTATTTTGCTTTAGCTTGTATGTAACTAAAAATAAAACTTAAAATAAATTATTCTACAGCTCCAGGCCATATTAATAGAATCTCCTACAACTTTTCAAATAGTTTATTTTAATTCCACATTCATTGTAATTTTATATATAGGGGAGAGTCGGGTAGTATCGGACACAGGGTAGTATCGGACAGTGCGTTTCTTTCATCTACCACCATATGGTAGTACCTGAATGACATGGTTACGTTTCTCTATGCGACATCACAGAAACGTAACCATGTTAATCAGGTACTGTCATCGTGTGTAGATGAAAGAAAATCACTGTCCGATATTACCCGATGTCCGATACTACCTGACTCTCCCCTACTTCACTACATTTTCACAACAAATATTGAACAATATTTACATTTTCAGATTAAAAAATTACAGTCAAGCATGGTGGTATAAACCTTGTCACACTGTTAAAAGAGTGAAAACGTTATGTCAGATAAACATCCTTCTCTGTCTTGGCCCTGAAATTCTTCGGATTTGAATCCAGCCGAAAATTTGTCAGAACTGCTGAAAAAGCAAATGCCTAGACACGTTATTACAGACAAAGTGACTGATAGTAGCCTATGTCACGCACAGTTGAGAATGTTATTAAAGCAAAAGGAGAACACATAACATTTAAGGACTTCACATGGACTTAAATGAACAATATTCTGTCATTTTGTAATATTAAAATGTAAATATTGTTCAAAATATCTTCTGAAGATAACATATTTGTATTTTCAAATATAAAATTGCAGTAAATGTAGAATTAAAATTAAATATTTGAAAATTTATAGGTGATTATGGCTAAGTAGCTACTGTAGATATTAAGTTAGTACCAGATAATTTCGTAGTTTCCCAATTTTCGCTTATTAAGAAAAAATCTAAACACTCTTTGGTCTCTATATTTGTTTTAAATATCTATGTACAGTAGTGGGGAAAAAAACCGGAGCGACCCTTGTAGTTGATTTCAGAGTCTTGTTCACTCCAGAGCACGATAGATTGGTAACTAAGACTTTCGTGGTTCGAATCCTGCCTGGGAAGAAAACTTTTTTTTTGTTCCTTATTCAAATTTATTCCCAATACTTTTCGATTGCTGGTAAAATTCATGTTCTGGGAATAATAAGTTAATTAAGTAGTAAAATATTGCTGCAATCGAGAAGTGTTGGGAATAAATTGAATAAGGAACAAAAAAAAGTTTCCTTCCCAGGCAGGATTCGAACCACGAAAGTCTTAATTACCAGTCTATCGTGCACTGGAGTGAACAAGGCTCTGAAATCAGCTACAAGGGCCGGGCTGTTTTCCCCCCCCCCCACTATTGTACAATGTCAGACTCTTAAAAATGTTATTGCTTTGCATTCGAATTTTCTCTTACTTATTAAGAGACGTTCGCAAATATTATTGTATAGGCCTAGCGGATGCCCCTCAAAATAGTTGAATGGTCCTCTATAATCAATAATATTATATTTTACATATCATTTTTACAAGAAGAGAGCCGTCAAAAGAAGCGGTGAGGTTACAGCGATATTTGACAGACAGCAGTTCTCAGATTTTGATCTCAAAACCCTTTCTTTGTTTTAATTTCTTTTAGTAATCCCTACCGTCCGTCCCTTCTTGATCCCTGCTTCCATCCGGAAGTTTGCATAACCCCACAAAAATTCTTAGCCGGCGTTAACCGTAAAAATGTATTTGCTTTACGGATAAAGAATCAATATTTGATGATATGGGGAGTTGGTAAAAACCATTCTCCTCTGCCTCCCTTCGAGATCCCCCCTACTCTAAACTTTGCAGCCTTTCTTTTTTTAGCTTGTTTGGTTCTCGATCTAGTAAAGTGAGTTGAGGGTGGGAATATGGGTGGTATAATTCTGCTCCCTCTTGAAATAGTTCAGTGGTTTTAGGGTGAGTGTTTGTGGCTGTTTGGTGACATGCGAGTTTCATGAAGAAAGTGTGGGTTTATCAGAGACATAGGCCTGCTCTCTGCTTTCCAAGGTACAGAAATTTGCATAAGTTTTAGACAACCTCTTTAATTCATATGTAACATCTAATTTAATGAAGATTTCAGCTGTGAAAACGTTCTTCAGTGTTATCAAGATGAATTGACATTAATCTACATCTTATTAAAAAGCAGGCGTACACTATTTCGAAGTTCACTTTCTAAAATAGGGACATCTATGCAATTTTTCCCGATATGGTTTGTTCAGGTTCTACAGTTAGATGTGTATCTAAAGTTACAATTCATTACATTTTATTTATGAATGTGGCTTTTGCAATAAAACTAAAACTAAAGATCAGTCTCTTAACTTTTCAAGAAGTAATTAAACAACATATTGAAAATTTAACACAAATGTAAATGACTGGGGAGGAGATTAATCGCAGAATAAATATGAGAAATGCTAGTTATTATTCGGTTGAGAAGCTTTTGTCATCTAGTCTGCTGTCAAAAAATCTGAAAGTTAGAATTTATAAAACAGTTATATTACCGGTTGTTCTGTATGGTTGTGAAACTTAGACTTTCACTTTGAGAGAGGAATAAAGATTAAGAGTTTTTGAGAATAAGGTTCTTAGAAAACTATATGGGGCTAAGAGGGATGAAGTTACAGAAGAATGGAGAAAGTTACACAACGCAGAACTGCACGCTTTATATTCTTCACCTGACATAATTAGGAACATTAAATCCAGTCGTTTGAGATGGGCAGAGCATGTGCTACGTATGGGCGAATCCAGAAATGCTTATAGAGTGTTAGTTGGGAGACCGGAGGAAAAAAGACCTTTGGGGAGGCCGAGACATAGATGGGAGGATAATGTTAAAATGGATTTGAGGGAGGTGGGATATGATGATAGAGGCTAGATTAATCTTGCACAGGATAGGGACCGATGGCG
This sequence comes from Periplaneta americana, assembly GCF_040183065.1. Lineage (NCBI taxonomy): Eukaryota > Metazoa > Arthropoda > Insecta > Blattodea > Blattidae > Periplaneta > Periplaneta americana. Next base: position 150,383,909 of record NC_091118.1, read on the forward strand.
GGCTTATGTGAGGGCGGCAATGAACCTCCGGGTTCCTTAAAAGCCATTTGTAAGTAAGTAAAATTGAAAATTTAACGCTGAAAAATTTGACAGAACTTTTAAAATTTGTCAAGAAATTAAAATTTTATGGTACACCGTTGCTTTAGTTGGAAATAAAGAAATGATGCTTTATTTTATTTTATGCTCGACCATGCCGAAACGTAGTAATTATACACCTGGTAAAAGGTAAAAGGTAAAGGTATCCCCGTAACATGCCATGAAGGCACTTGGGGGGCATGGAGGTAGAGCCCCATGCTTTCCATGACCTCGGCACTAGAATGAGGTGGTGTGGTCGGCACCACGCTCTGACCGCCTTTTACCCCCGGGAAAGACCCGGTACTCAATTTTATAGGAGGCTGAGTGAACCTCGGGGCCGTTCTGAAAGTTTGGCAACGAGAAAAAATCCTGTTACCACCTGGGATCGAACCCCGGACCTTCCAGTCCGTAGCCAGCTGCTCTACCAACTGAGCTACCAATTATACACCTGGTAGCAGATCTTTAATGCATGTCATTAAAGTACACCTACTCATTAAAGGTCAGGTCTTTCAGCCAATGACGACTCAGGTTACAACTGTTCAGCCAATGACAGGTCAGCTTTCTACCGTTATAAAACCGCAAGTATCGATTATTCTCGGATATGCAATCGAAAGAGAATTAGCGAAAAGTCACGGAGGCTGGAAATCCAATACTGTCACAGAAGGTTATGTTCTGTTACCATAATAATTAGCGTTAATTGTAAATAATATTCACATAAATTCAATTTGTCATCTCGTTTTTCAATGTCTAATTTAATTTCAATGTTATCTCTGTAGATTCTTATAGCCTAGCAAGGTCAATGTGGATATCTGTTCCTCGGAAAAAATCAATACTTTCGCGTCTGCTCACATCTCACAACATACGGAACATTGCTGAAGGTCAGATACAATTAAAATTAATAATTTCAAGTTAGAAATATGGTCGAGCATAAAAAGTCGTATGAAACTCGCCTATAATGGTAATTAAGAAGCTCGTATGAAAATTATGAAACTCACTTGCGCTCGTTTCATAAATATCCATACTCACTTCTTAATTTCCTTCATTATAGGCTCGTTGCATAATGTACTTTTATGTTTTATTCCCTATGTTAACTATTTAATTATAACATTTTAAGACGTACAGTACTAAAAATAGAGTTCGAACGCCAGAATCCTTAGAAAAATGACTGCTGAATATGTTAACATTTTTTAGATAAAATTTATAAGTGTATGAATAAGGATTGAGAAATTAAATAATTCTAAATTATAAAATTTTAGAATAAAAGCGGAGTTCTGGAACCTAAACTTATAGGGAAAAAAACACTGCAAACGTTATAGGCCTATTATATAAATAACATTCATAAAAGTAGAACTATCGGAAGAAAAATCGATTCTAACACCTTCACCTTATCTCTTTGTTCATGAATACCTTTCCTCTGCTGTTATTTTAATTTTTTTAACTTCTTATAGTTGTTGCTCTTCATTCTACTAAGCATGTCTGTGATGTTGTTCTGTTCTCGGGTTTCCTCTTCCTTTCATGATAAATATTTTTGTCATCCGATATATTGACTGAAATGTGTTATGTCTGTGTGGACAATTAATTTTGTTTTTTATTTTTCCTAATTCCTTCATTAGTGTTCTATTTCCATTTATCCTGTTTAAGTGACCAAGACCTATGAAGAATCTTCCCCTTCTGACTTTCCGATTTAGAACTTTTGTCTGTTTCCGTTCACTGTTCACTGTTTTCCCTGATCTCTTTGTCCTATTGGTCTGTACGAGAGAACTGCCTTTGGATAATAGGAATTGTGAATTCTCTCAATATGTGTTTCCATTTCTCTCTGTATTCTTCTGTTTATGTTATTATATTTTTATATTTTAATTTTGCTTTAACATCCTTATTCCTCTAGTGGTCTTGTCTTGTAAATCCTAAAATTGATCTCAGAAATTTCCTTTGAGCTGCCTATATTCTAGATTCCTCTCTTTTATTTTGTGACCTATGTTTCACTGCCAAATTTTAGCATTTGTTTCGCTGTAATGTTGTGTATTCTGACTTGAGTTTCTTTTAACATTTGCTTCCCGAAATGTCTTTTTATAATTCCATTTACTGGATTATATTTATGTAATTTATGTTCTATATCTTATTTCCTAAATTTGATATAATATTCCCTAAATAGTTACATGATGAAAAATCTTATTTATTATTTTTCTACCTGTAAATGATTGAAATGGCTAAATGTGGTGAGAGGCCTTGGAAATTAAGATTCAAATGCTGGTTTAAATTTTTCGTTATACCAGGAGTCATACATAAAGCACTGATATAAAACGAGTTAACTTCATGCCATTATCTTCTGATACAACTGCATGTTCTAGGGTACCAATAGCTAATAAGAAATTATAAATCGCGTAAGAAGTGTGAGGAAATTTTGGAAACACTTCATTGAGGATTTCTAAAAGTTATCAAATATCACTTTAATATCTAACTTAAAAATGTTGTTTCATATAAAAATTAATATATAACCGTTTCCTCACTTGGAATTGATAATTAAGTTATGTTAAATATGTAGTGCAAATTTCAAGTGAATATCTTTAATAGTGCCACAGTTATTGCATTTTAAATATTCAAAAAAAAAACAAACAAACAAAAAAAAAAACAAAACAAACAAACAAACAAAAACAAAAACAAAAAAATGTAGAAAATTTAGTTCTGTAGAAATGAGAGATGAAGTTTCTGTACTTAAATGTCCCGAGAGTGTGCACGATTTCTTAAAAATAAATAATAACAGATCAGTTGTTTGGTGTAAAATTTTGATGAGGTTTTCTTTAATGATATTTACATAGATGAAGTGATTTTTTTACAAAAAAATTTTCAAGCATAAAATCTAAATGTTGGAGACTTTATTTATCCAATTAACTTATAATATTCTGCTCCAAGTCAACAATTCTGCTGTTTCTAAACTATTCTTTGATTGTTTTCCAATTTTACAACTTTCGCTGTCTTGTAATATAATAGAGCTAAAATTGTGATACATGTTCCGAATTCATTTTTGATAGGGATCTTAATGTGATAGTTTTCCGTTGTTTAACACATCGTAACTTTTCTGAGATTAATGTATTAAAGTTGCTACGATCGTGTCAGTAAATGCTCAGTTATAGTCTATATAAGCAGCTTGTATTGTCTGCATTGCACTAATATTGATAGCGAGAAGTGAAAGATAACTGAAGTAAAAAGATGCTTATAAGAGTTTCTTCAATAACTTGAATAACTAGGCCTATGGCAGAAGGTGAATTCTTGACTAGACCACAAATTAATAAATTAAAACTAAATAAAAACAACATAATTTAGGAAGAAAATGGTGAGAAGACGATAGTATTACAGTCAACTCTGGATATAATGAACCTCTGCGGACTTGCATATTTCGTTCACTATATCCGAGGTTCACTAAAACCGAAGTGTCTCTCTCCTAACCTTAAATGGCAGGAATGAATGAAATTGTGGACAAGAAAATAAAGTACTATACAGTAATTAAAATATTTCATTTCTGTGGAATGGATTACACTGTATATTGTTACTCAGAGTTGATTTACTTAAACTATGCTGTCGACTCACGTCCGCTTGCGAAAGGCCACGTTCAGTATCACTTATAATATTTGCATTATTTTCCAAAGAAAACACTTTACGCTTTGACATTTTTATACAGTACAGTCACTGTTCGAACACTAGAAACAGACTAATCACGTAGAAATAACAAACGCTGTTATGGTGTGACTGCGTACTCAGCCTTGGAATTTCCCGGGTCACTTAATGGAAACTGGAAGGGGGCTGATGGAGTTTGGAAGCCATCAGAATCTTACCTTAATTTATGCTCTGGACATAATGTCCGTCCCCTTTTAATAAACGGATGCAATTTAATTTTCCGTTGTTTCGATGCTATTCGTCATAATGGAAATGTTTCTGAGAACAAAAGGCAACCCTTTGACGGTGGAGGATTAGAAATAACAGTAGAGTAGTGTGCCTAAGAACAGAATGGCACCTCTTCGACGATGGAGTGAGGCAAGTCGTTACGCGTTGCCCGGATTTACAGTACAGCTCATGGTAAAGGAATCACTAATTCTGCCTTTGTTCTTTGACTAAAGGAGTAAGAAACTTAGAATGTTCTCAACACAGTCTTTCAATATTATACAAGAAGGTCTGACTTCGAATAAGAATTCATCAGGATACAAATGCGGGTCGGGACCAACGATTTAGGTTCACTATAGCCGAATGTTCACTATAACCGAGTTCACTATGTCCAGAGTTGACTGTATTTGTTTATAAGGGAAACAGTAGACTCCTATATCACATGAATCACCCACAGCAACGATGTCGCACAATGAAGTTTCGTTTACTCTATAATGATTAAGCATCAAAGTTGTTCAACATGTAATAGAGTTTCAGTCGTTTACACATAAGGTAAATAAATAAATAAAAGATCGATAGGTAGGCCTAGAGCATAAAATAAAGAAAGAAAAAACAAGAAAAGGAAAGGAAAAGAAAAGGAAGATATGAAGAGAAAGAAAGGAACAAAGAAAGAAAGAAGGAAAAAAGGAAGACGAAAGGAAAGAAAGAAAGCAGTAACGAAAAGGGAAAGGTGGGTTGGGAGGAGAGAAAGGAAATAAATTCACCTCCAGGACCCACTTGTAAGGGATTGACAGTAACATCACAATAAGAAGAAAGGAAAGAAGATTTCAAAGTTTGCACAATAATCCTGTCATAGTTATCCCACTTCAGAAGTACCACAACGTTGTCAGAAGCAAAGGAGCCAACCCAAGAAGTCAAACATTTCCTCAAATATCATTGTCTTGTCAGGTAAACCTCTTGACCCTACAACACACTCCTGTTATTCAGGTTAAAATTTCAATTGTGTGACGGCATCAAATATTTTTTCTCGCTGTAACTTGTAACCAAGTTCGGAGTATCTCGAACATCTGTACGCTAATAATATAGGACACCGAAGAATATTAAAGACAAGAGTTGCTAATATCGTAAGATAGCACCACTTTTCATCACAACAAAGAGAGAAATCGGAGACACTATTACAGAGACGATCGTTGACTCCAACTATTGTTATGGTTAAAGATTTCATAGCGTTCAAAAAATGCGATATGTTTGAGATTTTGTACCATGTACATGTAAAAAGGTGACGGAGGGCGTTTGGGGAAATCCCTATGATTGCGTGTAATGTCTATTCAGGAATTAGGATAATGGAATTAGGATAAATAAATACAATAACATTTTCTTTAAGATTTAAGTGAGCCAAGCGTAATGAACGAAATGAAATTAGCTATGAATAATAACCAGTCCTCCGATGATGATGATGATGATGATGATGATGACTTATTTACATTATGTGCTGGACAACATCCATTGGCCAATAAAAGTCCAGCACAGTGTTACAATAATAAAAAGAACAACAGGGATACGAATTAACATACAACAGTGACAATAAAAACACATTTAAGAACATGTTTTGCAATGGTTTATTTACAACAAATAATACATTTAATTTTATAGTAAGGAGTTAAAAATTACAGAAAGTATTAAAATTTTGTGTAGAAAACGTTTGCAGATAAAATAAAAGGAAACGACATTGTCATGATCTAATAATACTTCTGTAAATTGAATGGATCGAAATCACATACATGCAAGTTAGCATGTTTAATACATCTGCAGATCGGAGAGAGAGATTCAGAATTAATAAAATTGAATACGAAAACTGACACTGCTTAAGAAAGATTCACAGTTAATGTCACATTTAAGGACCTTACATAAATAAGTAATGGAGTTCTTGATGTCTGGCATACAAGCTTTGATATTTAAAATGTTCGCATTTTTGCTCATAGCTATACCGGAAGTTAATAATCTGTACGAACATAATGATATGCATTTTTTTAAATATTGTCCAATTTAGCCGAATCAGTCCAAACTGCAGATGCATATTCGAGTTTCGATCCCAATAATAATAATAATAATAATAATAATAATAATAATAATAATAATAATAATAATAATAGGCCTAATATTAATGGTCGTGGTAGTAATAATAACAGTAAACTAGATCTACGTAATTTTAATTTGCAAATTTGAGAATAAAATTAAGCAAGTTATAGAGTATTCATAGTTCTTTTTTTTACTTCTTTTAGTACTAAATAGTTATTTATAGGAACTGCTCTCGAACACGAGCTTGCTCAGACGAGTGTGCGCCATGTTTATTCTGTATATTCATTTTGTATTGTAGTATGTAGCAATAAATACAATGCAATATAATGGCATGTAATGTGTATCGACCTGAGTTTTTCGCGTTTACGATACGACCGACCTTGATTAAATACAGCCTACCCAACAAACTTAGGAAACTGTCTCTAGGCGTTATGGTACGTTAATAAACAGAAATTAAGGTAATTTTTTTTCGCGAAATGCCAAAATTATCAACTTAATTCAAATAATAGTGATTATTATGATTATTAGAGGAGAAAAATTCGCTCCGGCGCCGGGGGTTCGAACCCGGGTCCTTGGTTCTACGTACCAAGTCCTCTAACCATTGAGCTACGCCGAAGTTCAATCCACAGCACCGGAGCGAATCCCTCTGTAGTGTTTTTTCCTTTGTGGTCTGACTCCAAGTTCGACATATATGTTGACATATATGAAGTCAACTGCCTTTATCTGGAGCGCACTCAATTGAGTGATTTGGTGGCCGGGATTCCACAGTAATATGCACTGTTGGGCGAAGAATCTATAAATACCATAACATATGTATTCTATAGGACCAAAAATTAATCTTTATTTACAAATAATAGTGCGAAAACATTTTTTTTATTGTTTCTTTTTCCCAGGATTCACCATTAAAAATAAGACGGATATGATCCTGGTGGAAAAGATGAAGTCTATTTTGTTATTTTAAAATCAAAATCCTTCGATGATCATAAAATCGTACAGTGAACTTCAATAGCACACCAATCAAATTATTCTGCAAGATGGAAAAATATAGTCTGAAAGTTCTGACTAGTTTGTTTTTGAAAATCACCGTGAACTTAGTAGCAGAGCTTTTCAGTTAGTTTGGTGTCCATGTGCCTGTGTTGACAGTGAACGTTTCTTTTCTTCCTTAAGGGTCTTGAGCCACTTACGTTGTAACAAGAAAGAAAATAATGCGAACACTATGGCAATGTTATCCATGGGCAATAGGTGATGCAAAATAATGTTCTTATTTTTATGACATTGTAGGCTGTCTGTTTTAATTGCTTGACATGATAAAATTGTTTTTCTGTAATATAAATTCAAGTCCACACCTGTGGAGTAACGTTTAGCGCATCTGACCGCGAAACCAGGTGACCCGGGTTCGAATCCCGGTCGGGGCAAGTTATCTGGTTGAGGTTTATCCCTGGATTTTCCCTCAACCCAGTATCGGTGCTGGACCCCGGACTCATTTCACCGACATTATCATCTTCATTTCATTCAGGCGCTAAATAATCTGAGATGATACATTGTCGTAAAATAAGCCACTAAAATAGATAAATAATAATTAAATAAGGAGGATAGCAATGGCCAAGGAAGCTTTCAATAGAAAAAGGAGAATTTTCTGCGGATCTCTTGAAAAAAAACTAAGGAAGAGCCTAATGAAGTGCTTTGTATGGAGTGTGGAATTGTATGGAGGCAGAAACATGGACATTGCGACGAAGTGAAGAAAAGCGAATAGAAGCATTTGAAATGTGGATATTAAGAAGAATGGAACGTGTGAAGTGGACAGACAGAATAAGAAGTGAAGCTGTGTTGGAAAGAGTGGGTGAAGAAAGAATGATGCTGAAACTGATAAGGAAGAGAAAAAGGAATTGGTTGGGTCACTGCCTACTTAAGGATGCACTGGAAGGAATGGTGAACGGTAGAAGAGTTCGGGTTTGAAGATATCAGATCATAGACGACATTAAGATATAGCCTATGGATCATATGAGGAAACGAAGAGGAAAACAGAAAATTGGAAAGATTGGAGAAAGTTGGGTTTGCAGTGAAAAACGTGACTTTGGAAGAACAGTAAATGAATGATGAATGAATGAATAATTAAATATTGTCCTTCAATATTTGATAAACCTGTAAGAAGATTTTTACCAATAAAACATACAAAAAGGACTAAAAATTCCGAAATCCTAGTATATCATTATATCGTCACCGAAAACCTGCCAAAATGACACAGACGTTCTTTGAAAAAGCACTCAAATCCATTAAAAATAATGCTAAATTCTTTAAAAAGTAATGCGAAATCCTTGAAAAACAACATCAAAAAGGAAAACGAATAACGTAGGGCACTATTTATTTCGTACAATTTAAATATGTAGGCTAATTCTCTGTAAGTTATCAGTGGAATTGTTTATTTGACTCCTCTAAGTAATTAGTACATTTCATAATTTTATATGATTCAAATCGTGAACCACGCAGGTAGTATCATGAATGGTGGTAGGCCTACTTGCGCGGCCCGGAGAGTGACCCTCTGTCAGTCACTCAATCGTGTGACACATTCCTCACGAGCCGTGGGTGGCTTGGCGGGGATCCTGCCATTAGAGCACCGCCGGTCGACCTTCGCCAGCATCGCATGACCCTTCACTGCGTTTCCCATTCCTCATATTTCTGGGAACGGACGGTAATGCAAGTTAAGAAATAAGAAAGAAAAACTTCAGTACTTCAAGCTGCAGCGATATAAATGTTAGTTCTATGTAGGTCAAAGTTATTGTCACTTCGAAGCTCTGCACGAGATGGGAGGGAAACGAATATTGAATAAAGAGAGAACAATTTTTACCTAACCTCTGTTAAACGAAGCGGATTATAAATGTTGTTTTATAAGACTATACTCACTGATAAACATGATACCGATATTTATTTTGAGTTTCATCAATTTAAACTTTTATCCTCCTGCTACCAAAGGGGGAGGGTAATAGGATGATTTTTTAGTATCGCTTTCATTTTTCTCCATATTTGTTTTTGAAATTCCATGTATTTGTTCGTTATATGTCTACTAACATTTTTAAATAAGAATTAATCTACTTTACGAAATAATTCGCTTTATTCATGGGATGATCTTGTTACCCCTCCTGGTAGTCTGTGTCCAAGATATGAAATTAAATCTATATCTTAATTTTTATAATTTCTGAGTTTGTCTGGTTCCAAATTCCAAATTACTTTCTTTTGTATTATTTATATCATTATTCATATTGTTATGTATGTTGTCATGACCTTTGGTTCCCAATTTCGTTTATTCCTTTGTGTTATGGTTATTCTAAAAGCGATTTTATTAGAAATAATAATTATTAGTGGAGCTTTTTTTTCGAGATGTACTAGGCCTATAGGTGATGTTCGATTATTTTAATTCCAACAATTTATTTTATTGTATTTATATGTTTATTAATTTATTTTTAGAAATAGTTCTACATATTTTAGAATTTTATTTTATTATAAACAAATGTTTTGCAGATGTTCATGATTATGTATATTGTACTCCAATATTTCAATTTCAACAAATAACTGAAATGATTTTCAGCGCTAAGTAAATGCATGCTAGAACATTTTTGAGAAAGAGCAATTAAAATTTTCTTGGACTTTTGTGCTGAGTTATACCTCACCCCTCCACCAATATTTTAAGGGGTTAGGTACAGCTTACAGCAGTAAAAGTTTTGGAAATATTCAACATTTTTTCCTCCATTACTGTACCTTGTACAATAATAAAAATTGGTATGTGTAAAACACTGTCCTTCTGCTATATGAAAAAAAAAATTACGATTTAAAAAAATTATTTATATTTTTTCTTCAAAATTCAAAACGGTGACAGTTCACTGTGCAGTGATGAAGCGTTTCTCTCATAACTCATGAACTTGTTAAATTTTTCATGTTCTCTCTCTTTTACTTTTTGCTGAAACTCATGTTTATAATATCATGCTCTTTCAACTACATTCCTTAATAAATAATATTTTTTTTTATTTTGTGTTAGAAGAAAATACTGATATTTGACCATTTTTTAAAACTAATTTAATTTTTATTAGACAATCTATCAAAAATAGAGAAGTGATCTTGCATCCTATTGTAGATATGACATGCATAAATACACACAAAATGTTTCATCACAGAATGTTGGATAGGTTTAGTTATGTTGGAAACGCTTCATCACTGCACAGTGAACTGAATTTTGAAAGAAAAATGTATATATATATATATATTTTTTTTTTTAAATCGTAAAAATATTTTTTTTCATTCAGCAGAAGGACAGTGTTTTACACATACTAATTTTCATTATTGCACAAGATACAGTAATGGCAAAAAAATGTTGAATATTTCCAAAATTTTACTGCTGTAAGCTGTACCTAACTCCTTAAAGTAGTCTGCGCCAATGCTACTGATAACACGACTACCAGAACAATATTAAACAAACTTGTAATGGTGATGAAAAAAAAATTAAAATTATTGTGTAGTAAGACTTAAACCACGCCAGAAGTTTTAAGATTGTGCAGAAAACAAATAAAATGTGAATAATTAAACTTACCTACTATTTTTACTATAACTTTTGTATTGGATGGGTATCAGACATGGTCTCTCACTGCCAAACTTCGCAACAATCTCCACATATGCCAAAGGAAAATGCTGAGAAAGATAGAGGCTTATCACTGAGGTGCTCCAAAAGATGTCAGCAATTGAAGATCCAGCACTGCAAGCCACCAATACCAAATGGAAGTATGGAAGTGCGGAGGCCATGTTGCAAGACTTAGAGACGGAAGATGGAGGCAGAAAGTCACACTATGGGACCCCCGCATTGGCAAGAGATCACGCGGAAGACCAAGAAGAAGACGGGCCGACCTCTTCAGTGAACATGTAGGAAGCCATTGGTCAAGCAGAGCAAGAAATAGGAAAGACTGGAAAAACCTAAAAAGACAAATGAACAATGACTAAAAACAGTGCGACAGAAACAAGTTAAGCGAACAATATCAAATCAGTGCAGAATGTGAACTAAGTGAACAATCCCAAGCATGTAAACTTTTCTTATGCGGAGTAGCTCACCGCGTGAGACAAATAGAGCTCTCCCTTTATAGCAGGAAGTCTTTGCCCTCAACGGGACATTTTCAGGCTAGTCATTTCATTTCGTTTCATGTTTCTGAAAAATTCTACATAAAGAAATTCTTTCTCAAGGAACATTCTGCAGTATCTTAGGTATGATGTTACTATTATTATTATTATTATTATTATTATTATTACTATTATTATTATTATTATTTTTATTATTATTATTCTTTAAACTTCCAAGGCTATTTAAATATGAGCCGTTCAGAGCAGAAGTGATGTAAATAAAAAAGGAGTAATGAGGGTTAAAGTAAACATGCTGTAAAATACAACGTAAAGTAGCAATTAATATTAAATTTATTTAAACTATTAGTAGTCAGTGGATGATGATGATGATAATAATAATAATAATAATAATAATAATAATAATAATAATAATAATAATAGTTTTATTTAATAATACTTACTTACTTACTTACTTACTTACTGGCTTTTAAGGAACCCGGAGGTTCATTGCCGCCCTCACATAAGCCCGCCATTGGTCCCTATCCTGAGCAAGATTAATCCAGTCTCTACCATCATATCCCACCTCCCTCATTATCTTCACCTACGTTTCGGCCTCCCCAAAGGTCTTTTTCCCTCCGGCCTCCCAACTAACACTCTATATGCATTTATGGATTCGCCCATACGTACTACATGTCCTGCCCATCTCAAACGTCTGGATTTTATGTTCCTAATTATGTCAGGTGAAGTATACAATGCGTGCAGCTCTGCGTTGTGTAACTTTAACCATTCTCCTGTAACTTCATCCCTCTTAGCCTCAAATATTTTCCTAAGAACCTTATTCTCAAACACCCTTAATCTCTGTTGCTCTCTCAAAGTGAGAGTCCAATTTTCACAACCATACAGAACAACCGGTAATATAACTGTTTTATAAATTATTTATTATTTAATAATAATAATAATAATAATAATAATAATAATAGTTTTATTTTCCCTGGCAGAGTTAAGGCCAGCAGGCCTTCTCTTCCACTCAACCAGGATCAAATCACATACAGAAAAATACATACCGGTTCACAAATATTAACTTAAAAATAATAATAAACATAATAAAGTAAAAAAGAGAGATTGAATACATATACACAATCAGTATAAACTTTAAAATAATAATAATAATAATAATAATAATAATAATATGTATATAATAAAAAAGAGACTGAATACATAATGACAAACAGGAAAATACATAGCAAGAAGGACATAGGCCTATTAATTGCTACTTTGCGCTGTATTTTACAGATTTTTACTTTAAACCTCATTACCCAATTCTGACTTACACCACTTTTGCTCTGAACGGCTCATATGATGATGTGCGATGACAACGATGCAATAGTGAAATGGAATCGCAACAGACATTTCTAGTAGGTACACACGTGTTCAAGCGCATTGTGGTATTAATAATCCTTCCATATCCTGTTCTGGGCAGATATGATTTCTTTTATTTTCCGATGTTAAAATGATGTGCAGTTCATTACGTGAGGTGTGTGTGTATGTGTGCGTGCGTGTGTGAGAATAGCGAATCTTTGACGATTGTTCATTTTGATGTCGATCTCCGGTCAACCGTTATGTGTCCGTCCCACACAGATGCAGAGATGTCTGCTGTGGTGTGTCAAAGCTGGCTTCGTAGGAATGCCTGACATCCCGGTTGCGCCGTCTTCCTCGTGCGCAGCGGCCGACTGGTCTAGTTGCTAATGTCCTAATCCTTCTTTTTTCCGAAATGAGATTGATGGTTATACTTAGTTTATATCAGAAGCCCAAAAGGAAATTTGTAGCTATGTAATATGTGTGACATATATCAGGATACCTGACGTTTATTAAGTAACTTATCATTTGGTTATCGGTGGTCGAATGGATGGTGTGCTTGCTTGTTTCTGTACCAATTATTAAGGTCTGTAAAACAATAAACACTTTAAAAATAGCTTAAAGAATAACCTTCTTAGCAATTCATTCTAATTATACTGACGTTAACGGTCACTGACTACGTGGTAATTTAGTTCTTTAGACATTCATCCTGATAACTAGAGACGAGAATTTCATGCACTATAAAATTCCAAAATATGTATGCATTCATGCACTATCAAACCATGAAACATGCACGATCAAGCGAAAAGTACATTGAAATATGCACTTTCTTTTTTGTTTCGAATTTATTATTTCACTTGAATTTTTTTTATGACCTCTCTACATCGCAAGTTTCTTGTTTATGTTAGTTAATTAGGATACAATTAATTGTACCCCACTTAATCACTCATTTAAAGGTTGTGTGACTGCAACCTGTGTATATTTTTGTGTGACTTTACTTTGTCTAGTGTTTTTTTTCCCCCCTTTTTATTTCTGTTATTGAATTTGTATTTCTGGTGGTGTGGAAGAGAAGGCCTGATGACCTTAACTACACCAGAATAAATAAATAAAATAAATTGTAAATTTTTATCAGTTACATCGCAAGAAGCTATGGGTGCAAACGTAAATGAACCTTTTTCTGTTATTTAGTTTTTTTTTTCTTTTCTTTTTTCTGTCCTGATCCCTGAAACTAAAATGAGAGTCATAAAAATCGAGAAACTGAGGTGTCCACTCAAAACCATTAAATCATGCATTTAAACTGAATATACTGTATAGTATATGTATGATTATGCTAAAAATTGCTTAAATATGCATTATGCATGTTTTTATCCCCAAAAAGTCCAAAACATACAAATATGTACGGAAAAAGTAGACATATTTGGCACCGGAAAGTAATGAAATGGATAAGTATTAAGTTTGAGTTATGTCCTATGTTCCTATAAAAACATGCATTTGCATGGAATTCTCGTCTCTACTGGTAACGCTAAATATTCACAATTTTTTTTTCGGAACAACTGGATAATACGCACGGTAGAGCAATGTCGATAGTCGATGTTACTCGCTGGCCACTAGTCACCGAGCCGTACCGAGCCGTGTCAAACAAAAGACAATCGAAATGGTGGTAGTAAAATTCGCGACTATATTCTTAAATGATCACTCCATTAGACAAGTGCAAGGTTTATGCAGTATAACGGCGATGTTTTGAATGCATTAAAAGAAAATGCATATGTAGCAAGATAAGGAAATAAAGGGAAAAAAGGTGTGTTTCACGGAATATCATTTAAATAACGGAAAGTAAATTTCCGGTTAATGTTCGCCAAAGCGTTAAGTACGTAATTATGACCGCGTTGAAGTTTCATTTGTGTCTAGAGAAAATACCTAGCCTAAACTTCTAGGGGCCATGAAATTATGCACCGCTTTAATTATATTACTGCTTATCAATATTACGAAACGAAAACTGTCATAAAGGCCAAGACCGACTAGAAACATCGATACCGAAGAGTAAATCCATTCGGCCGTGATGAAACAAAAGAAAATGCGAAATAGATTTTAGTTCGAGATAAAATGGACACACAATTTCGATGACCATACTGTTAGTAACTGTAGATCATTTGTAAGATCTGTCTTAATCTTCTATGTAGAAATGTCGTCCAAACAAATTGGTGGTCCAGGGAGAAATCTCTCAGTAATGTTCAGAACGAAGGAGATAGTGCGAAAATGAAACAAATTTCTGCTTCTAACGACACCACAGACCAAAATCATGTTCTTATGTTGGTAACATTGTGTATTTAGTTAAATTTGGTCGTATCCGTAACGACACGGTTTAAATCTACCGTGCTAATTCTCTAGTTTAGCGTTTTTTTTCATTATAATTTCTTCCTATTATCTAGCGTTATTTGAAATACTATATTAACACAATGTTCATTAGTTTAATTTTGCTACGAAGTTTGTATTTCATTGTTTAATGAATAATTCATAATACAGTATTATACTATTTCATTCGTAAGTTCGTTCTTGTATACACGTAACTTTTATAGAACTCAATTTGTTGTGATCTTTGCAACTGTAATTTCATTCACATGTAACTTATATATAGTTTTCGCTAGTTGAGTGGAAGAGAAGGCCTTATGGCCTTAACTCTGCCAACTAAAATAAATTATTAGGACTATTATTTATTATTATTATTATTATTAATATAAAATTCGCGGATTCAAATACGATCGCATTTTTCGCTCATAGCAATGTTTGGCTCAAAAAGTAAATAGCCTACATGCGCAAATGGGGAAGAAGTCTTGGGGAAAAAATAAGCATTGTAATAAATTATCACAAATTTTGTAGGGTAGACAGATTTAAATACCTAGACTCATTAGTAGGCTAATTTGTAAGAAGTTAAAAATAGAATGAGAGCTGGGAACACATGCTAACATGCATTACTGAAGATTTTGGGAAGGAGATACAGTATTTCCATGTAAAATTTCCTTAGGGATAGCGTATAATAATTGGCAGGCGCGCACTCAGAAAAATATTAAGTACCGGAACAATCCTACTTGGATTATCTTGAAGTAAGAAAATTGTAGCCTCCAGTAAATTTAATTAAGATCGGCGTGATCTATGCTGGCAAAAGTTGAAAAGACTTCAGAACTGAATTTAGAAATACTATTTTAGTATCGAAATGTAAATCTTAGCAACATTTTTCCAAGTTTTGGAAGTATCATTAATAAAATTATGTTGACGGAATGAGAGCGTGTAGACCAGTCCTGGGCATAAGAGGGGAAGTGAAAGGGGCGGAGAAACCCCTGCCCATGTCCTTTTCGCTTACACCACCTTATAAACAAACGCAGAATAAGGTCTGTGCATCAGTGGCGGAATTTAGGCGACCAGCGAGAGCCGAAACTTCGTAAAAGCTATGATGCCCGCCTGATACAATCCGTCACTGATCTACCTGTCTGCTCGTACCGCAACAAAACATTTGTGTCTCAGCCGGGGAAGGTGGAGTGGGGAGTTAAGGGGTGGTGTGCAGTGACTCAATTGAGGTAGTAGCGTCCAGGCGTAGTACAGGCAGGAAGAAAGAGTCCGGATTCAAGTTCAAGTAAAGACAACATTTTACTTCACGGCTCCGAGTACACTCAGACTGCCATAAAATTGACTATCGAAATTTTCCCGAGATTGAAATTTGGTCCAAGCGTGGTACTAACCACGCCTACAACACAGCTTTACGGTGTTGAGACCAAGAGCAGATGGGAGTTTTACATTCCTGCTTCTGCCGTTTTACCTTTATTTATTTAGGAAAACCTATCATTAGGACACTATATTCAAGGAAAAAGTGCAAGTTTGATACACTATCTGAGTCGAGATAGCTATAAAACATAACATATGTGTAAACGTAATATTCAAATTACATTCCCTCACTGTCAATATGGGAATATCCATAATGACCACCAGCAGATGTTGACACTTTAATCTTTAGATTAGACGTAGTAAATAACGAGCTGTCACACAAAAGTACATGACTGCGCAGATGGCGTGTCAGTTGTAGTTCTGACCAAAGCGATAGATAGACTGCGTATTGCGCGGATGTGAAATGTAAAATAATTGACGACGATCGAATTATAGGTCAAACGTTCAGTTTCCATTAGAGATCATACTTAAAGCAATAGTAATTATCGTAAAATTCCTTTTTTTATTTGTTTTAATAGGTTATTTTACGACGCTTTATCAATATCTTAGGTTATTTAGCGTCTGAATGACATGAAGGTGATAATGCCGGTGAAATGAGTCCGGGGTCCAGCACCGATAGGTACCCAGCATTTGCTCTTATTGGATTGAGGGAAAACTCCGGAAAAAACCTCAACCAGGTAACTTGTCCTGACCGAGAATCGAATCCGGGTCACCTGGTTTCGCGGCCAGACGCGCAGACCTTTACTCCACAGGCGTGGAATACAATTCCTGAACTCATCGTGGGCTGGGATTTATTGATTTGAAATTATTTATATATTTATTCTTTGTTTAATTAATTAATTAATTAATTTATTTATTTATTATTTATTTATTTATTTATTCTTGTGGAATTCAAGGTCATCAGTCCTTTCATTCCAGATATGATTATGTAGACGTATGTATTTGAAGTAGCCTATGGATAACAATAATAGAAATAGAAGGTTCACAAGTGGTATTCGAAGTATGCATGAGCCATAAGTTAGTAATAAGACATAGTAAAACGAGTACGAGTGGATTTTCTTAACATGCTGTGAAGAATGAAAACGAATTAATTTACAAATTTCATATTGTTACGAAATCATTATCTGTGGTATGTAGTTTGATAAATAACAGCATATTTTTCAGTAAATCGATTGATAGGCTATATTCTATAGAAATGTCTTTAAAAACCAGGATCATTCAACGACACAGCTGAGTAGGGGCATCTTCTGCGGACTTTTGGAAAAAAAAAAAAAACTAAGGTAGAAACTAGTGAAGTGCTTTGTGTTGAGCGTGGTATTGTATGAGGCAGAGACATTACTATACAGTGAAGAAAAACGACTATAATCATTTGAAATGTGAATATGGAGAAAAATGGAGCGTGTGAAATGGAGAGACAGAATAAGAAATGATGCCGTGTTAGAAAGAGTGTGTGAAGAAAGAATAATGTTGAAACTGATCGAAAAGAGAAAAAGGAACTGGCTGGCTCATTGCCTAAGAAGAAACTGCCTACTGAAGGACGCACTGGAAGGAATGGTGAACGGGAGAAGAGTTCGGGTCCACACTTATAGAGTAACGGTTAGCGCGTCTAGCCGCGAAACCAGGTGGCCCGGGTTCGAATCCCGGTCGAGGAAAGTTACCTAGTTGAGGATTTTCCGGGGGTTTCCCTCAACCCAATATAGGCAAATGCTGGGTAACTTTCGGTGTTGGACCACGTACTCATTTCACCGCCATTATCACCTTCATCTCATTCAGACGCTAAATAACCCATGAAGTTGATAAAGCGTCGTAAAATAACCTACTAAAATAAAAAAAAAGAGTTCGGGACAGAAGAAGATATCGGATGATGAACAGCATTTAGATATAAGGCCTATAGATCGTATGCAGAGAGTAGGAGGAAGGTTGAAAATAAGAAAGGTTTGAGAATATTGGACTTTGCAGTGAAAGACTTGCCCTTGGGCAGAAAACTAGGCCTATAAATGAATGACCGGATCGGACTTCTCGTCATTTCATTCTTCACTCGTTCATTGCTCTCGGCCGTTTGAACAGGACTTGTAACTTGTAATATATCAGCAAAGTGATCACACAACGCACCCATTTTAAATGGGTGCATTTCGGATATCCTTCCAGGTCTGGGAACTTGGAAACTCAGTTTTGAAATTTCTTTGCACAATGTTCCCGGTTTTGAAAAATGTCACTACAGAAAATGTCAATACCGATAAATATGCCGTGGTTTAACGAGCTGCGTAACACAGAAAATTAATTCTTAGCAACACGAAATTCGTCAGTTATCGCGTTCTGATTCCATACCCTGTGAAATTTCAGTCGTACTCAGTGGTCAATCTACGTACCCAGGATTCATTTGATAAAAAATACTTTCAAAAGTAAGAAGTATAATTAACTAAATTGTAAATAATAAATTTTGTTTTGCACATGTAGTTTACTTCTGTTATTGCTATGACAGTTACTCCATAAAGTGACGCTGCCCCTTTGAATCAAGTTAGGCATGTTTTTTACTATTGACTCAAATAAATCACTTTTAGGGATAAAAAACTCCTGCTCAAGTAGCTATTGTTAGAGGAGTAGTAATTTTTTTATACTTGTAATGCTTATGTGGTGAATCTACCCTTTTCGAATGCGGAAAAGCGAATTAACTAGGTCTCGAGTTCGCAAAAATGCATTTAAGGGGCTAAATAGCCGTTTAGACTTCTACGAACTTACAATCTTCTACTAATAAAATAAATATAAGGACCAAATTTACAACTCGAACAATAAGCGTTTTATGAAGCAGTAATATATGAATCTACATTTAACACCTCGACCGCGAGATTTGGATTGGCTATGGGACTCGACTATGAAGAAAGAAAGCAGTGCCAGTTACACTGACAACATGTAGGACTTCAACTATGCAGCCGAATAGCTACAGAGCATAAGGTTCTCTGATTCGTCTTCATCTTGATGATTTTTACTTAGCATTAGGGCTTTGAAAATAACGTAGCAAAATATAAAATTTCTATGCCCTCAGCCTCCTTTCATCGATCCATCGCCAGTCTTCCTGATATCATAGATGTATTGTATAATTTATCATTATTGTTATTATTATTATTATTATTATTATTATTATTATTATTATTATTATTATTATTATTATTATTATTATTATTTTCTGTTTTATATTCATGAATGTTCAAGACTTCGTTTCAATGGTTCTTACTATAATACAAAATAAATAAATAAATAAATAAATAAATAAATGAATAAGTAAATGAATAAGTAAATAAATAAATAAATTAATTAATAAATTAATAAGTAAGTAAATAAATAAATGAATAAGTAAATAAATAAATAAATAATAAATAAGTAAATGAATAAGTAAATAAATAAATGAATAAGTAAATAAATAAATAAATAGCTAGGTAGGTAGAAAGGTAGGTAGAGAGGTGCGTAGGTAAATAAGTCAATGAATGAATGAATTAATTAATTGATCAATGAATGAATAAATTAATGAATCAATGAATAAATAAATGAATGAATGATTGAATGAATAAATGAATGGATGAGTGAATGAGTGAACGAGTGATTGGATGAATGAATGTGACTGAATCAATGAGTGAATGGGAGTGAATGAGTGAGTGAATGAATGAGTGAATGGGTGACTAAACAATGAGTGAATGAATGACTGAATCAATAAGCGAATGAGAGTGATTGAATGAATGAGTGAATAAGTGACTAAATCAATGAGTGAATGTGTGAATGATTAAATGACTGAATCATTGAGTGAATGGGAGTGAATGAGTGAGTGAATGAATGAGTGAATGGGTGACTGAATCAATGAGTGAATGAATGAGGGACTGAATCAATAAGCGAATGAGCGTGAGTGAATGAATGAGTGAATAAGTGACTAAATCAATGAGTGAATGTGTGAATGATTGAATGACTGAATCATTGAGTGAATGGGAGTGAATGAGTGAGTGAATGAATGAGTGAATGGGTGACTGAATCAATGAGTGAATGAGAGTGAGTGAATGAATGAGTGTATGAATCAATGACTGAATAAACTGATCATTCATCATTGCTTTGATATGATTCTTAATTCATTATTCTGTCTCTGATACGTCTTACATTATTAATAATGATGAATTTTACTTAGTGTTATAATAACTGGAAATTTATCAGGTTTTACAATATCCTAGGACATCTTTCTGCACCTATTTTCAGGATTTTATTGTTTTCCTCTTCCTCTATTCTTCTCTATTATCCAATGCGCCATCTTCCAATCCCCTTTCTCTCATCGTCTTAATGATTCCTTCTATCCATGTCAATTTTGATCTTCCTATCTTCCTTTTCCTCGTTGGAATCCATTCATACACCTTCTTCGGCAATCTGTCTTCTGTAATTCAGTCCGCCGAGTTAGCTCTGTGGTAGCGCATCTGCCTCCAGACTAGTCGGTCCGGGTTTGATTCCCGGAGATGTCAGAGATTTTCGTGTCACATTTCTACCTCGAGACTAGGAGAGATGGCAGTGCACAACTTCTAATCACTAAATTGTGCATCAATATGCCTGAGTTAAATCCAAAATCTCTCCGCATTGCATATGAAGGGAAGATATATGTCACTGTTGATAGTGATTCGTCCGTCGGATGGGGACGTTAAGCCTGGCGGCCTCCTTGGTGCTATTTGACAGGAGTAGACTACCTACCGTCACCGGGTTTTCCCTTCTCCCTTTCTCACCATCATCCTCACCCATTCCCTACTCAACACTTACACGAACACTTACACATATTCTCACCCTAGTACACGACATAACTCTTCACAGATACACATCGTGTAAAACGTGGCCCGCCGAAGTGGTGTACAAATTGAAAGTGAGTCATAGTCCTGGCATCTATCCGGGATATGTGGAACCCGAATCACGTTAAGTGAAATGGGTAGGCATTAGACATACACACATCTTCTGTAATTCTCTTGATATTTATGACTAAACGATCTTAATTATTTTGTTTTAATATAGTCTACAAGCGATCCTTGTACTTTCACCTTTTCTCTTCAGTATTCCTGATTTTGCCCTTTCTTGATACTCTTGCATATCTCCGCCAGAAATCTGGAAATATCATAGCAAAACAGATTTCTAATCGACTAATTTTCCATATATTAGAATTATATATTTAAATACAGAATTCTACACTCTGAATACTATTACTACCATCTAATTAAGGTTCTCAGTAATACCGTAATAGGCCTACTAAACATGACTTCGTTTGAAGGAGGAAGTAAAGCTCTGAATATCATATCATATCGGAATAGAGAGAGTTTCAGTCAAAAAAATTGTACACATAAATTTGAAAGAATAAGAACATGATTTTTATAGACTGGGTGGCTACCCCTAAGGCGGTGGAGTCCGAAGGTTCGTGAGCTCGAATCCCTCCTCGGGCATGGATGGATGTCCTTCATGTTCTGTCCTATGTGTGTCTCAGTGGAGACTTCTACGCTCTGCTGACCCCAGACTAGGATTTAATTTTAATTTAGTAGGTTATTTTACGACGCTGTATCAACATCTTAGGTTATTTAGCGTCTGAATGAGATGAAGGTGATAATGCCGGTGAAATGAGTCCGGGGTCCAGCACCGATAGTTACCCAGCATTTGCTCATATTGGGTTGAGGGAAAACCCCGGAAAAAACTCAACTAGGTAACTTGCCCCAACCGAGCTTCGAACCCGGGCCACCTGGTTTCGCGACCAGACGCGCTAACCGTTTTCCACAGGCGTGGGCTCCTAGGCTAGGAGAGGTCCATAAATAGGTCATGTATAATGTATATATCCAAAGAAATATAGGATCTTCCGCTCCTCTACAGGCATTGGCATGTAAGATCTGAAACAGAAGAAGTGAAACGACCAATAAAAAATGAAAGAAATAAGATTTTTACAATATGTTGCTGGCTACATATTAAGAGACAGAAAGAAGAACGAATATATAAAAAAAAGAATTAAACATCTTTAAATTAGCGATAAATAGAGCCAATCTATAGAAAGAATGGTTAAAAACGTGTATCTAAACTGATGATTAAGCTTTTGAGAAAGGGACATTGAGAGAGGCAAAAAAAAAAAAAGATGGCTGGGAAATTTTCAGAACATACTTGCTTTCTAGTGTTTGTTCGCGACATAAAAGACATGCAAGCACTAAATATAAAATAACGGATGTAGCCCGCCCAACACTTGTGGCTTTGGAACAATGACAACCCAGCCAGCAGGTGAAGCGCTAACGTTTCCAAACAGCTCTGTACCTATGCCACTGATCAGTGTGCACCGGTTGTCCTTCAACCACTCTCGCTAACTTCTGACGTTGTAGGCCTATGCTCGATAGGAGACAAAACGCAGAGAAGTCGTGTAGGAATTGCAGGAACAAGACGTTCAGAATAGGAGCGCAGTGAAGTAAGAAATTTCCTCTTTATTTCTTTTCTTACTGATTAATCTGTCTGCAATATACATACTGTAGATTACTCATAAATTAAATTTGAACTACAATATCTTTTAAATGATAGTCATAATTAAAGAATCTAGTAAAGAGATTAAAGAAATAAGGTTATTTATCTATTTATTTATTTATTACTTATCTATTTATTTCTTTATCTATTTATTTATTTATTTATTTATTTATCTACTTTTATCTATTTATTTATTTCTTTATTTTTCTTGAAGAAAGTAAACAGATTTGGAAGTAAATTCCGAAAAAGCAAAGTTTATTATTATGTCTTGAGACCAGAACGTAGTACCAAATGGAAATATAAAAATTGGAAATTTATTCTTTGAAAAGGTGGAAAAATTCAAATACCTTGGAACAACAGTAACAAATATAAATTACACTCGAGAGGAAATTAAATGCAGAATAAATACGGGAAATGCCTGCTATTATTCGGTTGAGAAGCTTTTGTCATCCAGTCTGCTTAAAAAAAATTATAATTTATAAAACAGTTAATTACCCAGTGGCGCCAACTTTTAAAAGACATTGGGTGGGTTCAAACACTTGATCATAATTTCCCAAAAAATCTCGTAAATCCTCCTTTTAATGATAAGAATACCAATTTGTTCTTTCACATTAGTAACTATATATATAAAAAAAACTCCGCATTGTCTCGTGTATAGCTGTTCTGCACAATTATCCATTTTTAGTAATTAAATAGAACGTTACAATTATATAAGCATTTTAACTTGGGAACTTGAATTCTTTCTAACTATAAATTGATAATACGGAAGTGGACTCACTATTACGTAGCACGGAGTGATGCAAATGTGTTTCTTCCTATAAATTCGTCACAACATCTTCTAAATCTAACTTTTCAGCACTATCCTTATGTGGCACCTGACTATCGGTAGGAGAAATGAATAAAGTGCACACCAACAATGCATCCTTACTTATTGAAATTTTACTTATTGTAATTTACTGATTTCAATAAGCAACTGTCACATATCATGTTCTTGTTTAGTCAACTGTCCGAAGACAGGTTTGTACCTCATGAATAACACCAGTAAGGCATCACTCATGAGGCAACTAAACCAGGAAAGAATGGAAAAGAAGATCATGATGATGATTATTATGTTAATAATAAATTCATAAGACGACAAATTATTGGGTGGGTTCAGGCCCCACGGGCCCATATAAGTAAGTTGGCGCCACTGATATTACCGGTTGTTGTGTGTGATTGTGAAACTTGGCTCTTACTTTGAGAAACACAGGTTAAGGGTGTTTGAGAATAAGGTGCTTAGGAAAATATTTTGGACTAATATGGATGAAGTTGCAGGAGAATAGAGAAAGTTAGGCCTACACAACACAGAACTGCACGTATTGTATTGTTCACCTAACATAATAATTAAGACCTTTAAATTCAGACGTTTGAGATGGGCATGGCATGTAGCATGTATGGATGAATCCAGAAATGCGTTAGGGTGTTAGTTGGAAGACCTGAGATTAAAAGACCTCTGGGGAGGCCGAGACGTAGATGGGAGGATAACATTAAAATTTGATTTGAAGAAGGTGAGTTATGATGCTAGGAACTGCAGGATAGGGACCGATGGCGGGCTTATGTGAGGGCGGCAATGAACCTTCGGGTTCTTTAAAATCAATTTGTAAGTATTTAGTTCTCATTAACTTTAAGTCCTAGATAAATATATTCTTATTATCGAATATCATCATCATCATCATCATCATCATCATCATCATCGTCATCAGCAGCAGCATTTCATAGAGTAGGAGAGTGTCGTGTTCAGGCCCATGAACTAGCTCGGACATTCAAGATCCCTTCTTTCTGCTGCTTTGTATTTCAAAGTCCACAGCAGGATGCGAGGTTCTTTCTTAATACAGGGCATTCAAACTATGTTTTTATTTCAGTGGTTTCCTAAGTGTGGGTTGTTTAAAGAACTGAGGGGATTCACGAGATGACTTGCAAAATAAAGGAAAAACACATTATTAATATACATTTATGTTGTATTTAGAAGCATAAAAATAAAAAAAAAATAATAGTTACAAAGTAAAAAATAATTAATGCGATACTTTTGAGAAAGTAGCTTCTCAATTAAACAGTGGGCCAAGCGCCATTTATTAAAAACGGAGAAAGCAAGGGTTAAAGTTATGTGAATACCAACCACAGTTTAATGAAGATTGATATAGCCTATCATTTAGTTTTAATGTGTATACTTTATATTACTTGCTATATGCTTCCATTGAATTATGCTAATAACTTTATTTTAACCCTTGTTTTCTACGGTTTTAGTAAATGGCGCTTGGCCCACTATGGTTCTGAACCCTTAAATTGCATGTCAAAAAAAAAAAAAAACTTTGTTTTTGTCGTGTAATACAGTATGTAATTAAAATTTCCTTTTAGTTCTTTAATACACTGGAATGAATCAAAGCGTTTAATTGTTTGAAATATAAATAAGCAACGAAAGCCAGTCTAAGAATATAAGTAGCTCACGGTGCGACGTGCTGTACTTGTACAAGAGCACGGCCGTTCGGCAACCCAATCATTCAAAAGAATAAAAGTGGTAAGCACAATAAGCCTCAGGCTACAGTGTAAACATTCGGGTTCCTCCTTCGTACAAAAAAACAACTAAAGAGAATTGGGAAATAGGTTTGCAAATTCAGATTTCTTGTCTTGCAGGTAGCGGTACATTGTATCCATTGTTTTGAGTAAAATTGTCGTTGTTTTCGATTTTACAGGACTCTGTATTTTTTAAATGGGGCTAAGAGAACCTGTACGATAGTGGGGATTCGCAAACAGTGTCTCTTCCAAAAGTGGGTCGTGCCTTCGAAAAGTATGGAAACCACTGCTGTATTCAATTACTTTCTGTTGTAAAGAGGAGATGTCTAGGTCGTTCCCAATGTATTCATTCCTGATTTTGTCTATTCTAGAACATTCCTTGAGTATTCTAAAAAAAAATAATAATTTCTGCTGGTTTGATTCGATTACAGTCGTTCTTTCTTAATGTCCACGTTGCACTCCCATATGAAAGCAGAAAGTAATCGACGAAATGACTCGAAAATAATTCACTTACCTATAATCTACAGTTATTTCATATAGATTACAAGCTGAAACATAGAAAAGCTTGCTTTGTTTCGTTTTGTTAAAATTAATTTAAAATAGAACATAGTTTCCTTAAGCCTTGGTTTTTCTGAACCGACGCGTGGGACGTGCAAGGTGCGAGGTGCGAGGCCCGCCTCGCACAAATCCGGACTACACGAGAGATAGTGAGTGGTTTCTATAACTGCGAGATGCGAGGTCTGCGCAGTTATAGAAACCGGATTTGTGCGAGGCGGGCCTCGCACGTCGCATGCGTCGGTTCAGAAAAACCAAGGCTTAACATGACTGAAGTTAAGAATATGATCTAGTTACGAATAATATAATATAATTTATCCGAATTATTCATTCTCTTGACACACAAAAATACATTGCTATGTGGAAATTATTATTCTTGTGGAACACGTCTGTATTGAATTACACTAGTACATCAACTCAACAATCGTACTGAATTTTGGAGAACTTAACATTAGCTTAAACTATTCTTCACTTAATACATAGCTTGGAAATCTTAGTCGGGCCATTATCCCTTGATCGTAAGAAAACTTAAAGAAAGGATTACATTTATGTCTGTAGAGGAATTCCCATGCCATTGCATTTACTGTACTTCATTTGCAATGTATTTTTTTTTAGTACTTTCGAAATGAACGTGTAGAGCGGGATTGGTAAAGTTAATCCCACCTTGAAAAATGCGATTGACTGAGTCCCTGCCAAAAATGGTGTACAAGCAAACTCAGTCCCGGCTAAATTTCGTCACGATAAAATTTTATCTCGCACTTTTTCCAAGATTGGAACTGGTATAACTAATAGAGGGATGGTGTGATTTTTCTTTTTCTTTTACTAATTTCGTCACCACAGCCAGGGGCTTATTGTACCTAGACCCACAAATCTACTGAACACACGCACACACTGCAGCACTCCCCCGTGTACTGGGTCAGGGTACCCGGGGGCCACTGCGAGACACCACACACACTGGGACAATGGACAGACAACCAGTCCCCTTCAATAGGTCCGAATTAAATCCCCCTGACTTCACGACCGAGAATCGAATCCGGGCCACCTTGATCAGGAGTCCAGGAAGCTACCTCAAGACCAAGGAGACGGACATGGTGTGGTTAAAACTTTTTTTCACATTTTACGGTTAAAACACTGGTGATGAAACATTTTGTCACTTCACTTTAAGATTGTCTAGGAAACTGCCAAGCTCTTACGTTATTTTAAGATAAAAGAAAGAACTTGAAAGAAACTGACTTGACGAATTGGAATCTTGTGATATCTTGAATCGCTGTGTCATTTTTTTCTCTTAAAAATCCTTCCTTCTCCTCGATTGCATTTTTATTTTTAATGTTACTGCTCAATGAAAAATAAGAGTTTGATTGGATTGAATGTCCTTCAATGCATCGATAAAAGTATATACGTATGTTCATATATATATATATATATATATATATATATATATATATATAAAACTTACATATATATATATCCATATATATACATATACATATATACTTAGATATAACACGGGGGGCAAGTCCTCTGGAATCGGTAAGCATCATGTTTAGGTAGAGCATGAAAGCCAAGGAATATTATGGAGATTAAAAAATCGATCATATGGGAGTGGGTATTTAAGATAAAAGATGGAGTAATAGCGCATATTTTATTACGATGTATGTCTCAAAGACGTAATCAGAGCTTATTATGAAGATAAGCAACTATTAACTTTGAAATATTTTATAAAACCGTAACACCATAATAAATGAAATATATCTCGACGCCTTTTTTTGTGAGGTATACTGAGACTCATATTACCTAAACTCTTATGATCCTAGGGACTCAGTTACCTTTATAAGATTAACCAAACAACTACTCGGGACTCATACTACCTAGTCCCGTGTAGAGCAATCCTTTTGAAAGCATTTTACATTTTTAAAAAGGTGTGCAGTTAGTGGAGTAGCTAGGGCGTCGACATTCTACGCTGGCAATTCGGATTGAAATCCCGGCGGGTCTAAATTGAATTTGTGGAATACAAAGGAGTGTCTTGATAATAGGTTTTCATGGAGTACTTCTCTTTTTTTCTGCCGACATTCCACGTTTGCTCCATTTATCATACATCATCATCATCATCATCATCATCATCATCGTACCCGCAAAGGCAGTAAGTGTTTTGTTTGTGTACACTGTACATCATTCGAAGAATGAAATCCTTTTGTAATATTTCTTTGAATTTCATGTTAGAATCTGTGATTGAAGCTTTAATAAATTTGAATACAGATGCGTCTGAATGTTGTGACGTGTGTAACAAAATATGATAACCACCTTTCAGTTTGTTTATAATGTTTCTTTATCGAAATACATGCATTGCAATGCATGCCTATAATCCCTTGTTCGTGAATTAAACCAGTTTCTTGGCGCGAAATTGACGGCTTAGAATTAATAACGCCAATGATAATGACTCCATTAGTGACTAGAATTTATTGTACAGGTTTTCTGGATCTGCCCACGCCTTTGGATTGATCATTAGTTACAAACATACGGGCTGCCTGATGAAATTGTTCCACATTTTATAGGTACAAACAGAATTCTTCCCGCACCTGTAACGAATTGCGCTCGGATATAAAATAATGCTGTAGTTAGTGTGGGTGATTAATGGGAGAAAGATTTTAATTGGTAAAAAATTGATTTTTAATTTAATTGAAATTCTAAATGGAATGACTGGAATTATTTAAATCTAGTCTATAATACATTACTGACAAACTTACTTTATATCAGAATGTCTACCAGTGTTACAGTACTCAGAGAATTAAATTAAAAGATGTAAAACTTTGTATAATAATTGTAGGAACTTAACTGTCAGTGGCAGGCAGTGGGAAAAATTGAATACTTAATATTTTCAAGGTCAAATTTTAGACAATACTGTACTTCTTACGTAAATAGGGTTATTCAAAAGTCATGAAATGAAGGGCTATTACCAAAAGGGGGAATGTCCATTTTTATTGCTTTTGAGAGATTACGGTTTTAAAGTTTAAATCTTTTGTACCTTTTATAAAATGCGTTTTTATTTTTGAATTTATTTTCAGCTTATACCTTTATCAAATATACATATCTGGAACAGTATATTATAGCCTTGATACACATTCCTTATTAGTTAAATAAAAAATAGAATCCAAACTCACATTTTGTTATGTTAAAAATGGGGACGGGTGAATGTTGTTTAATTGTTAGAAATCACATTAACTATATAAATTTAGCATGGAATGAAATTAATTTTATCAGTTCTGCAATGCTTGGAAAAAGTGGCATAAGCCAATTTCCTCAATTTTTTTATTAGTTTATTAACAACTTACGGAACATCTGATCGCTTGGGAAAAGAGACATAAGTATTTCTCCCATTACAATAATTCATTCAGAAAAAAAATCAAATTGACATTAATCAGTGTGAAGACAGTTTTTTTCCTTCTAATGTAAAATTAGGCCTAACATTTTTTACTTGTGCCACTTTTCCCGAGCACTACAGAATGAATATCACATTTTTCACACCAATTAATCCTTTCTCGGCAATTTCTCATAGAATCCTCTTGCTTCCTCTCCACAGAATTTTTTTAGTTGTTGAAGATCCTTGTACTTCTCCTTTGAAACTGGTAATGGACCTGAAAAGAGAAGAAGAGAGCGAAATATTAAGAGCATGAAATGTTTGCAATAACTATTCTCGTTTTTATTTCAATAAAAAAATGTCATTTACCTTCGTATGTTTTTTCTGGTAAGATGAACTCTCTGCAATGTGAAGAAGCAACTTGTGGTAGCGATCCAGGGGTGTTCACTACACTCTCCTCCCATGCTCCATTATAGGTGGTCCTATACTTAAAAAATCTAGGATGTGATCGGTCTGCAACAATTTATTTCACTGGTCGTGTTGCGAAGGGACACTTGCGAAGATATTTCTTCTCCAGAAGTGCTGACCAGTTTTGAACAAGGCTTTGGTCCACCTGTGTTACTGTGAAAGGACAAGGTTTTTGCCTTACTGATTGCAGTTCCTGGATGCAGTCGTCTGGCAGTTCAGCTCTTTATGCTGATTAACTAGCCCAAAATTTTTATCGCACCCTAAGTACGAGTGACCACGTATTGGAAAGTTATTTTGATTCAGTGTAATCTGTGAGTGTGATGTACAATGTAATGCATTAGTCTAAAAACAGTCCAATTCTTGTTTTGGCCACAAGCTGAATCACAAAATATCTCAAGATATCGAACATTTTGATTCATATGGTACATGATGAAGTGATGGAAAAATGAACATACTTAATTTGCACCTTTATTAGCAATGGTTTCGTCATGAGCATAAAAAGTGACTCTTTAGTTGATAGAACGTGAATGTTAAAACTGTAGAATCCAAGCTGTCTGCGATAATATGCATCATTCGACGTAACATTAGGTAGATTCAAATTTTTTAATAGTCCATAGCTATTGTCTCCCGTTCCGAACATTTTTCACTGTTTATCCGAGCTGCTCTTTTCCTTGTATAGAAAACATCGGCCTTCAATTTATATATTCTGTTCAAATTGATATATATATCATAACCTAAGATAAATAAATTATATTACTGACACCACAAATCAATATTTTGGCTGTGGTAAGATCCTGTATTTTCTTCTCAACTAATTTGTGTTCATTATCAGACACTGGAACATTAAGTAATTATTTCTTCAGAGATTCAACTTCTGTTAAAAACTCATCACATACACTACAGGTATCAGTTCTGGGATAACCAAACTTTGTTAAATTTTTCATTAAATATTGCAATAAACTTCTGATACGAAACATTCAGATTTGGATACTGTTCTCTGAAGTGATTATGCATCATAGTAACATTCAAATCCTCTGGAAGATATATGCGTTTGGAATCATGTAAACTATAATGACTCTGTCTCCCTTTATATGACGAAATATGATCACACACAGCTTTCAACGTATCCTCACTTAGACGATTTTTTCTGTTTTTGTGGCTACCTCGGCGATCTTTGGGTGAGACTCCTTCTTTCAAGTACCGGTACCTCTGAATTACTTCTCGCCTCTTCTTGGTAATTCCATGCACCGACACAAAAGCTTTGCTGCATACAGGGACTTAAATCACTGCACCCTCCCTCTTAACCCGTACCTTGTAATCATAAGAATTGTCGTGAAATGTAGCATCCTCCTCAGGTTTCCTAAGTCTTCTGCGTTTTATTGAGTTTACTGCAATAAGTCCACTAAGATACGAATTTTGTTCATTGTGTGTTAACTTGTTGAAATTTTTAATAATCTGGTCTCTGGCAACGATTGGTATAGCTTGAAAGCACTTATATCTTACACATTTACAATCCTCACCAGTCTCATTGCTCTGAGCTAGGAGTTTTTTTTTTTTTTTTAACATCAGTTAATCTACCCAGTCTAGGTCGTATCTTGGCCTGTGTAGATTTTGCCTGGCTTTCCTGACTAATGGAAGACATTTTTCACAAACTTCTACGTTGAAATTTAATAGCTCTGTAATACTGTGAAACTAACTCACAATTAAATATTAAGCCAAACACCACAGTCATTTGAACAAAACAAAATAATGTGTACATTTTTTAAGCATCTGGAAAGAATAATTAGGTTAATTATAATTACAAGATTGTACATATCGTATAGCAATGGACATTCCCCCTTCTTCAGTATAAACCTTTGGACATTCCCCCTTCTTTTAAAAAAGTAGAAAAACAACAAGACCCGATATATTTGTGACCGTGCATGTTATTGCTTGGAAACGTTGGTGAAACAAAGTACATTGAATAAAGAAACAGATGGTGCTAATATCTCAATTTTTGACAAAAGTGGACATTCCCCCTTATTGCTAATAGCCCTTCAAATGTTAGTAAGTACAAAATTTGTTTAAAAATAATAATACAGTTTTCTCCATAGTACAACGGGGTTTATGTAGGTATAGCTAATTTCAAAGTATTCAGATATGCTCACTATCACCTCTTCATTCATTAGTAATCTCAATTTTGGAGAATAAATGCGGAATATGATCTTAAAAAAACTTTCACAAGCTTCCGCATTAACGAAATATTTCACGGTGCATACGTCAATCCGTTTATAGATCTGAATTTTCTCAGTGCGCTGGAACAATCTTTATTATATACGTTACCCAATAGGACGAATTCGTATTTGTAGGGAGGACATCATCATTATTTTCTGAATTGCAAATATATTTCATATGCCATAGCAACAATAGAGAAACAATTGAATTGAATATTTTCATTTTTAATGTAAATTAATTACACATCTTATTAACACTACGTCACTTACACACACACAAATTCCACAATTTGGGACATCTGGCGAAATCTACGGCTGACCACTAGGATCCAGAATACAAAGCAGAGGTTAAATTAAAAATACAATAAGATTGCGGAGAGAATATGGAACAATGATAAAATTAAAAATAAAGTACAATTTGATTTCGGAGAAACATGAGATGAAAATACATTGAAGAGTAATGAAATAAAGTAAAAAAATTACATAGTATTATACAAATGATTATGTAAAATGGATAATGAATCTCTCAATACCATTAAACAAATTTTGTTAATGTCCTCATTAGAAAATTTAAGAGAAAGGAGAATGGTTTTGGTTAACTTAAATGAAGTTCCCCTAGCGCCAAAAAGAAGTCCTTTCACTTCCCATGTATTAATATTCATTTTGTATCTCTCACTGAAGTGAGAAATACATGGGTTGTAAATAGACTTCTTTTTATCGTTAACGTTGTTGGCTTGTTGATCATCCTTCTCAAAACGGACAGTGGGGTCAAGAATGAGGTTTCTTTGATTCCGGCGATCGATGGCTATAATGTCTGCTTTTCTCGTTGACCCATTCTCAGCCAAGCAGTGCACTTCTTCGTAACAATATATGGTGATTGCTTTCACGTGTTAATTTGAACTAAGTTTATAAGTACCTAGTCGACTAGTTTCGGCTTGGGAGCCATCTACAGAACTGCTCCGGTCCTTACATCTTCCGGTGTCTTCACCTTCGGTGGGGGTGCGTTTGTGTTGTGCAGTGTGGAGTCACATAGTGTGTAGGTTCTGAAATTCAGTTGTGTGTCGAGGATTTGTTGTGGGTGTGTTTTTTGTGTATCTGTAGGCCTATATTTCATGTTGTTCTAGTGTGTTTAGTTTCTGAATTCACTCTACTTGATTTGTGGTTGGAACTCGTTCCGAATCTCGCTTAAAAAACTGCAAGAAAAATGTCAATGTTTTGTAAATAATGGATAAATATTATAGAAAATTATTATTATTATTATTATTATTATTATTATTATTATTATTATTATTATTATTATTATTATTATTATTGCTGCTGCTGATCCGGAGCTGCGTTCGGGCTTGGGTTGGATCCCCCTTTGGTCTTCGGTTTCTTCCGAGGTTTTCCACAGCCGTGAGACTGAAGCCGGATGGTCTATGGCGAGTCCTTGGCATCAACCCCTTTGATTAGATTACCCCCCCCCTTGGATTTTTCCGAGATTTTCCCCAACCAAAAGGCAAATGCCGGGTAATATTTTGGCAAATCCTCGGACCTCACCTCATCTCACTACATCTCGCCAAAATATTGTAAAAAATTGCACAAAATTGTAGAAAATTACTAAATTGTAAAACTATAAAAATTTGTAAAAATTGTAATTGTAATATTGTAAAATTTTGACTTGTTCCACATCTTAAAGCTTCATTGCGCATGTAAGATCTATAGAATAAAATAAATTAATGAATGAATGACAGTATTATTATTAATAAATAATTGATTAAATGGCGATCTTACTCGTGTTAATTATGTAAGCATGTGCGGCTTACAGCTGTTTCGGTGCTATTCGACACCATCCTCAGAGCCTACTAGATCTCGGCGGTATCTCAACTTCGCTGCCTGTTGTGTGGGTGCGTTCGTGTGTGTCAAATAGTGTGTGTGTTGTGAAATTGATCTGTGTGTTGAGAATTTGACTGGCGTGTGTTTTAGTGTGTCTGTATATTTCATATTGTTCTAGTGTGTTGAGTTTTTGGTTTTTGGGTTGTATGTGTAGGATTTCCATGTCTGTATTTATGTTATTGTATGTGTGGTTAGCATTAGTTATGTGTTCGGCATATGTACGAAAGATTCAACATGAAGTATTATTATTATTATTATTATTATTATTATTATTATTATTATTTCACCCATATATATATATATATATATATATATATATATATATATATATATATATATATATATACTTGGCCTGCCTAACAAATGTCAACTGTTGATGATCAACGTGTGACAGACAGACACTGAGATTTGGTTGACGCACAGTTCAGCACTGGAACTGGAGCGGGTCCCACGAGTTGGTTTCTTCGTGTTCCTCTCGCTATCTGCTCACAAGTGTCATCCTTCTTTCTCATCCACTTTACCTGACTCCTGTCTGTCTGTCACCCTCGGAGCAGTACACATGACTAACCACGATGCATACTTTATTCTCTCACAGGTCCATTATGTTTTACTTCACCTATCAATGCTGGAACATGCTGATCCACTTGAAGGCCTATCAAGACTTCCTATCGTCCTACAGAACATCATAATTTCTGAGGTAAGACCGTCACGCCAGCGTCTTGTACGAAGTGTCATACATTCATATTTAATGCCTACTCGAGCTAGTTACTTTCGCCAACGTTTCAATTTATAATTTTATTTCTATTTTGACATGTTTTATGAGTTAAAACCATCAAGCCAGTGTCTCGTACGTATATAGTGTCTTACATTCATGTATAATGAGTGAATTGCACAAAGTTAAGTGCCCTTTTACGATAAAAATCATTCAAATTTAATGCGTCCTCGAGCTAGCTACTTTAGTTCACATTTCTATTTATGACTTTATTTCTACTTTGATGTGTTTCCTGAGGTAAAACCATTACACCAGCGTTTCATGTAATCTCGTATTTCCATATTTGATGCCTACTCAAGGTAGTTACTTAGGCCAACATTTCTATTTATGACTTTATTTCTACTTTGATGTGTTTCCTGAGGTAAAACCATTACACCAGCGTTTCATGTAATCTCGTATTTCCATATTTGATGCCTACTCAAGGTAGTTACTTAGGCCAACATTTCTATTTATGGCTTTAATTCTACTTTGATGTGTTTCCTGAGGTAAAACCATTACACCAGCGTTTCATGTAATCTCGTATTTCCATATTTGATGCCTACTCAAGGTAGTTACTTAGGCCAACATTTCTATTTATGACTTTATTTCTACTTTGATGTGTTTCCTGAGGTAAAACCATTACACCAGCGTTTCATGTAATCTCGTATTTCCATATTTGATGCCTACTCAAGGTAGTTACTTAGGCCAACATTTCTATTTATGACTTTATTTCTACTTTGATGTGTTTCCTGAGGTAAAACCATTACACCAGCGTTTCATGTAATCTCGTATTTCCATATTTGATGCCTACTCAAGGTAGTTACTTAGGCCAACATTTCTATTTATGACTTTATTTCTACTTTGATGTGTTTCCTGAGGTAAAACCATTACACCACCGTTTCATGTAATCTCGTATTTCCATATTTGATGCCTACTCAAGGTAGTTACTTAGGCCAACATTTCTATTTATGGCTTTAATTCTACTTTGATGTGTTTCCTGAGGTAAAACCATTACACCAGCGTTTCATGTAATCTCGTATTTCCATATTTGATGCCTACTCAAGGTAGTTACTTAGGCCAACATTTCTATTTATGGCTTTAATTCTACTTTGATGTGTTTCCTGAGGTAAAACCATTACACCAGCGTTTCATGTAATCTCGTATTTCCATATTTGATGCCTACTCAAGGTAGTTACTTAGGCCAACATTTCTATTTATGACTTTATTTCTACTTTGATGTGTTTCCTGAGGTAAAACCATTACACCAGCGTTTCATGTAATCTCGTATTTCCATATTTGATGCCTACTCAAGGTAGTTACTTAGGCCAACATTTCTATTTATGACTTTATTTCTACTTTGATGTGTTTCCTGAGGTAAAACCATTACACCAGCGTTTCATGTAATCTCGTATTTCCATATTTGATGCCTACTCAAGGTAGTTACTTAGGCCAACATTTCTATTTATGACTTTATTTCTACTTTGATGTGTTTCCTGAGGTAAAACCATTACACCAGCGTTTCATGTAATCTCGTATTTCCATATTTGATGCCTACTCAAGGTAGTTACTTAGGCCAACATTTCTATTTATGACTTTATTTCTACTTTGATGTGTTTCCTGAGGTAAAACCATTACACCAGCGTTTCATGTAATCTCGTATTTCCATATTTGATGCCTACTCAAGGTAGTTACTTAGGCCAACATTTCTATTTATGACTTTATTTCTACTTTGATGTGTTTCCTGAGGTAAAACCATTACACCACCGTTTCATGTAATCTCGTATTTCCATATTTGATGCCTACTCAAGGTAGTTACTTAGGCCAACATTTCTATTTATGGCTTTAATTCTACTTTGATGTGTTTCCTGAGGTAAAACCATTACACCAGCGTTTCATGTAATCTCGTATTTCCATATTTGATGCCTACTCAAGGTAGTTACTTAGGCCAACATTTCTATTTATGACTTTATTTCTACTTTGATGTGTTTCCTGAGGTAAAACCATTACACCAGCTTTTCATGTAATCTCGTATTTCCATATTTAATGCCTACTCGGGGTAGTTACTTAGGCCAACATTTCTATTTAAGATTTTATTTCTACTTTGATGTGTTTCCTGAGGTAAAACCATTACACCAGCGTTTCATGTAATCTCGTATTTCCATATTGAATGCCTACTCGGGGTAGTTACTTAGGCCAACATTTCTATTTAAGATTTTATTTCTACTTTGATGTGTTTCCTGAGGTAAAACCATTACACCAGCGTTTAATGTAATCTCGTATTTCCATATTGAATGCCTACTCGGGGTAGTTACTTAGACCAACATTTCTATGTATGACTTTATTTCTACTTCCCTGAGTAAAATCATTACACCAGCGTTTAGGTAATCTCATATTTTCATATTTAATGCCTACTCAGGGTAGTTACTTAGGCCAACATTTCTATTTAAAATTTTGTTTCTACTTTGACGTGTTGCCTGAGGTAAAACCATTACACCAGCGTTTTATGTAATCACATATTTTATATTTAATGCCTACTCAGGGTAGTTACTTAGGCCAACATTTCAATTTAAGACTTTATTTCTACTTTCCTGAGGTAAAACCATTACACCAGCATTTAGATAATCTCATATTTTCATATTTAATGCCTACTCAGGGTAGTTACTTAGGCCAACATTTCTATTTATGACTTATTTCTACTTTGACGTGTTTCCTGAGGTACACCATTACACCAGCGTTTTACGTAATCACATATTTTCACACTT
This sequence comes from Periplaneta americana, assembly GCF_040183065.1. Taxonomy (NCBI): domain Eukaryota; kingdom Metazoa; phylum Arthropoda; class Insecta; order Blattodea; family Blattidae; genus Periplaneta; species Periplaneta americana. The sequence goes on from NC_091118.1 coordinate 150,421,136, forward strand.
AATGCCTACTCAGGGTAGTTACTTAGGTCAACTTCTCAAGGTATGACTTTATTTATACATTGACCTGTTCCCTGAAGTAAAATCATTAGCCTATACCAGCGTTTTACATAATCTCCTATTTTCACATTTAAAGCCTACTCAAAGTAGTTACTTAGGTCAATACATTTATATTTATGACGTTATTTCTACTTTGACGTGTTTCCTGAGATAAAATCATTATACCACCGTTTTACGTAATCTCCTATTTTCACATTTAATGCCTACTCAAAGTAGTTACTTAGGCCAATACATTTATATTTATGATTTTATTTATACTTTGACGTTTCTGAGATAAAACCATTGCAGTAGCGTTTTACGTAACCTCATATTTTCATATTTAATGCCTATTCATAATAGTTACTTAGGCCACCATTTCTATTAATGACTTTATTTCTGTGAAATTATGAATTCACAATATGTAGTTTTTAAAATAAAAATAGAAAAGGGCTATATTTTACATTAATAAGTAAGAATTCATTTAATTCATTAACCCCGTACGGATATTTTGCATAAAACATGGCTGCGTCTATCCAAGTCCTCCACTGTGTCTTGATAGGCTCAGAAGGCATAGGCAAGCCTTCCGTTTTTTCCATTATAGGCCTACATTTCAATTCTTTGTGAAGACTTGAAAAATATCTTTTTAACATGGCTAATGGCATCATTCACATTGGACTGCTTTCTCTGAGTTTATCTATCACTCTATGAGAAGCATGTAGAGAGAAAGTCACATGCACCATATTTGGATACAAGGGTTTGAGTGTTTGTGAATATCCTTCATTCTAGGGTGCAGCATCGGTGCTAGGACATGGTTACGTCGCTATTGTCAATTTAATTTCTACAAATAACACAGTTTTTTTAATATACCTAACGGAAAGAGAGATATATATGCTCTTTTAGATAAATAAAATGAAAAATATACAAAGAAATAAATTACAATATGCTAAGAAACCCTAAAATATAGCCTACTAAATATGAAGCAAAACAAAACTTTCACTTTCTTATATTTAATAGTCTATTATACCTGAAACGTGCTCTTTCTTAATTTGAAGCAAATACGAAACATTTAAAAATATATTAATTTGCCTGAACTTCCGACCTCTAGTAATAACTATATTTCACATTAGTGTTGTGTGTTTTAAAGACTAATTTGGTGATGCAATGACTTCAAAAGTTACTTTTTTCTTTTTTAATGAAAAAAGAGTTTGTAATTTCCATAACAGTCTTAAGGTTAAAATGATTATAATTTGTTTAAAAACTTAATTTCCTTAGAAACAAATTAATTTGACAATATTATAATGAATGATTCATAAACTTCGTAAAACAATTTATAAATTTGTAATTCTTTGCTCTTACATCTTGCAAATATTTTGCGATTAGTTTAGGGTCGGTTCAATTTGTCATCCAGTATGGTGTAGGCCTAATCGGAAGAACAAAATTTACACTTTCTCCGCTCATACTGCTTCAAAAGCGGATAATTAAAATTTGTTTAAACAAGTCAGTCGATTATCCAACAAATCTGATTTATTCCGATTTTAATGTTTTTATTGTTTTCAAAATTGAACAAATATATAAATATACATTATTAAAATATTATCATAAAAATCATCTGAAATATAAAGCAGAACAACATATTTATTCTATTAGAAGAAATTTGACATGTCCTTTAATAAATTAAAAAAAAAAAATTAAGTAAATTATTTAGTATTCATGTCTCCTTTTCATTTTTTTCTTTTTGTTAATTTCAATATACTGTTTATTCATTCCAACTTATATTCTGTTCTTGACTTGATCCTCTACTTTTATTTCCGTAATTATCCCTGTTTTGTAATAATTGTATTGGTTTTGTAATTTTATTGAATCTTTGTTATGTTCCATTTAGTACAAAATAGTTATTTATAGGATCCGCTCTCCGAACACGAACTTGCTGAAACGGGTGTGCGCTACGTAATTAATATATATTTATTTTATGTAGCAATAAATACTTGCTTATAATTATTATGAAAGCAAAGGACTTATCACCCTACTCATCTAAGTCCTTGAATAAATTTTTCAGGGTATCCTAGAAAATTTTAATATCACACATATATAAGTACATACACTTTTAAACGTGTTTTTTTTCACAATTATCAACAAAATTATTAATCTCATTATATACAAATCTTATTTGTATTACAATTGAATAAACATTGGTACGTTCAAGAATCAATACAGAAGAATTTCTCATTACTTACTTACTTACAAATGGCTTTTAAGGAACCCGGAGGTTCATTGCCGCCCTCACATAAGCCCGCCATCGGTCCCTATCCTGTGCAAGATTAATCCATTCTCTATCATCATACCCCACCTCCCTCAAATCCATTTTAATATTATTTTCCCATCTACGTCTCGGCCTCCCTAAAGGTCTTTTTCCCTCCGGTCTTCCAACTAACATTCTATATGCATTTCTGGATTCGCCCATACGTGCTACATGCCCTGCTCATCTCAAACGTCTGGATTTTAAGTTCCTAATTATGTCAGGTGAAGAATACAATGCATGCAGTTCTGTGTTGTGTAACTTTCTCCATTCTCCTGTAACTTCATCCCGCTTAGCCCCAAATATTTTTCTAAGCACCTTATTCTCAAACACCCTTAAGCTATGTTCCTCTATCAGAGTGAGAGTCCAAGTTTCACAACCATACAGAAGAACCGGTAATATAACTGTTTTATAAATTCTAACTTTCAGATTTTTGGACAGCAGACTGGATGATAAGAGCTTCTCAACCGAATAATAACACGCATTTCCCATATTTATTCTGCATTTAATTTCCTCTCGAGTGTCATTTATATTTGTTACTGTTGCTCCAAGATATTTGAATTTTTCCACCTCTTCGAAGGATAAATCTCCAATTTTTATATTCCCATTTCGTACAATATTCTGGTCACGAGGCATAATAATATACTTTGTCTTTTCGGGATTTACTTCCAAACCGATCGCTTTACTTGCTTCAAGTAAAATTTCCGTGTTTTCCCTAATCGTTTGTGTATTTTCTCCTAACATATTCACGTCATCTGCATAGACAAGAAGCTGATGTAACCCGTTCAATTCCAAACCCTGCCTGTTATCCTGAACTTTCCTAATGGCATATTCTAGAGCGAAGTTAAAAAGTAAAGGTGATAGTGCATCTCCCTGCTTTAGCCCGCAGTGAATTGGAAAAGCATCAGATAGAAACTGACCTATACGGACTCTGCTGTAGTTTCACTGAGACACATTTTAATTAATCGAACTAGTTTCTTGGGAATACCAAATTCAATAAGAATATCATATAATACTTCCCTCTTAACCTCATAAATAAGTTAATATCATAACTCTGAAAACTACATATTATAGTTGATGTTTAATTTCTTCTATTATTAATTTGTATAGGCTATGACAAACGAAGTTGTAAGTTCCATCAATTATACATCATGCAACATACACCCTTTCCTCATCATTTCAGTCGCACACAATACACAAACTGAGTACTTTCGCATTGTCTACCGGACTTCGTGTTCAGTCAACAGCATCAGTCTCCTCTACCAACGTCACAATAAATAATCAATCCTACTCTCACTTCTCCGATCTTCACTTGTCATCGTACGTTTCCAGGAAATCGATTTTGTTTCAATGGAAAGGAGAAATTTTAAGTGAAATTTTTTCGAATTTAAGTACATAATATTCAGAAAGTTATAGTTTTTAATAATCTTATACAATATGTTAGTTAATAGTTATACCGAGGATCCAATAATTTTCTTAATGGTAAAATCAACAGACATAACTTAAAAATATTTCCAATTAAATAATTATTTGTCCATGTTTGAGAGGCTGGAAG